>NC_068392.1:10493333-10830208 GCF_023724105.1 Carassius gibelio | reverse complement strand
CCCTCTCTCTCTCTCTTTCCTTTCTCTCTCACACTCTCCTTTCCAATAAATTTTAAACGATCTCAAAGCCGCGCGCCATTGATCCCCGAGATCTTCAGTGTTAGTCAATCCAGCATTTCACCACGCACATGTACGTACGCCTGGTGTCTAAACGCTTGTATCTGTCGCTGTGGCGCGCGTCTTACTACTGACAGTCGAAGCTGACCGAGTGAGAGTGTTTGCCTCGTGACCGCGCAAATATATTAAGATGTGCTGTGCCTGTTTGCACGGGTGCGCGCACCGCACAGAATAAAGGTTCTTCGGTGATTCCTATAGGTTCAGCCAATAGCCTTTTCTTTCTATTCAGAAAAAATGCTTATTTATGGATTATGGGGTAATTTTATAAATAAATACATTTATATATCTATAAATGTTTCATTATACAAGTTCTTCAGCCTATTGGTTTTCTGGTGTGTTTCAAGCAGGCTATAGTTGTTTTCTAAAGAATAAAAATATCCTAGTGAAACTTCATCAACATGTAAAAGCCTTTTTAAAGGGTGTACACTCACTCTGCTTCACACTAGGGCTGACGTCACCAATACTTCTAATATTGGTGATTCACTTCTCACAATTCGTCCCTCTGCTGTAGTTAAGAGGCTGAATTCGAGTCTTTTACTTTCATGGGGTGACACCTGCACACTTTGACACTAGTGTTATTGTGAATTATTGGGGATTCCTTTATGGACATGATTCATCGGTTTCTCCTGATAAAGTTGCTTAACTTGGCGCCAGCGCGCGACATCTTAATGGTTAAATATTAATGGATTTCCCAAACCCAAAGTAGATAAGATAGTCAAATTCCTTTTGGACAACATGACATCACATGGGGTTAATCATATCATGTGTGTTAAACGTTTGAAAGTTTAACAAATGTAATTATCTGAACAAATAGCTATTTGCAGTTTTATTAGGCTTTATGTTGTGGCAGAAACGTATGTGATTTAATTATCGGCACCTTGAATAGCAGAAACAAAATGAACTTATAAAAACAGAAAGAAAAAAAAGGAAAAGGTCAGATTTCATATTCACTCAAGTTTAGGCTGCATACACTTCCATTAGACAAGTTTTGAGGAGATATTTCTGTTACCATGATGCTGCATGGATGAGGACAACATGGAAATGTATCACATTCCTTTTTTTACTTAGTTGTTCCATTTACATACAGGCCTAGCTTTGTGATTCACTAGACTTGAGCATGTATGTCTTTTCAGCCATTTAAATACTATAGGCCTGTTCCGTTTATAAAAACACATTCGGTTACTGCAAAAGTCGTGGGCTTTTGAAAATATACAGCCTATATATTTAATTGTTTCTTATTTTCGATATAATAGTTAACACTGCTAAAATTAATTTGATTAAATGGATACGACAATGCTTAGTTGTTATTGTTTTCCCCCCGACGATAACTTCCGGTTTACGCCTGTGATTAAATGCACTCAGTCATAGATCAATAAATTGATTATTCAAAATGGATTGGGCAATAAATGTAATATACGCCTATTTTCTCCCTCTCTTTCTTTCTCTCTCTAAGAATGGACTCGCAAAAGGAGAATCCCTATTGTCATTGACTATCATAGCATCACTCATTTATTTGACCATATTTATTGGCACCAATAAATAAAACGGAAGAAAAACATCGATATAGGCCTATTTTCGGTCGAATTTCATTGAATCTTATCGCTGGATGAGGAACAGCAAAATAGTTATATGTGTGTGTATACTAGAACCAAAACAACACTGCAACTAAATAAACTACTTTTATTAGTTTAACTTAGCTTAACTTCACTAGCTTCATTGCAAATATCCAGATAGACTGCTGTTTTATTATTGATCCTTGCAATCAGTGTTATTTAAAATAAATTTGGCCTCTCACAAATGCTGCAGCCTTGCAGATTTTTACTCATGATGCCTTCGTTATTTCTATTCTCATGAACTTAGAATGTGCTTTTATGTAAGCAGCTAGTTGGTATCTGACCATATGCAACATAATCCTTAATTTCAATGTTCATTGCATGCTATTTTTGGAGGCTATATTAATTCCAAACATCTAAATTAACTCAAGGGTCAATGATAGTATGGTATGTGGTGCCCGTTCATAGGCCTGCACGACAAAAAGGGTTCAGATATTTCTGGCTCATATATCAGGACACAACCACAATTGATTATTGCATTGATTTGTTCCTTGCTATTTACAAAATCATGCTCTGCTATGACAACATAATTGAATGCGGTTTAATGTAGAGATGAACGGTAACAGCTGATGCGTTTCCTAGTAAAAACATCGTACAGTCAGTATTATAATAAGTTTCCTGTATATCGTTACATTTAAGATACTGACAAAGTATACAATAGCCTATGGTATAAGCATAAGGTAAAAAAGGCTGTAATAATAAAGTTAGGAAAAAATGTCTATGTGGGGTTATCAGATTTAATTATACAAACGTGCCATACACATTGTGAGTGAGAATGAGCTACTTTTGATCATTTGATCCAAACTTTTTTCTTTATAAATATAAGGGGGAAAAGTATTTCAGTGATATTTCAGTAAGTGGACTATTTAAACTGTAAAAATGGTTTGACCAAATGCTGCACCTAGAAACACATTTGCCTTTGTTTTAAAATTACACGTTTTTATACTGTTTTTCTAATTGTAATTATTTGTGTGGGACTGCGTAGGTTGAGAGGTTGCTCATACTGCATATTTAAAATCTACCCAACAGATATGTAATTCTTTAGGGGATAAAGTTTTGCACTACTCTATAATAACAGTGTTTTGATTTTCTGAATAATGTCTAGGAGCCTATAATGTAACATTGTACTTGCTGCATAAATTATTAGAGAGCAGACCCTGATTTAATTTTCGCTCGAATATTCAAATGAGCTAGACGTACCCTGTGGCTCACATAGTATGAAATATTAAAGCTGTCGATATCCAAATAGAGACTAGGAAAAGCCATAGAGACTCAATATTTTATTTTGCATTTCTAAGGGTGTGAGTCTACAAACACAATTGCTTAATAATAAGTGTGTCCACTGGTTGCATTATAATGATGCATCTGTACATTTCATATCATAAAATCAACAAAAGCAATTTACACATTACATTTATGATGGAAAATTTGGTCAGAAATAAACTCTTGAAAATTAGTTATCACGGCCATAATGGCAAATTATTGTGATATTAATTTAAATTGCAGTAAGCCTTCCAATAATCATGACTATTTTTTTTTTTTAAATCGAATGACACCTATATTCAAAGAGCACACTTAACAAATAAAAGTACAACAGAAATGTTTACTCTCCGAACTTCAAACGAACACTTTATTTTTTTTTTCTGGAAGTTTTTTATTTATTTATTTATTTTATAATAAATTTCTTTAAATGAATTATGTGTATTGAATCAATTTATTTCCTTAAGTTTTGCATTTCAAACCTGTCATTCGATTGGGAAGCTGTTCATTTAATAGTGTGTACTGCTGATTAAATGGCTTAGGTTTAGTGTGCTTTAAAGGTTTAGGTAATCTTTCTATGGGTTTGATCAGTTTCTATCACAAAGTGTGACAAAGATAGACTCAAATTTGCTTGACTGCATTATTATTATCACTTAGCTGATCGATCACACCCTAAAGTAAATTTACTTGAATCGGTTTATTGGCAGAATTCAAGCAGTCCTGCTGAAACTGACCACTGCAGCATGGAGTTAGGTGAGACTTGAAATTTAGTTTCTTATCGGACAATAAAGTCTTCAAGATTTGGCTCTGTAATACCTCAAATCACTCCATCTTAAAACTTTGTTTTAAAAAATAATTGACGTTTTGATAGAATCATCGTTGAGGAAACACTTATATTACCTTAATACTTAAAACATGGAGCACAAAAGTAGAACTCAAGGACAAAATATTTAGTTGCAATGTCGTTTTAACTTAAATTATAAACAAGTTCTTTGGAACGTCATATTTTCTTGTAGTTTTATTTATTCTTAAAAAGATTATAATTTCTGTCCGAACAACTATTGCCTACGATATAGATATCACATATCTCTTGACATGATATATTCAGAAGCTGAATATATCGAATACATTATTTCAAATAAAAAAAACTATAGATTCTGCAGAATATATTAATAATTAGCTGTTTAGATAGGCTATATGAAAGTTCTTGTTGTTTGGAAATATATAGATTTCTATGTCTTTAAACCACCAAAACAAATGTTTTTGTAAAGAATTATAAATGAACATTTTTAAACGAACGTTAAATACATTCTGCGGTAAGATGAGTCTGTGAAGTCTCTCTTGCGATGATAAGAATATCCTCTTCTCAGACTGAGCCCTGCTCTGCACGTGGAACGGATTTTCAGTGTGTTCCGTGTATTTAGAGACCTGTGTATTTGAAAATGCTCTGAGAAAGAGGGCATGTGATCTATGGCTCTGGTCTCTGATCGATATATCCGCATTCTGATCGATTAGTATGGCAGAAATCTCAGGGACCCATATAAAGATTTCCATCAGAAAAACACTCCATTTCAGCCAAACGCGGCATTTAAAACCGTTTGTTATTAAACTTATATAGGCTATTTTAATCCACATTTTAGAAATGTGCTTTCTTTAACTATGTTTGTAATCATTTAAATAATGAATAATAAATATACTAAATAGTTTAGTTTAGAGTATTTATAAAAAACATTATTTATAGGCTATCTTACGTTTTGCTTTTACTGAGTTTCAGCTCCGAAAAGTCTGTTGTGGGCCAAATCCTCATCATAAGATCACTATTATAAGACTTCACGCACTCTTATTTTTTTTTATAAAATAGGTCACTTTACACTCACTTTGTGTTTTCCATATTAACAGAAATAAACTATTATTATTTTGTTATTGTTTTATTTCGCTTGTTCTTTTCCCATTAATATGGCTATATTATTTTAATATATAATATATAGGCTAGCTGCACACTGAATAATACAGATTCTAAAACACCCATGTCTTTGCTTTCTCAGTCTCACGGATAGCCAGCATCATTTAAATATGATCGATTTGCCTATCGATTATTGTAGGCTGTTTCACAGATGTCATATACTTTCCTTTTTTATCTGACCTCTAATTTTTCCGAATGAAAACTATTTTTACATTGTCCTAAGTCGGTAAACGCTGCAAGAAAAAAAGTAGTTCATATGCAACAAGTCTTTATGGTTGCACTGTATATTAATATTTATGCTACATTTTATTTGCAGTAATTTTTCATTTTTGCCACAGTAAGGTGTGTTGACAAATAATGTAATGTAATTTTGTATTAGACTTTTGCAACTGCTAAGGCCATGAAAAGAAACATCTCTCAGCGCAATTTATCTAATTTGATGGACGGTTGTAGCTCACTGAGTGAATGTCGACAATCCACAACACCACGCAATGCTGTCAAACACCTCAGCTCACTGCTTTTCACCTTAGTAGGTCTGTTTTAGTAACGATGAACTCTTCAACCAGAATTAATAATTAAGAAATTATAATTTTTATTGGCTATCATCAGTAATCGATCCTTAAAGTTAAATTAATTGAAACTGATAACTGCGACTGAAAATGTTTTAGTAGGGGCCTAGGCCTATTGATTGTTTATTAATATTTCACATTCTTGTCTGCACTTAAGATTTAAAATTACATTTTGCAGTCTCCATGCACCTGTTTGCGTTAGAAATGTAGGTAGTCTAACTTTGAAACAAGCTTGCTTGAACTATTTCATAATTTATAAATAAATATCCAAATTGAATTTCGGATCATCAAAAGCCGTATATCAATAAAAACAACACGTAGGCCTATATAGTTTTGTGGTTTTAAAATAATCCTATTCAATTATGCAAAGTCAACATACTGTATGTGTTGTGAATTGTTTTCATTTATAGCATGTAATAGCTATATTACTGCTGGTAGAGCAGTGAGTTTACAGTCATCAATATATGTGTAGCTACGTGTGTGTATTCGCGCACCTTCGGCTTTCAGTACAAGGCTTTAGAGAGAAATAGAGAGGGAAAAAACATTCCCAGCCTCCACAGCCGAGAAAGCACCGGTTGCTAGGCGACAGGCGAAGAAGAGATGGATTGAAAAGGCATACTCGATCAATTCCGGTGAGAGTGAGGGGGGAAAGGAGAAAGGAGAGAGTGACCCAGAGAAAGAGAGGGGGAGAAAGCAATTGCGGCCAAATTCATACTGCAATCTTTAAGCTGTCTCCGTTACTCCGTTAGCTACCTGCCGCCGCTAAAAACATTTACCGCCTCTATTTTCTGACTGACCTTAAAACTGTCCGTGCACCTGCCTCGAATAGGTTCCAACTGAGTTTTTTTTTTTTTTTTTTTTTTTTTACGTGCAATTCACAATTCACAGCCCGATTGGTCAGGTCCACACAGATGCCCGCTCCACCCCGCCGCACGCGCGCACGCGCTCACACCCGCAGTGTGTCTGCACAGAGCAGTGTTGAGTGTATCGACTCTGTATTGATCCTTCCACTCACCTCCCTGCAGTCAGCTCTTGTCCTACATAGCAGGGCCTGTCTGATTTCTCCATTAATGGCCCTTATCCAGCGCCAATCTTTATTTAAACTGAAAAGTAGGAATCAGCACCCTCCACCCCTACCCGTTGTCCAGTCTTTTTCTTTCTTTCTTTCTTTCTTTCTTTCTTTCTTTCTTTCTTTCTTTCTTATTGCTTTTTTTGCATTTTAGATTGCTCTAAAAAAAAATTTTCCGGCGGTTGCATTGAAGTTAAGGTCGAAGCGGTTTGCATGAGTTGAGTTTGAGTTGAAAAGCGATGACTTTCCTTATCCTTATCTTCCTCATGCAGAAACAAGCCATAAGCAATAAGACACTGGTTTCTATCTGTCCTGGCACACACAATTGGGATTAATTGATCTCCTAATACCGCAGATAAATCAATGTCTTCACCCACTCCCTTTATTTGTCCAATCATAGCAGGTGTCATTGGATCAACGGACCTCTTTAGCCAATAGGAGGTGGACTGAGCGCTGATTGACAGCGCTCAACGTTGGAAGTAGTCAATCAAATTGGCATTGGCAAGGGAGTTATATGGACTTAGCGCCCAAAATACTCTTCCTTGACACAAACTGTAGGCCTACCGGCAAATTATATGAAAACGTGAAGGAAAATCTATAGCCTAAAGACATACAATGTTAGACCAAATCAAAATGTTGAAAATAAAAAGTAGAGATTTTACCTGGTGCGGTTTTGAAGTGTTGCGTGAAAGAAAAAGCTGTTAGAAATTGTGTTTTTCTTGGTATTATTAAAGGCCAATATTTGGCTGAATCTTTTTTGGATAGTTAACACAGAATAAAAATTTGTCATTTCACACCCACATGTAGTTCCATCCAGGTTTTCGTTCTTTTTCAGAACACCAAAGAAGATATTTGAAGAATGTTTTAGTTTTGCTTATATGTTGTAAGTCAATGGGGTCCAAAAGTTTCATGCTACAAAAAAGATAAGTTTAAGTTTAATAAATTCATAAATATAAATTCTCAATCTTGCTCCTAAACCCCTATCATTTCTGTTCCTGGCCTATTTATCAGCATTAATATATGTAAATATATATTTTCAACATTTAGTTTTGCTTGGTTTTCATTGGCATCAATTTATATAGCCCATCTACCCCAAGGTCTGCACATCAACATGTACATACTGTGTATAATAGAGCTGTGCCCTGCATGATGTCCCAGTGACCCTCAAAGCTGACCAGCCGAAATCTCCAGTTTCTATTCTAGGGATCTTCTAGATGCTCTCTATCTCTTTGTTTTGCATCCTTTATTTTTTCCACTTCAGATTCCCTTCGTTTACCACAGTCATGATTTATCCAAACATTTTGTATCAAACACGGCTAAAAATATTCCCTTTCTTTCTCTAAATATTGATTTTGCCTGTAGCATTGTCTGTGCTGTGTGTGAGTGAGTGAGTCTTTGGATGTGTTTTATGGGGGTAAGGAAGGGGGGTGCCGACATTAAAGCAGAAAAGTGTGTTAAAATACAGTGTTTTTTCCATTTTTAATAAAATCCTTGAATCGCCAGACACCACACAGTCATCTTCATCAGCTTTGCTCCTCATGGCGTCCTCAATTCCTTGGAGTGATTTGACATGTGCTGAACTTTTACCAGACAATCCCATTCAAGTACACCATGAATTTAGCAAGTTAGTCATTTGCAAAAGCATATAATTTTTCTGCAACAATCGCAGGCTCTTTTGTCGTCAGGGCATAATGGAAATGGAGGGAACTGATCAATAGGTTATTGATTTTCATTGGATGCAGTTGGGGGAATTGAGAGAAAGCGAACGAGGTATAAAGAGAAAAGTGGTGGGGGCTGACTGTGAAATGCAGGTTTTTGAAATCTTCTCTTTAGAAGATGAATGCTTCTACTGGAAGCAGGTGATCTTGTTTGTTTCCTCATGCTTGCCTGTTTTGAAACCGCTCTGTTGCATTGTGGGATTGCCTGACTCACAGGACATAGTTTGCCTACTTAAACCGTGTTGCCAAAACAATCTGTTGGGTCTGCTGGGGCACCATGTCAAAGTCTACCAATATGAAATAATTTTTACATTTACATTTAGTCATTTAGCAGACACTTTTATCCAAAGCAACTTAAAAATGAGGACAATGGAAGCATTCAAAATCAACAAAAGCGCAATGATACAAAGTGCTATAACAAGTCTCCATTAGCTTAACACAGTACACGTAGCAAGGTTTTTTTTTAATAATATAATAATAAAAAAATCTGATAGAATAGAAAAACAATAGAGAAAGCTAGTGTCAGAGGTGTTTTTGCCTTTGTTAATTGTTTAATAAATGAAAAGAAAACAGAATGGAAAAAGATTAGAAAGGTAGTTTTAGTTTTTTTTTTTGTTGTTGTTGTTTAAGAAAACAAGCAGCAAATAAATAGAGTGCAAGACTAAAAGGGACAAGTGTTTTTTTTTTTTTTTTTTTTTTAAAGAATAGAATAAGAATAGTGAGTGCTAAAGTTAAAGGGTCAAATAAAGATGGAAGATATGTGTTTTTATATTCTTGAAGATGGCTAAGGACTCAGCTGCTTGGATTGAGTTGGGCAGGTCATTCCACCAGGAGGGACCATTTCATTTAAAAGTCCGTAAAAGTGATTTTGTGTTTCTTTGGGATGGCACAATCAAGCGATGTTCAGAGGGCACATAAGTCTGAAGTAATTAATTTAGGTAAAAGGGTGCAGAGCCAGTGGTGGTTTTATAAGTAAACATTACTGAATCAAGTTGTGTCGTGCATTCTTTTTGGCTCATTAAAGATGTATCTTGTTGCTGTGTGAAGCATGTTCCCGAAAGAAATGGCCTGATCTTCTTGATGTTGAATAAAGCAAATCTGCAGGACCGGACACTTTTAGAAATTTGGTCTGATAAACTCAGCTGACCATCAATCATAGCTCCAAGGTTTCTGTCTGTTTTTGAAGGAATTATGGTTGATGTGCTGGATGGTAAAAAAAATTCTGTCTTGGCAAGGTTGAGTTGAAGGTGATGGTCCTTAATCAAGCAAGAAATGTCTGTTAGACAAGCTGAGATGCGAGCAGCTATCATCGGAACATCAGGATGGAATGAGAGGTAGAGTTGAGTGTCATCAGCATAGCAGTGGTATGAAAAGCCATGTTTCTGAATGACAGAACCTTCTGATGCCACAGAAAGAGAAGAGAAGTGGTCCAAGAACTGAGCCCTGAGGCATCCCAGTAGTTAGATGTTACGGCTTGGATACCTCACCTCTCCAAAAGACTTTGAAGGACCTATCTGATAGGTAAGACTCAACCCACTGGAGTGCCTGGTTTCTGAGATGCCCTTTGCCAGTAGGGTTGACAGTAGGATCTGGTGGTTAACTGTGTCAAAAGCAGCGGACAGATCCAGCAAGATAAGTATTGAAGATTTGGAATACACTTTTGCAAATCTTAGGAATTCAACAACTGAGAGCAAGGCCGTCTCGGTTGAATGTCCACTTCTGAAACCAGACTGGTTGCTGTCAAGGAGGTTGTCTTGTGTGAGAAAGGTAGAGACTTGGTTGAACACAGTTCAAGAGTTTTTGCAATGAAAGAAAGAAAGGAAACCAGTCTATAGTTTGCTAAAAGAGATGGGTTAAGAGTGGGTTTCTTAAGTACTGGGGTTATACAATCCTGTCTAAATGTTGAGGGAAAAACACTAGTGTGAAGGTATATGTTAATGATGTGAGAGTTAGTGTAGGTACAACTGCAGGAGAAATGGGTTGAAGGAGATGACACGGCATAGGATAAAGCGGACAAGTAGTAGGATTATAAGAAAGGATGAGTTTGGAGACTTCTGCCTCAGAAAGTGAAGAGGATGTGAATGAGTTATGTCTGATGGTAAGATGTGCTTGACAGATTGTGGTGTGGAAAATTGTTCTCTGATGTTTTTAATTTTATTATTAAAAACGTGGCAAAGTCGTCAGCTAATAGAGTTGATGCAGGAAGGGGTAGGGGAGGACAGAGGAGCGAGGAAAATGTTTTACAAACCATACGAGTGAGATAAATTGTTAATTTTGTTATGGTAGTATGTCCTTTTAGTAGTGGACACATTAGCACAGAAGGAAGAGAGGAGTGACTGATACACATTAAGATCAGTAGGATTTCTGGATTTGCGCTTGGATTTTTCATGGAGAACATCATAACCAGGGGGCATCAAAATATGCAAACAGTTTAGGAGGAAGGCAGTGAAGATGATCATAGGAGAGCATAGCTTATGTCCAAAGATGACATGTGAAGGTGTATGTGTTGTGTCAGGAACCATGTTGAGGTTAAGAGTGAGGATGAAATGATCTTAGGTGTGCAGTGAAGTAACCAGTACATGATCAGTGGAGCGTCAGTTTTTGCTTGGAATTGCTCTGTTTAATTCTTCATTCTTCTTTCTAGACCATTAAAGGGTCGAATCACCCACAAAGGAACATTCACTAGCTCTTATGTTGTTTTCAACCTGTATGAATTACTACACAAAATAAGTTATTCTGAAAAATGCCTCTTTTTTTTCTTCTTCGTACAATAGGGACAATGGTGTCCAGTGTTGTTTTGGACCCCACTGACTTTCTTTTTTATAGACAAAACAGTCCTTTGATGTCTTTTGTTTTCCACATAAGAAAGAAATTCATACAGGCTTTGAACAACACGAAGGTGTGTAAATGTAGAGACGATATTCATTTTTATGTAAAATATCCTATATCCTATATCCAAGTATTTTTTTAGTCTAACTCATTGTAGGAAATGTGTCCACCTCACCAACTAACTCTAAAAAAATCATAAACACCTAAAATATAAAATCACAATCATTATTACACCTTTATCTCCGCATTTGATGGGGAGTTCCAACTGATTTTTCCTTGACTGCACTTTGCAGTGTTTGGGGTGCAGGCTATGTTATCTGAGCCGGTATCGCAGGCGGATGTGTGGTGATACGTGTGTATGGCGTGTTAATGCGTGAAGCTGGACTTGCATTGATCTCTGCACAGGATGTCAAACATTTTAGCAGCGATCTCGTCCTTGTTATTGCTCTCCACCGCCAGGCTGTTAATGCATAAAAAAATCATTTGTCCCAATGTTTTCCTCCCCATCTCAATTGGACGCCCAGAGCAACAGAAGAATACCTCGTTGTTGTACTCCACAAGCACTCCTCCCCCTCCCTTCTTTCTGTTCTCCTCATCCCTCATCCTTCCAATTTTGTGTCCATCTATCTTTATGACACCTGGTTTCATCTCCTTAATGTTTCCGGACTTGACAGTCTCCCTGGTCAAAAATTCTTAATTAAGCCTGCTGTGTGTATTTGCAGTTAGGCAAACTGCAACCTAACAGGGCTAATAAAAACATTTTTGAGAGAGGGAAAGCGAAGGAACCGAGCGAAGGTGTCGAGAACCGTCATCCACACCCCAACAACCCTATCTGTTCCTTCCTCTCTTTATCACTGTCAACCATTCCCTGCATCCTCGGATTTTCTACATCACAGCCCAGAGGAAGGAGGATTGATAAATATTGCGGGTCTACTTTTGCAGGTCTTTAATCTCGCTCCCTTTTTGTTTTGGCCTGCGGGACTCATCGATTAAAACATTGAATCAAAAATCCTGGAGACATAGATATGAAAGTTTTGTTTGCAAGCTTTTCACTCCTCCACGGTTGGTACTTACCCAGTCATTAGTCTCAGGTCGAGGAAGGGGGTTTCTTCAAATAAGTGTCCAGGACGTAGCCAGTATAGCTTTGCTGAAGTACTTGCTAAAAGATGAAGGTACCAGTATCTCAGTATATTAAAATGTTTTGGGCTCCAGCTACTCACCTAGAAGGCCATAGATGTTGACCTTTCAGAATAACTGGCTACATGGATCCGTAAATGCCACATTATCTCCAATGATATTTGACACATTAATTCCTTGTATCGCTTTTCAAAGCTTTCAAATTATTTTTGTCATAACCTTGAAAGACCACATTCTTTGAAGGAATTACACTGAAAAAAAAAGGTTTCGATCCATTTAACTTGGCACAATAATTCATGCTATTTCTCCTCAATTGAATCTTTATTTTCTTCATCAGTAATTGAAAGTGGCCAGAAAACTTAGTGACATTTCATTCTTTCAACCTAAAACAAATGACATAATTTTGTTTTTAATTTGACAGAATTAGTTATTCGTTTTAGTCTGTGACTTGTTTTAAATATACATGTTTTAGAATATTTGTATTTTAGAAAACTGCTAGAGGAAAGCATATAGTGTGAATCACAGCTGTACATGAGCTGACACCTTGTTGTCCATATGCCCATCACTTCTCTGAAGTGTGAGAAATCCATTTCTGTAGCATCAGACCTTTCTATGAGAGACCACCGGGCTCCTCACACCACTAGTAATAGTGTATGAGATCCATACCTTCAGCTGAACACCTCGTGGTATTGCTCGCTCATGTGAGAGAGTCGGCATTGGCCTTTACGGTCACAGCTTTCTCGACAGAGTGAGGAAGAACAAGAAACAGAGGTGTCACAGTGTCATATCGCAATGTCTAGGAAAAAGGGCTCTTGTGTGCCACGGCATGTCGTATTGCCATCGTGTTGAATGTGTGTGTGATTGCATGAGCCTCTTTAGTTGAGGGCACTGCAGCTAATCAGCCAAGAGGTCCTGTAGGGTGTTAGTCCTTGTGTTGGAGAGTCCTTCTTTCCTCTACAAGAGTCTTGACATCTCTTAACCTCTTAACCTGTTTCCCAGTTCATTCTTACCGAAATGGTGAACTGTTGTTGGTTAACTCTTCAGGCTGTGCAAAAGTGCCTTATTTTTAACAGCACAGTCCTTCGGTGTCATGTTTCCCAGTTATTTTACCTGTATGAAAGCAAAACAATATTTTGATTTGCTATAACATTGTTTTTATTTATTATTTTATTACTTGTTAAAAAGAATAAATAAAAACGATCAAAAATGAACCAAATGGAAACTGGGATAACAGACAACCACCGAATAACAATAGCAATAAACACAGCCGTTTTAATTAGATGGAGAGAATGATGAACAGGAAGTGGAAGGAAGGAAGTGAAGTGTCTATAAGTGGGGTCAGGAGCTTAGGGTTAGTGCTCCTATTAAAATTCCTTTTAAGAGTCCTTCAGAGATCTTATGTAATAACAGTGGGTTGACCTGAAGTTGTTAACCTGTATATGAGGGATGCTTCCTTTGAATATATATTTGACCTATGGTAATGAGAATGTAGAAATGCTGGTCAAGTTAAAGCTCTTTCTATGTCTTTTAGCGTGCAATAGAAATTCACCTTATTCACCAATTTACATAAAATATGATATAAATATTAAGTTCAGTTTTAAAGTATAAATAATTGCATAACTGCGAAAATGTAATCAGTTATTAAACAGCAAAAAAAAAATTGTTTCATGTTTTTGAAATGTTTTCAAATGTTTTTGTTTCTAAATCACCTGTTTTTATTCAAGTAAAAAAAAATCATATGACTAAATGAGCCTATCTATATTAGATTCAGCTGTTGTTTGCTACCTTTCACCTAAAATGTGTAGATGATGTTATGAAATGTTGAACTTATTATTATTGACTGTACCTCAAAAGGTGTTTTCAGCTCATATCTAACAGTATTAAATTTAAAACAAAAAAAGAGCAAGTAATACTAAGCAATACTAAAGCACAACATGTAAATTGCACTGCTGCCTTGCACTGTCATTGCTTTTATAATTAATTACAGCTGTAATAGGTGCAACAATGACACTGTAATGCAAAATAATTCAGAATATTCTTTAATAACTGTATTAACAGCAGATACCTGCATTAAATACTAACCATCGCCCAGGAACCTGGTGTCTTTGTTAGGGATACATCATTCTTTCTTCTCCTCCGGATCTACAAGCACTCAGCGTCCACCTTCACCTCTGCACCCCCTTTATCCTCCTCTATCTCTTTCTCTCCATCTTCTCTTAACTCATCTTCCCCCATCCTACCCTTCTATCAGTCCACGACCATTACGCTCATGAATCAATATTGACGACCCATCATTCGAAGGATGAATTACGGGACTGTGGATGGCTATTGTCATGTGACTGCCAGGTTTTACATTATGTTTCGGCCATTTAGTTCACGCCATTATTGCACGCCGACTTGAAATGAAGTCCTTTCAGTGTGAGGCTGAGGAAGGAGACGCATTACTATCTTTAAAAGCACTTCATTGCCGTTACTCTTCATCTGATAAAGAATGAGGTGTGAAAGAAATGAATAGGCCAGTTGGTGATACAAAGCAGATATCGTAGCTCTTAACAAGAAGTTTCATACAAACACTCACCCACAGGGAATATGATCGATGCTACGGTATCTGCATTCATGCATCCATCCTCCACACATTGTGAGTAATCAAATGCTCACAATGTTCGAATGAGATTTGTGTATTTGTAGGAAATAAAGGACAGTCTTCTAGTTGGATTTTCTGCAGAATTGAGGGAAAGTCTAAAAATGAAAAAATATGTGGGCTGGTAAGAGAGCCAATCACAGAAGTGCCTCCTTCGCCCTCTGGCCACTCCTGACCTCTTGACCCTGGCCATGACCCCTTAGGCCAAAGGTTACCCTTAGGGGTCAAAAAGGATCGCTGGCAGGCAGAACCAAATGTTTTCACCATGGAAACCACTGGAGATAGATGAAGATAGGGAGGTAGAGGTGCTTGCAGAGGTCCTCTTTGTTTCATTGTCCTGTGGTTTTGTTGGTTTGGGACCCGCCTGCTGGACAAAATAGTGGGGTTGAGGTTGAAAACTAAATCAGAAGGTCATTCGTTGCTGTTATAGGTTATAGGTTGCTGCTATAGGTAAATAACAAGAACAACAAAGTGCAGCAAAACGAACCTCTTTTTGGTAAAGCTGACACCGAAAGACTCGAAGTCAAACATATCCGCGACCACATTTCAGGTAAAAATAAGGTGAAGAAATGAATCCTGTGAGTAAAGGGTAAGTGAGATTATTGTGCCACCTAGTGGTTAGATTGTGTATAGATTGCTACAATAGTCTTCTCACATTTCTCCTGTCTTCCTCCACTAAAACTAGGCTAGGTGCCAACAACAGCACACACAAAGATACTTTCACCACAACTGTTATCTTTACATTTACATTTACATATAATCATTTAGCTGACGCTTTTATCCAAAGCGACTTGAAAACAATAGAAGCAGTCAGGTCAACAAGAGAACAACCAACAGTATACAAGTGCCATGACAAGTCTCAGTTAGTCTAGTACAGAACGCATTGCCAGGTGTTTATATATATATATATATATATATATATATATGAAAGATAAGACAATTCCTAGTATTAGTTGGTTAAGTGCTAGCGAAAAAGGTGAGTCTTCAGATGTTTCTTGAAAATGAGTAAAGACTGAGCTGTAAGAATTGAGATTGGCACAGTCCAGGAAAAGGTCCGTGAGAGTGATTTTGAACCTCTTTGGGATGACACCACGAGGCGTAATTCACTTGCAGAGCGCACTGGAGGGCACATAAGATTTAACCAGTGAGTTTAGGTAAGTTGGTGCCGTGCCAGTGGTCGTCTTTTAGTCAAGCATCAGCACCTTGAATTTGATGTGAGCGGGCTACTGGTAGCCAGTGCTACCTCATGAGGAGAGGAGTAACGTGAGCTTTTTTTAGCTCATTGAAGACAACCCTCGCTGCTGCAATCTGGATCAATTGCAGAGGATTGACAGTACATGCAGGAAGGCCTGGCAGGAGAGCATTACAATAGTCCAGTCTGGAGAGAACAAGAGCTTGGACAATAAGTTGGGTTGCTTGTTCAATCAAGAAGGGTCTAATCTTCCTAATGTTGTATAAGGCAAATCTGCAGGACCGGGTCGTTGTAGCAATATGGTCTGTGAAGCTTAACTGATGCTCCATCACAACTCCTAGGTTTCTAGCTGTCCTGGAAGGAGTTATGGCTGACGAGCCCAGCTGTATAGAGAAGTTGTGATGAATCAATGGGTTAGCTGGAACCACCAGGAGTTCTGTCTTAGTAAGGTTAAGCTGAAGGTGATGGCCGTTCATCCAGCTAAGGTCACTCAGACAGGCTGAAATGCGAGCAGCTACCGTCGGGTCATCTGGTTGGAATGAGAAGTAGAGTTGGGTGTCATCAGCATAGCAGTGATAAGAAAAGCCATGCCTCTGAATGACAGATCCTAATGACGTCATGTAGATGAAGAAGAAAAGTTGTCCAAGTACTGAGCCTTGAGGAACCCCAGTAGCAAGTTGTTGTGTTAGAAACATCACCCCTCCAAGACACACTGAAGGATCTATCGGAGAGGTAGGCCTTAACCCACAGGAGTGCGGTTCCAGAGATGCCCATCTTTCTGAGGGTGGACAGGAGAATCTGGTGATTAACGGTGTCAAAAGCTACATTTTCCCAACAATGATGTTTGTCAACATTCTGTTGTAATAAGTCTGGTATTCAAAAAAATAAATAAATAAGGGCATCAACACACCAAACACTGCTTCACAGCTTAATGCAGTTGAGGCTTTTTATTCCAATAAGAAAATGAAGTCAGTAACACATGCACATGGGACTTTATCAGAGATACAGTGTGTTGAGATGGGAATCAAACTGTGACAGCATTTGCACTGTAAACGTCATTGCCATTATGATGAAATGCAATCATTATAGCAATGATGATTTATCTTAATCATTTGTCAATACCGATTTGAAAAAGAGCAATGAAAACAGACGGATATTCACTCAAATCTTTGTGCATGTGTATAAAGTGGATGAAGAGAGAGAGAGAGAGAGAGTGCAAACTGCAACCTGTTCAAAAGCTTTTTTCTTATAAGCATAAGGCACACATATGCAAGAGAATTAATGTCCTAAAGCTGTCAAAGTGTCGATTCATGGGAATTACGCAAATTAATGCAACGAAAAGAAAGATTTTGTTCAGTAAATTTAATTAGATGGCTTTGTAAGGGTGATAATTGCTTAAAACTTAGCTTTTTTGGCTAGGTTCCCACTCCTGTCTTCTATAATTATGCTTAAAAACAATCATGCCTGTGTTTTTTTTTTGTTGACAAAAAATATTCTCATGGTATTTTTCCAGTAAAATATATAAAACCTTGATTTATAAATATAATAAATATATAATTGTATTAAATAATCGACAATTTATGACAAGTTTAAATAATATTGAAAAACAAATCTAAATATTTGAATATTTTATACATTTATAAGTTCTACATTTAATATATAAATATTTGTATTCTATATTTAAATATTATAATCTGTCAATATTTTATATATATATATATATATATATATATATATATATATATATATATATATATATATATATATATATATATATATATATATGTATGTATTTACAGCAACTTTCAGATAAATGTGCATACATTTTTTTCCAAGTGGGTCAGGGTTATATGAATGGCTACATACATAGTGGCTTCATTTCATCTTTTCGAAAGTGAAGTGGAACAAGACTGCTGTCTTCCTTATGCTGGTAGGAGTCAGAGACCGATTTTCAGAGGTGTCAAAAAGAATGTAAACTGAAATCATATTTTAGCCACTAATTATTCTGTCCAGATGACTCACATTAGCTCATGAGTGGCCACAGCCTTGAGGAATCTGTTCACTTTTTTACACTATGGGCAATGTGCTCCCAAAGAGATGCTTGCATGTTAACACACTAGGTGAGAAATTAATTGCAGTCTAAGATTTCACACTTTTTCTATATCTGTAACTCTCTGGTATTGTTCAATTGGGAGTCAAACTTGTGTTGTTCATGGTCAAAATTGACCTGACACCTCAAATGTCACTTTTTTCATTTTCATTTAAATTATATTGTTGCTATATTATAGTGTTCATGTAGCTCGACTGGTAGAGCGTTGCGTTAGCAAGCAAGCAAGCTAGTGCAAGGTTGGGGGTTCGATTCCCCGGGAACTCATAGGTAAAAATTGATAGCCTGAATGCACTGTAAGTCACTTTTTTTAAATAAAAGCATCTGCTAAATGCATACATTTAATATATGTATATATACAAAATTATTTTAATTTATTTTTTGAGAGAGAAATTTGTGGTACAATTTAATAATAGTGCAATAATTATGATAAAAAAAAATTCCATTGAAAATAATATAAAAACAATTATTTTCTAATACATTTCTATTAGTTTTTAATTATGGCAGTATTTCATATTAAAATAGACACAATGCCTTTAAAATCATTGGTATTAATATCATTATTATTATTATTTAGAAATCAACATTTTGCCACAATATTCCAAGTACTCAACCTGGAATGTTCCTTTAAGAGAAAAAAATTTAAAAAAAAAAAATGTAGATGTCCTCAACAATTTCGCACACAAGCTGGCTTACAAAGTATGTACAATTAAAATTCCAGCATTTGAACAACATGAAGAAATAATTTGATGGTAGATCCGGTCATATCAATCCATGAAGCGATGTCCTATGGTGTGTCTTAAGTGCAGCCCAGTTCTAGTACACTCTGGAAGATAAACAAATCAATGGATGTGCCGGTGGACAACACCAGCACAGTGTTCGTATCAGGCTGAGGCTTTGGTAATGCATGAGTAGCATGAAGGGCAGCTGCCCAGTGACTCTGCGGATCCTTATCCGGGCCCGTCGCCTGTGGTTGTCCCCATTAGAGAAGTCTTGAAAGTTGTCTGGATGAATAGCCCAGAAATGTCCCTTGCCATTGTCACTGCGACTGGCTTTGATGAAGCATTCATTCAAACAGAGATTGTGTCTGACACTGTTTCTCCAGTTCTTGTCCCGTTTAAAGAGAACCTAAATTATGACTGACCTGAAAGTAAAATATTTTGATTTCAAGGGAAACTCTACCCCAAAATGAAAATTTTGTCATTAATCACTTACACCATGTTGTTCCAAACCCATAAAAGCTTTGTTAGTCTTCGGAACACAATTTAAGATATTTTGGATGAAAACCAGGAGGCTTATGACTATTGCATAGACTGCCAAATAAATTACACTGTAAAGGTCCAGAAAAGTATGAAGAGCAACAATTTGTCTCCTCTGTGTCAGGCAGCATACACTCTTCTGTGTCAGCCATGCCACATGCACACCTGACCAAAATTTTGACGTCATGATTCTGAAATTTACTTTAAATCAAAACTTTTGGTTTTACAGATAAAAATCTTTGTCAAATTGTGAGAATCAAAATGGAATTGTAAAATCTGTGGTTTGACAGATAAAGATCCAAATATAAGGCTCTGACAGATTGAAAATTCATGATATTTGTTTTGGTTTGTGTGTGTGTGTTTCATGAAGGTACAATGCCTTGCTTTTGAAATAAGGATAGTGATCCATAATCCATTTGTAAATATCACACAGCAGGAGCTTCTTTTCATGTGAATCCAGGATGGCCATGGAAATGAGGGCAATGTAGGACTGCGCTGGCTTCTCGTCCATTCCTTCACTCTTAAGATTGGCCTTCTTGTGTTCTTCTTCACATCAGTTTTCTTCATTTTCAAGGTCCTCTGATTTTTCACTATTCTGTTCTGAGAGTGTTTCATTAACTGTGCATTGAAGACCTTCAGATGGGGATCCATTGTCCTCTGGTTCTGCTCTCTCATTGTTGCATCCCTTATTATACAACAGATATTCAATGGTGAATGGAAGCCCCAGTTTTCTTGACTGCTGCAGCATGCATTGTCCTCCATTTCTGTATTGTTCAGTTTTGGAATCTATCTCTTAGTGGGTTTTTTGGATCCAACTTTATAACATTTTGTCCTGGTTTGACTTTCTTTGTCTATCCTCGTGTGTTACGACTTTTCAAGAAGTGCTTGCAAAGATTATTCCAACAAACGATTAATTTCATAACAGATGTAACGTCAGTCTCTGAGGCATGTATGAATCGAGTAAAATGCATTCGTTAGGTTCTGTGTTTGTTCGATTAGCCACCCATTCGAAAAAACAACAGCACCACCAGTTGCGAATCTTCCTAGAAAGACTAGAAGGACTTCTCTCATAATAACCAGATTGTTAATGAGCACTTAATTTAAATACTCTGCATATTTAACCACGCAATTAGAAGCAAAGTGGGGTATAAGAGAGTTGGAGGCAGGGGGTCTAATTGAGGGGGATTATTTTTATTAAACCAAGCAAACCTTTTTAATTATGAGAGATTACACAGATTAAAGGGTTAGTTCACCCAAAAATCTAAATTATGTCATTAATAACTCATCCTCGTGTCGTTCCAAACCAGTAAGACCTACGTTCATCTTCGGAACACAGTTTAAGATATTTTAGATTTAGTCCGAGAGCTCTCAGTCCCTCCATTGAAACTGTGTGTACGGTATACTGTCCATGTCCAGAAAGGTAAGAAAAACATCATCAAAGTAGTCCATGTGACATCAGAGGGTCCGTTAGAATTTTTTGAAGCATTGAAAATACATTTTGGTCCAACAATAGCAGAAACTACAACTTTATTCATCATTGTCTTCTCTTCTGTGTCTGTTGTGAGAGAGTTCAAAACAAAGCAGTTTGTGATATCCGGTTCGTGAACGAATCATTCGATGTAACCGGATCTTTTTGAACCAGTTCACCATATCGAACTGAATCGTTTTAAACGGTTCACGTCTCCAATACGCATTAATCCACAAATGACTTAAGCTTTTTTAATGTGGCTGACACTCCCTCTGAGTTCAAACAAACCAATATGCCGGAGTAATTCATTTACTCAAACAGTACACTGACTGAACTCGTTCTTGAGTATATATAGTGTTCCTGTAGCTCTATTGGTAGAGCATTGCGTTATCAAGCGCAAGGTTGAGGGTTTGATTCCCCGGGAATACATGATAGGTAAGAATTGATAGCCTGAATGCACTGTAAGTTGCTTTGGATAAAAGTGTCTGCTAAATGCATAAATTTTATATAAATGTGCTGGAATCAAGGTTTAATTAAATGTTTTTTTTTATATATATATATATATTTTTTATACACATACAAATAAAGAAAAGACTCAAAGAGCTACACAGCTATTGGTTTTTCTTTTCAATGTATAATTTGTACGTGCCATTAACATATTTCTAACCCATAAAGACAATGTAGCTGACTGTTAATGTCAAGGTTATTCTAGAAAAATTTAATTATTTTACAAAGAAATATAAATGTTATATATTAATTTTATATCACTGTTTATTTTTTGAATGCTATTTCGGATTACATTTTGCTATAATTTGTTTCTTTAAATATATTTACATCTTCCATTTTGAATACTTGTTGCTTCTCTTCATCTTTTATGTCTTATTAAAGAATGTCTTCATCGTAATAAAAATAAACAGAATACTCTTTTTTATTTAAATGGGGTCGCTTTAACAGTGTTGTAAAAACAACTTAACCACTGATTTCTAGTTGTGTCCTCTTTTTTTTTTTAAGAACAAAGAAAGTATTTTTGCTTTGCAATGAAACAGCGTCTCCGCGACATGGCAGTGGCAGCAAGAATCAGTTACGTCTTCTTTCTTTGCGTAAACATTTGGGGCGTGTTATGCAAATCTTCCATAGACATGTGAGGCCGTGTTAAAATTAGGTGTTTTAGGGGGTTGTGGACAAGTCTTAACTTTTAAATAGAATATCTCTTTGGGTTTGGGACTTTAGTCTTTCCATCTTTAGGGATCTTATCTATTCACAAATTAGCTTGTAACATTCCCAAGAGAAAGGAAAACTTGAAATTTGCATCATATGACCTCTTTAAGTGTATGCACAATTCTTCTGGAAACAAAGAGCTATGGAAATATGTTGAAATTTGCTAAATTCAACAGAACAGATATTATAAAATGTTAAATTACAATTAATAGTTAATAATTAATAGTTAACCTGATTTTGTTACTTCATTGTTAGCTTGTGGTTGAGCAGATTGGATCATTTGATTGTCATCCTAAATTAGTTAATCTGTAAATTTCCTTAGTTGTTTTCCACTTCTTGAAACTTCAAACCATTTTAAAGAGACTTTTTGTTAGACTGGAGTGCCATCTTCTGCCAAAACAGGGAAGTTAACATGTGGTTTCCTCAAAGAAAGTGTTCCACCAATAATTAAAATCCTGTCATCTTTTAATGAGCTTTATGATGTTAAAAACAACTTTCTTTCTTCAGCGAAACACACAAACACAGACAAACACACACAAATATAGATGTAAACATACTCAGTCACAATTGACTTTCGTTGTTTGTTTTTCTATAAAATGAAAGTGAAAGGAATAACCCTGTAATTATACACACCTTCCCCATTTGTGTTTCCACAAAAGAAAGAATGTAATAGGAATTTGGAGCAACATGAGGGTGAATAAGTAAGGCTCAACTTGCTTATGAGATTTCAGTATGATTTGAGGATACATATCTGTACAGTTCCACCATGATAACGCTATTATTCTTGTTTTAATATAAGTATATTATACTCAACTTTGCTTGTTAAAGGAACAACGTACCAGTATATTTCCAATTTTGCCTTTGATGCTTTATTTTTACCTCAGAAAATTGACCTCAAACATTTTCTGCGTCCCCTCCCCCACCACATATAATAAAGAAAAACCCGGGTTGGAGTTTCCTGAGGATTGTGGATTCAGCTTCTTGTGGATTTTCCAGATGGGTTTACCCAACTGTCCTCAGTGAACAAATGTGTTCGTTGTATTACACTGAAAAGCACACTGTTAACGCGTGTGGATATGTGTGATAGTTGTTTTAGTGTGTGTTGTCATTTTATGACTTAAATTACACAAAGCATTCAGACCTCAATATCATGGTTTTTACAACTCATGAAGTGGATTCTGCCGCACGGAATGGATCGAACGGAGCCATGCGCTCCTTTTCCACTTGTCGCGGGAAACCCACCTCTCTCATCACATCTGAATGCAAAACGCAATGTGCTTTCGCTCTCACGCCAGACTATTAAAGTGGGCAAATCAGACTGTGAAGTTCAAGCCACGATGGGTAGGTTTACAAGCACCAGAGGCCTATCAGAAAAGGTAGACCTTGCTTTAAGTTCTCTTTTTTTGCACCGCACTGTCCCTTTTAAAGCTCGCCGTCACGCCTCTTCGCAAACGACCCCGCCTACTTATGGACAACCCGCAGTGCTGATTGGACACCGGCGGCGGTCAACGAACGCCTTCCCGTCTTCTCATTGGCCAGCCGTTGCCTTTCGCTTCATGCTCTCGCGGGGCTGCTCTGCGAAGATGGCGGCCGAACTGGTAGAAGCGATGGTGAGTAGATGAGATTTTTTTTAAAATAGTGAAAGTAAAAGGAGCCAGGCGAGTTCGAAGCGGTGCTTATTCAAACAACTTAAGTTAAATTTCATACTGTCGTATTTGGTGCTCATTCAGGACTTGTGGCAGTCTGTAAAGTGCGTTGGTAATATGTATAAGTGTGTGTCAATGGTTTTGTCTCAAAACCAAATTAGCTGTTTATATATTCAGCATATTTTGGCGCGATCTAACGTTAGATTCGAATTTTTGAAGGTTCTGAATGTGCATTTGATGTCCGAAACGCAGTTTGGTTAGACAGCTCACCAGGCTTTGAGACCAAAGCTAGTGTTTGTGTGTGTGTGCGCGCGCGCGAGGGCGCGCTGCCTGTGGTATGAATGATTAGACTGCACAATACAAAATAACAAAACAGTCTTTGCCTTTTCAAACCACACGTGCATTTCATCCATGTATCTCTAAACATCAACACACTTCCACACTTTTTGAAGTGCTGTAGGTTAGTGTAGGTGTATAGTCACTTGCACAAATGATGCATGTGGGTTTCTTGAAAAGATAAATAATTTTAATTTGTGCAAGACCGTTTTACTATTGAATAGCAGCAGCTGATCGCAGCCATGCTGATATTCAGTAGTCCAGCATGATTACGAACATGCTTGTTTTACCTGATTTGCAGAACTGCTTTTTGTGTAGTGTTTATATGGAGGGTGTCATTGGCCTGCAGAGGTTCAGTCATAGTAAACTGGAGACTGAGGTCATTTTGAAGCTTGAGGATTGTCTTGGCATTGAATTTTGAAAGTCAAAACAATATAAACAACTTTTGAAAAGTATTGTGTATTTTTAGTTATGAAATTTTAGTAGATGCTTATATTTTAATCAACTTTATGTGCACCTAATATACAGAAGATTAATATTTATTGTGAAAGTTACGTACGATAAACATTTTGATTTATGGCTGCTAATGTGTCTGTTTAGGCTGGGATTAGTAATCACATTTTTTTTACAGAGAAGTGTTTTAATCTCTTTTACAACAAATTGCGAAGACAACTGGCCAACCAATAATGGACCGAGTACTCTGCGGAGCAACAGTGAATAGCAAATGAAGAACACAGACTTGGCAGTCCTGTATTTGATGATTATTGACAGAATTTTCTGTGACGAGTGGTTAAGAAACAAAGTTGCGCAAAAGTCTGCTTTTCTATCAAATGAAAACTGGAAGGTATTTTAAAGACCAACATTTGAGCTGATGTGAACAGGTCCCTGGTTCTTGATTTGTTCTCTTTTGGAAATCGAACCGACAACAATTTGGTTGACAACCCAGATATTGAATTCTTTGTTGCATTTCCCCATTTCTCATTCTCATGGGCTGTTTTTGTCTCCCCAGAACATGGTGAAGAGTTTCCGTGTGTCTGATCTGCAGTCGCTGCTGGCCTCGATGGGCCGCAGCAAAAGTGGGTTGAAGCAGGATTTAGTTGGAAGAGCTCTTCGGCTTGTGCAGACCGAATACAGTCCGGAGCTTCTAAAGAACGTGCGACAGCTCTATGAGACACGGTTCCCCAAATCCACGGCCTGGCTTGGAGCTCGACGACCTGAGTCTGTGCCCGTAAACTATCCTGCCCTTAACTCCTCGCCTAGAGGCACGGCCCAGGGCACAGACTACCTCAACAGCATCCCCAAACCAGCTCCGCCTCCTGTGGCAGAAGTCAAATTGGTGCCCCTACCGTTCTACCACAACCTAGAAACACTGCTGCCACCCACAGAACTAAGTGAGTCCCCTTATTATGATTAAATAATAACCCAATTATAAAAGGTGTGTATAGCCAACAAGGAAGCCATTAAGTGAGCTAATTATGTTTTTGTCACTCTTTGCAGTCGCACAGAACAGCGAGAAGCTACAAGAAAGTCAATGTGTTTTTGAATTAACAACAAGTCAAGTGGAACAGATCCGGAATTCCAGGTAAGAAAAGTCACATTACTAACTGGTGGCTTTATTTAGCAATCAATCAATGACCACTAACAGAGCTGATGTTTAGGAAACAGGGTGTACACACTAGAGCTGTAATCAGAACCCAAGCTGACAGGTTTCGGCAAAAGCCTGACAAGTACATTTTGATTGACAGCTTTGTAAAAGCCAGAACTCGTTTACAGCCCGACATTATTCAAATGTGCGCACGCACATAGCTCTTTTGCCTTTTGTCAAGAATGTAGAAGATGTCTTCTGCGTGTCCCTGCGCTCACTGATGGTGCGTCATTATTCACTCATTATTCTCATTATAAACATGGTCAAAACCTTTCCACACCTCAGACTTCACTTTAGTTGCTGGTCCAACCAAAACCTAACCGCTCGTTTGCCTCACAAACCGGAGCACAAGCCTGAGCCCAGCCTGTGAAAAATGATATAAATTAAGCCCAAGATCTTCAGCTCTAGTTCACACACACACACACACATATATATATATATATATATATATATATATATATATATATATATATATATATATATATATATATATATACACACACACACACATGCAATTTGATGATTATAAAATGATCAGGCCTATATGGATTATAAATGTGTAAAAAAAAAAAAAAAAAAAAAGATTTTAACCGATGCCCAACTTTCAAATTTCAATGCAGCTTCCCATGGTTTTTTATTAATTATTTTGGCAACACTTATTTTTAGGTAATTGTGGTATTTCTAGATTATTTACTAGAAAAAAAGTCTAAACATTAATTTAAACTCTCAAAATACAAAAGAATATTAAGCATCTTCGATTGTTTACTTATAACATTTTTTCTTACACATACACAGTGAACTTCGCCCAGGGATGAAATCAGTTCAAGTTGTTCTCAGGTACGCCATTCAGCTAAATCATGTCTGTACATCAAGTTTTGGAGTCAGAGATGCATTTATTGCATGCTAACATATCCTGTTCTTCTAGAATCTGCTACACAGACTCTATCGGTGTTCAGGAGGACCAGTATCCTCCCAATATTGCTGTGAAAGTCAATCAGTCCTACTGTCATGTACCGGTAAGTGTTGTGTATTCGATTAGACTGAAAGAACAGGGAGTGTGTTGGTTTCACCACTCATGATGATCGGAAATCTAAATTGCTTTATATAAATAACTTTTTTAGCATTTTCTTAGCATTAGGGCTGCACGATATTGGGAAAAAAATGACATTGCGATATTTTATTTTTCTCCCTGTCTCTCTCGCGCGCGCTCTGCTCTGTTAAACTTGCATGTGTTTTTCAGTCTTGTCAATGATAAACTTTCACTCTATGATGGTTAAGCTGTGCAATTAATCCGCGAATCACATTCGTCAAGGGCCGGGGAGCAGCTGGCCTGCACAGTTAATGAATAACAGATCAACTACGACAGCCTACATCGCACATCCTGCGATGTGACTATCGTTGATTCGTACATCGTGATATCGATGCTTAAACGACACATCGTGCAGCCCTACTTAGCATCATATAAGCAAGACGCCAGCCTTATTTGAATAATTATACATTTTCTGAACGCGTCTGTTGTGTTTTAAAAGGTTCTCTTAGAATATTGTATAACTTGCTGCTGTAAATTATTAATTCACTTATGTACATTACTACTTTTTGTTCAGGGTTACTATCCCTCCAATAAACCGGGTGTTGAGCCACGGCGGCCCTGTCGACCCGTCAACATCACGCCCTGGTTACACCTCTCCACAGTCACTAACAGAGTCACCATCACATGGGGCAACTTTGGAAAGGTACAGAGACTTCATACGAAGGGCTGTTTTCTTATATCTGTATTTGTCAATGAGCATGTTAGATGAAGATGAGAGTGTTGTTACTGACCGCTGTGTTTCGGATGCAGCGGTACTCGGTGGCTGTGTACCTGGTGAGGGTGTTCACATCTGGAGAGCTCTTCAACCAGCTGAAGCATTGCTCAGTCGAGAGTGCTGATCGTTGTCGCGAACGCAGTAAGTTTCTCACCTTGGGCAAACACATTGCTTGATCAGTGGTTACAGTTGAAAAACTGGAAGTGTGCTGTATGGAACAGTAACAAAAAAAAGATTGCAATAATATATTGCGATATTACTATATTTTTACTTAAATGCAGCCTTAGCCTTCAGCCTTTTTCTTTCAAAAACATTGACAGACTTTAGAACAGTTGTGTGTGTAAATAAATACTTAACATCAATATTATACTGAAACATTTTTTGTTTGTATGTACACAGTTCAGGACAAGTTGCGCTTTGATCCTGAGAGTGAGATTGCCACTACGGGACTGCGAGTGTCCCTCATCTGTCCTGTAAGTGTCCTGTTTTTGTCTTCTGTGTTGACTCTTAGCTGTGGAACCATTGTAGCAATGTTGTAGATCTAATAAGTGTCTTTTCAATGCAGCTGGTAAAGATGAGGCTTGGAGTGCCATGTCGAGTGCTCACCTGTGCCCACCTGCAGTGTTTTGACGCTGTCTTTTTCCTGCAAATGAATGAAAAGAAACCCACGTGGACCTGCCCCGTATGTGATAAACCCGCTCCCTTTGAGCTTCTAACAATTGATGGGTAAGCACAGTTGATAAACTCCTCGCTTCTCGCAGGCTCAGGCAGTAAAACTCACCAAACGTGACCCATTTCAGGTTGCTGTCTGAGATCCTTAAAGAGACGCCGGAGGATGTGGAGGAGATTGAGTATTTAACTGACGGCTCATGGAGGCCAATCAGTGATGACAAAGAGAAGGAAAGAGAGCGGGAAAACAGCCGCACACCCGACTGTCCTGTGGTGGATATATGTAAGAAGGTTTCTTCCTTCTGAAATGTCCTTTTCAACACGTTTGTCTCGCATTATATTATATTTGAGCAAAAAGAAATATTTAATAGGAAATAACTCTCATCCAAGGTGTTCCTGAGGTGAACGGTCACTCCCCAGCACACAGCGGCACAAACCAGACCGGGAAGTCTGGATCGGGTGGTACATCGGCAGGATCCGGCAGCATCAGCGCCGGGTCGGGAGGCGGAGCCGTGGTGGATCTGACTCTGGATGACTCTTCGGAGGAAGAAGGAGGGGGCGGGGCTGAGGACAGCGAGGACACGGATGACAGCCAGGACAGCCCCGCCCCTAAAAGGGGCAGATATGATTATGACAAAGACCTGGTCACCGCATACTGAGACTGGCAGGACACTAAGACTTGTTTGGTTGGGGGGTGTAGATGGGATCTGAGCCTTGGAAATTCAAGAAACATGTCCCCGTGTCCTCTCTCAAATGCATACACACATGCACTCACACAGACATGTACACTCATGCGCTGCTGACCTCTGGAGCAGTCGGGCATCACATTGACAAACTTGTAGATGCCCCGTAAAGCCATTCCCAATCATTCACTGCAACTTAATACTGTATTCTCCCTTTAAAGACCATGGAAGAGTAACACCATCTTCAGTTCTACTCTATAGTCCTCGATTTCCTCGCCGCTTTGTGTTCTGACGGGTTTAAACATCCTGGGCTTTTAAGAGCTTGCCAGTTTTAGTTTTATTTGGAGCGGTTCAGGCCTTCGAAACATTGTGAGACAAGCCACAGTATCTCAAAAACGTTCATTCCCTTGGGTCGAGATCATACAACCTTTTACAATCTATTCAGAGGCATTTTCGGTTTGTCCTCCACATAAAATGTGTATGTTAGCTGTTTGTTTTACTGTGATTTGGAGACATTTCTGACAAATTTCCACCTCTCTCAAAAATATATATATATATTTTTTGTCCACAGAAGTTGACAAGCTACCTCAGTCTAACAGTGAACTTAACTAGACCAGAGGATTATTAGAAGGGTGTTAAATCCCTTATTTGAATTTTTTTTTGGTGTAGTTTTGTTTTCAGTCCCTTTTGTTTTTCAAGTGCAACAACACTGGAGAGGCAACATGCATTGCTCTTTATTTTGTGCTTGCCCATTTAGACATCATATTAAAAACAATTCTGACTCGAGCAATGAGTTTTCCGCTCCAATCTGTCACTCAACTAGTCTGTACTACTGACTGGATGTAGTGCGCAAATCGACACTCAGTTCAGAAAGAATTTTGACACCAATGGTCATTTTGAGATGCTTGTAAACGAGTAAATATTGTATGATAGCTAATGCAATAATGATAATGTATAATCTCTGATCATTTAATAGAAAATTGCAGGTCTCAATGTCATTTACTGCTTTCAGTCGTTTTAGTCCTAATTACACAAAGGCAGAATATTAAATCAGGTTGAGGAGAGGACAAAGAGTTGTTTTTGTTTTCTTCTAGACGTGTCTGTAGTAAATTATAATGTTTATTTAGCAGGGGAGGTGACGTTATTGGCTAAATTAAAAGTTACCTGAACTGAAAACCTGAAACTTTTTTCAGTTGACTTCACTTTACAATTGAATTTTTTTTTTCTTTTTTTTTTTTTTTTTTGGACGAATGGCTGATTGGTTTGAGCCCATTGTTTGGAGGTTGTTTGTGTTCATTACAGCCGGTTGAGGAGGTGTTGACATTTGTGTAATGTTTTGTTGACTTTGTGACAGGAGTGAATCCTAAAAATGTTCCTTTATTTCTTGTCAGAATGAGTATTTATTGATTTAACAGTTTTTGCCTCTTTTATTTGAATTAATTTTGCATTTCGCAGCAATTTCATGAATTTCCAGCATGTTGCTTTCTTTGTGGTGGTAGATAACGCTGTGTCCTCTCACGGCCTGCTGTTGAACGCGCACATTCAGCCATTTGCAACAGTCCAAACATAAGGGGCTTAGTCAGGACTATGCAGACTTGACCTAAACCTCGGCAGATTTAGACTCCCGCTAAATGACCAAACACAAATGGCACATCCAGATGGCTGATCTGTTGAGGAGGACTCAGGGATGAACGTGTTCTTCTTGTCTTTACATTTTCTTCTTAGTTAAACTTGACACTCGAACCAGGTTCCAGCATCGTGTACAATATTACCCTCATCATCACGTCACGTAAGGCAGTCTAGGTTTCTGATCTGGAAATTAAGATCTATTTTTTGTTGTCCTCTAAGGCTTCAGAGAAAATCGCTGTACTCTCTAGTGGTAATTTTAAAGTTTATTTTAATGAATTTTTTTCCCAACTAATCCTGAATTCTAACTTGAATACTCAGTACTGTATCCTATCTGTATTTGGGAATTTCTCAACATAAGAATATTGCCATGAAGGGTTAAATTACTTGTAAATTTAGATTCGTCAGCATGGTCTCCCATCTTCTCTACATGACAGTCCAATTTAATTCCCCCTTTATATATATATATATATATATATATATATATATATATATATATATATAATTTTTTTTTTTTTTTTTTTTAAAGAGTAATCAGTGCTGCAGTTGACGGTTTTCACATAATAAGCCCTTAATGTAGTATGTTCCCCTAAATTTGCCACATTTTTGTGATTCTTCACATTTAATTACGGTAAGGAACTTCTTAGACTTCTATCTTTAGATTCCTAGAACAAGGTATTAGATGTGGATAAAATGCAAATTTGCTTATAATGAAAAGATAAATGGATGGTGATTGATCACAGTATATTTCCAGCTCAGAGGTATAGATGGCCTCTGTGTAGCCAGGTGAGGTTGAAGTGGTTTTTTGGGGGGGAATGGAGGCATCCCATCTTATTACAGTGCTTAAGACAGCATGGGCAGTGGCTTGCAGTTCTTGATGTAAATGTTTTGTTTGTGTCTTTTATATGTTCATATTAAAAGCCAATAAAAAATATTTGATCAAGTTTTGAATTTCCTCCAGTGAGCAGGCAAAAACACATTTGTTATCGGCTACTCTCAACCCTTCCTGAGGATTTAAAATGCACATCCTTGACCTTCTATGAAGTAATCAAAGTGGGATTTGACAATAGGAGCCACTCATTTGTCCCTGTCTGAACTGAAATCGAACTGTAAAAGCTCTAACCCATGTCAATTATGTGTGCAATTAATTAAACGGATTTAAAATAAATGTCTTTCCAGTGATTTTTAAATCTTGGATTTAATGCCATGATTACTTAAAGAACGTGTTTCACAAGTACACCAATGTAAAATAAAATCCCCCCCCCCCAGATTACCATAACTACAGTTAATTTTAATATTTATAAGTACTTGTTATTTGGTAACTTGATACCATATTAGTGTACCAAATTATTTGCATTGGCTTTAAAAAAGCTTTGCTACTTTTAAATTATCACTACCTTTTCAGATATGAATATTTTACTGTAGTATGGTATAAAATCAGGCATAGCTGGGTACTGATTACAAAATTAAGTAATTGTAATTAGATTAAATTACATTTTAAAATACCTGTAATCACATTTGAATGTTCTTGGTTGGTTAATGGTCACATGACATACAGGTAAACAAATATATTTCCCATTTTAATAAGTGTATTATTTTAACTTGTTATTTTGAAATTATTTATTTAAAATTTACATTATTGTGATTTAAATAAATTATTTTATTATTATTATTAAACTTACAAACCTTTCATGAACCCCAGTTTGGAAAAAAACATTGACGTAATGTTTAATGTAGGATACTTCATGTTGTTAATAATAACAAATGAAATATATTTTATTTTTCTTTGTATTTTTTATCAATATGGTACAATATGATTCCTATTTAAATCAATGTGATAAAAAAAAGTAATCTAAAAGTAATATAAAAGTATTACCTGAAACGTGTAAAGGATTACGTTACTAACTACAATTTTTGTCACGTAATTTGAAATCAGTAAATTGACGGACTACAATTTGTCAGTAATCTACCCAGCTTTGTTGTCAAGCTATTGTTATTGTCAACATCACATCTTACCAGGGTTTATGAAGAAAGCTCATACAGCAGAAAATCAAGTATTACATTACAACAAATGTGACACGAGATGCGAAAATATTTCAGAAATGTGGCGGTAACTTCTCCTCGTGAATGTGACGGTTACTCAGTTCACCTCTAGATGTCGTTCTTACTCAAATAAGCGTTCATCTTTTTGTCAAAGCTCGCGAGAACTGGAGCGCTCTGACGAAAGATCTCGCGAGAGCTTCTGAACGCTTCCTCTTGGTTGGATAGTGGCTTCCTGGCCGGACTTTTTTCTCCCCTCCTTTTTTTTCTTGGGGGAAATTTCAACTTCTGTTTTCGCGGGTCTTACAGGCCAAAAAAATCTCGGACAGCGTTTCGGTCGCTCTGCTGTTTCGCGAACGACAAGGCCTGACTTGTCTTTTGCCGCCTTTTGTCTATGGGAGCGCTCGCGAGCCGGAGGCCGAGTCGAAGAGACATTCCAGCGATGAAATAAATTTCATGTTGTGCACTTTTGCGCCTGTGACACTCGCTCTTTCTACTTGACATCGAAATATTATGTGGTATAGCTTCTGGAAGCATGTCAGGGTGTTGAAATTAAGTGCTTACGAATCTCAAAAACTTTAGAAAGGCTTTGTGTAGCAAGTTGAAGGATTGGATGTCACCAGAGACAACCTGGTCTCACTGAAATAGATAACTGACAGGTATGGCACCAAAAAGAAGACCGGTCCCCTTGATTATAACTCCCACAGGAGAAGGACAGTCAACCACCATAGATGCAGCAGCAGAGTACGTATATAACGTTAGTTTGCTACATCTGACCCTTGTTTGGCTTACCTTCCTGCATACTCATGTCTTTCCTGCATAAGTAACGTTATGTCATACCTGGTCCTGTTTTTCCCCTCTCTTTAGGGCCAACCTGGAGGCCTTGCAGAGGAAGTTAGGGGAGTTAGACTTAGACGAACAGCAGAGGAAGCGTCTTGAGGCTTTCCTCACCCAGAAAGCCCAAGTGGGCGAGCTCAAAGATGAAGATTTTGACCCCATATGTGAACTCGGTGCAGGTAACGGCGGGGTGGTTCATAAAGTCCGTCACAAACCTTCAAGACTGGTCATGGCCAGGAAGGTAAGCGTTCAATGGACTCGTGCTCCTGCTGCTAGTTTGCTCATGGCAGGTAAAACATTCTGTTCAAAGGCTGAGCTTTCTGTGTTTTCCACAGCTTATTCATTTGGAAATCAAACCAGCCATCAGGAACCAGATTATACGAGAGCTGCAGGTCCTACATGAGTGCAACTCGCCATACATTGTAGGGTTTTACGGCGCCTTTTACAGCGATGGAGAAATCAGCATCTGTATGGAGCACATGGTGGGGGCAATGTTGTTGTTTAAGGTTTATAGCGAAAGTGTTACAGCACACCTGACATGTTTTTATCTGCAGGATGGAGGTTCTTTGGATCAAGTGCTGAAGGAAGCCAGAAGAATCCCGGAAGAAATTTTGGGCAAAGTTAGCATAGCTGTAAGTATTATCATCCTTCTCAAATTTATTTTAAAAAAGTTTAAAGATTGATGAAAAATCAACTGTACTGACACAGGGGAAATGTTAGGGTGCTACTTCTAGTTGAGGTTTGGAATGTGTTGACACTCAAACTCTGTTTTTGGCTGGGACTTTTGTTCAAAGTGTATTTGAGGTATTCATATTATCATTAGATATGTTCTCCTAAATTCGCTGCTTTTAACTAAATACTGGTGCGATTGCTGATCAAAACAAATCTGCTGTGAACAATATTCTTGTTATTATGCATGATTCACAAGTATTTTTTAAGTTACATTTGTTTTGTGCAGATGACCGTTATAGTTATGAACTTATGTTAGTTACCCTGTATGATCCTTTACCAATTTGGCTCTAAAGTGATTTCATAAGACCAACTGGTCATTCAGTCTTGTCAGTTTGAAAGTATTTCTAATAAAATTATCCATCTAGGTTGACTTTAATTAGAAGAATTAAGTTCTTTGTGATAGAAAAAAACAACAACTATAGGAATCCATTAAATCAAAAGTACATGAAACGTCTATAGGAATCAATTAAATGAAAATTACAGAGGGCAACCTGCTATTCTTCTTGTCTAAATGCAGAATCCAAAAAATAGTACACAACCTCCTTTTAAACATGTCTGGCACTGTTATGCACAGACCGCAAAATAATAAAGCTGTGACCACACCCACAGATGTGCAAACACCCTTTCAAGTCAGAGTCACCAAAACATGCACATTTTTCAACACGGATTTAACCTTAGCCTTCCAAATGAATAGGGTTGAACTTCTGTTTCACATTTATTCATGACAAAACGCAAACAATTTAGCACAAAGTCCAAACAAAGGTGCAGAGATCTGTTTATGTGTGTCCATACTGTTTATTGCACGTGTGAGCGAATGCATCTCAGCTTTCAGTAATCACAAAGCAGATACCACATACAGATAAACACTAATGATGATATCTATCTAACTCTCTTTCCACAGGTACTCAGAGGTCTGGCATATCTTCGGGAGAAACACCAAATAATGCACAGAGGTACACACAGAGCATCATTCCTTGTTAATATCTTAGAAAATGTATGTGTGCATAAGCATGCTGGATGGCAGCAGGAAGTACCCCATAATGCAGCTATTGAAATCACATAAGAAGCTTAAAAAATATTATTATAGATAGTTTTCAAAGGTTTTTACTGAAACTAACCAGAGACCTTCATGCAACTGCAAACTTGAGATTAAATGAAGCGAAACAGCTTCCCACAGACTTTCGCTCAGTTTGTGGCAGCACTTCACCTGGGGAAAATGTAGGCTATATAAAGAAAAGCAAACAGGATTATTGAAAATGCACACTCATTCTCTTCCAGCAGGAGGCACTTTAGGAGCGGCAAAAATAGCAGTTTCCCCGGTAACGGCTGTAATCAAAGCAGCACTCTGCTCATGAACACTAGTTTATCAGGCATGGTAGGAAGGATTAAATGAAAATGACAAACTTTTCTAAACACAGTCGGGGCTTATTTCAAAGATGCATTAATATAAAACACTGTGCTGCGTTTTGACTTTGAAACGTACAGAGCTCATATTTATACAACGAAGTCAAAGCATTTTGGAAAATCTGTTTGTGGTGGTCAGTGTTAATATTGTGGTGAGCCACCATATAAAAAAAAAAAAAAAATCAATGTATGGGAAACACTGGAAAGATATTGCAAAAATTATTAATAAAATAATTTCAATGCCAAATGTCAAGCTTCTATAATGAAATGTAAAATGCACTTGCAATTTTTTACAAGTACATCACAAGCTACCATACAAAAAAGCTTCAGTGTGGCATAACCAACATTTGAGCAGTAATACAATGTCTGAAGATGTAAAGTATCAGATTCTCTGTCGAGTTGTATGAGGGTCTGAAGGAGCCACACTGGGTTTAAAGGGTTAGACAGGGAGGGTCAGGCCTGTAGTTGTGCTGTTGTGGTAGGGAGCGCTCGCCTGCTTGTGAGGAGCTGTCGAGGAGCCCAGCTGGTAATTACAGCCTCTCGGATGTGATTACATGGCAGCCACACCCTGCAACCCCCTCCCTTTTTTTCCCTTTCCCACTCTCCCCCCTCTGTCCACTCCCAGTGGGTGTTAGGGCTGAAGGAGGGCCCATCATGTGTGGAATCGTTGCATGTCTGCACTGTTATTTACTCCTCGTGCCCTGTGTTTAAGAGGAGGGAAGTGGAAAGTGGATTGCATGTCTGTCCTTTCTGCTGCGACGGTGTTGTCGGAGATAGCTTTGCAGTAGAGCATCTTGCAAAATGTTTTTGATGGGCATGCCGGAAAAAAAGGCCTTTGAACAGGGATGAAAATCCAGGTGGTGCCGCTGGGATTTGGACCCTGGCCATCCATCTTACATGGTCTTTCTCTATGGTTCCTACAGACGTTAAGCCCTCTAACATCCTGGTGAACTCGCGCGGCGAGATCAAACTGTGCGACTTTGGCGTGAGTGGCCAACTCATCGACTCTATGGCCAACTCCTTCGTTGGAACACGGTCGTACATGTCGGTGAGTCACCCTCCCACTTCCCTCCCCAACCCCACAGTCCTTCACGTTCCAAGTCCTGTGCCGGTGCCCAGGATTCTTCCCTGTGGAGAGGAGGAAGTCGCTGCCAGGTTTTAGCCCACTCCTCCTGGCCACCTGCAGGGTGCGGCGCCCCACCCTAGTACAGCTTTGACTTGCTCTATGCTCTCTGCCTTGACAGCCGGAGAGACTCCAGGGCACACACTATTCAGTTCAGTCGGATGTGTGGAGCATGGGCCTATCACTAGTTGAGCTGGCTATTGGGCGCTACCCCATCCCCCCTCCCGATGCCAAGGAACTCGAGGCCATATTTGGCCGGCCAGTGATGGACACAAGTGGGGCAGAAGGCCACAGCATGTCTCCAAGATCCAGGCCTCCAGGACGACCGGTTAGCGGTAAGACGTGGTTTAATTTCCCCAAACATTAGCATTGGTTTTATGCACATTTGATCTTCTCTATATTCTGCACAATATGCGTGTTTTAGTTGAGTCTTGCAAATTGTTTTCCCCCAGGACACGGAATGGACAGCAGGCCAGCCATGGCTATATTTGAGCTACTGGACTACATTGTCAATGAGGTCAGAGAATTTGCTTAGCGTGCAACTTGCTTCTTTTTGCCTTTTATAGTATTTTTCTGTAGCAGTTTCACTTCAATTTCACCCCTTTTTCTGCTCCCCATCTGTCTCTACATCTGCAGCCACCTCCCAAGCTGCCTCATGGCGTCTTCACCACAGATTTTGAGGAGTTTGTGAAGAACTGGTGAGCTCCTGCTTGTTATCGCTGGTGTTTTTATTGTACAAATCTACGAAATCTTCAGTGATGAACAAAACGGCATCTGAGCTATGGCAAAGTTGGACCATGATAAAAGGGCCATAGTACAGGGGTGTTCATTCCAGCTCCTGAGGGCTAACCTGCCCCAACACACTTGCCTGGATGTTTCTGTTAATTCTGAAGACCTTGATTAGCTGTTTCGGGTGTGTTTAATTAGGATTGGTGCTAAACCCAACATAGTGGACCTCCAGGAACAGGATTGGACACCTCTCGTCTAGTACAGTTTAGGGAATGCAGATTTTGAATCTGGACTGCATTGTTCCCAGTTTCATTTTTTATTTAAATCTTCACTTATTGCATTTAAATGTACTTTAAATGTTTATAATCATACTAAAGCAATAACTTGTCCTTTTAAAATGTCGGTTTAGTTCTAACGGAAATCTACCAATTTGGTCAGATTAACTGATCTAGGTAATGTAATTATAGCTTAGATTTGCACGCTATATGCCGCTATGGCCCCGGTGTTGCTCCAAAAGAAAGAGGTGTGACATGCAACATTTGTTTAGTCCTTCAATAATTTGTTAAGTGGGACTGGTAGTTTAAGGGTGCTTTCACACCTGGCCCATTGTTTCCGAACCTTGTGCATTTCTCCCCTTATCCCGGTTCAATTGGGCATATGTGAACACGGCAATCGCACTTGGATCTGTGCCAAAACAATCGATCCAAGATCACCTGAACGAGGTGGTCTCGGCTCAATTGAAAGCAAAATCCGGCACCGTTTGATTGTAGTGAGAAAGCAATCCGATTCAACGAACCAGGCTGTATCTAATGTATAATGGGAAATTACGTAAATTCGGTGAAAAGCAGTAGATGGTCCCGGTGTCCCAATGTGCATACTATCCACTCTATTCGCCCTAAATGGTACTGAAAATTACTAATATTATATAGAATTCAGGATGGATGGTTTGCACATTGGGATGCAGGCAATATCTATGGGTGAGCACTTCTTCGCTATTCAAAATCAAAGCATGCTTTTTAATTTTTATAATTCAGACTTATTGCTCTTCTTCTTAGTAACTGTTAGGTGCATTTTAAAAATGTTTTCCCGATAAATCCTGGACTGCTGTGCAAAATGATAAATTAATATAATGGCATCTAAAAAAAAAAAAACACGTGACTTGTTTTATCAGTTTTGGTCCATTTAGAAACTTTGCCGTGTGCAAGCGAACCGCACCAAGAATAAAAAGCAACACTGAAACAATTGTAATCCCTGTTTAAGAACAAAGCATTTGATCTACAGGTGTGAAAGCACCCTAAAGACTACGCAAGGTAGCTTGATTATGCAAAAAAAAAAAGTAATTACTGTGCTGTCAAATAAAGGCTATAAAACAAAACCCTCAATACCTCCCTCTAGATTTCTGGCGTAATGTTTTATTGATTTCAAAATGTAATTTTGTCTTACTGATGATTTTTTTGTGTTTTTCACAGCCTCATTAAGAATCCTGCTGACAGAGCTGACCTTAAGATGCTAACGGTACGTACATTTCCCTGTAAGGTATCAGAAATATTAAAATTTTAGTTTTTATCACAACATCTAGACAGTGGAAGAACATGATAAACCTTAAAGAGTGAGAGCTGTTTGGAGTGACATAGCACTTTGCAATAAGGTTCATTAGTTAACATTAGTTAACTACTTAAGGTGAATAAATACTGTAATAAAATTATTGTTCATTGCTTATTCATGTTAGTTAATAAATTATTGTAAAGTGTTACCAACATATCCAGTGTGTCAGGTTTTAGCCATGTTAGGACAGCAATTAGCTGTAGTAACTTGAATTTATAGTTTTGACAGTAGATACTCATATCAGTAATATCACGATGCATTGTACAATATCATGCAATGCAATGTACTGCAAATCAAATTTAAATCTACTGTGTGGCATCAAAACCTGCTCATGGTGTAATTGATCATGTGATGTTCATTTACAGAGCCACACGTTCATCAAGCGGGCCGAGGTTGAGGAGGTGGATTTTGCTGGATGGTTGTGTAAAACCATGGGCCTCCACCAGCCCAGCACACCCACTCATAGTGCTGAATGAACGCTGGCACCCAGAGTAGTCACCCATGCCATCCTTGTCCTCCGCTTTACTTCTCTCCTTCCTGCCCTCACAGGCCTGTATGCTTGTAAGCCTCTGAGACACCGCTGTGCACTCTTTTGCTGTTCTCTGCTTGCTCTTCCCTTCCACTGCGGTGCATTCTGGGGCATTGTTTTATGAGAGCCCCTGGTGTTGGAACACAGTGATTTGAATGAATATGGAGAGTAGAGTCACTTAAGTGGAGTGGCTGTATTTTTAATAACTACATTATTCAGGAATGTCTAAATTAGTAAAGATCAGCAAGGTTTTGTTTGTGTAACAGCTATTTCACTAGTTTTATGATGTGTCTGTTTTCTTTTCATGGTTGGTTTATTAATTCATTATAATATGTTTTTTTTTTTTAAGCGCTATTCTTTGGCATTTATATGGATAGCTTGGTTCAATGGCAAGCATTTAATTGAGAATCAACTGCCATTTGCATCAGAAAAAGAAAAGAAAGAAAGCCAAAGAGAGCTACTGTGGATCATAGAGGTTGGTTTTTTACAAAGATGATTAAAAATGCACAATGGCCAAATCAGCAAAGCTCGAGTGCATACGTACAGGTGTTAAGCTTGTGCATTGCAGGTAGCACTACTAGTGCATGGTCAAGTAATCCATCATGTCAACCAATGGACATACTGTAAGTTTGCACACATTAGCAGAAAGAAAAATGTTAAATTAGAGTTCCTGTATCAGATGCCCTTTGTCCTACTTGCAGTGCCAGTGGAAAAGATTGAACATTTAGTATTCATTAATATTATTAGTATTCCCCTTTTTTTTTTTATACAAATCTTCATTTTTCAACTTAAAATCATCTTTAAAAGAGTATATTTGGGAAGAATTATTGTTTATAAATTATGATTCAATGTTCTTTTTATTTTTATGAAACCTGAAATCTTTTGATTTAGACATCAAGTTTGAATGCAACCAGGGTTGCACCTAGTGCAGTGCTTTTACAATAAGCCCAATGAATTTAAACACATCAAAGCTATTTCAACCAAGACCACAACCAGTACACTATTAGTCTGGTCTTCAGTCGCATATAAAATGCAAAGTAACGTCTCAGGCCACCATGTACAGTGCTATGCAGATCAAATGAACCTCAGCAGATATTGCTGTATTAGTAGGTCTTATAAATACACGGGTGTTAAAGATGGGCATTGTGAAGTGTGGCTAAAGCCCACTTGCTCTAAATAGCTTTGTTTTTCTCTCTCTCTTTCTCTAGTACTTCTCAGTAACATTGAAACTATTACACACTGGCATTCAGCTCCGACCAAGTGAATGCGTCGCCACTCTTATGTGTACAAAATATATGTACAGTCCAAATGGTACTGGTTTCAGTCTTAAAATAGCATTTTATTTTATTATTATTTTTTTGTTTGTTTGTTTGATTTGGACTAGTTTAGAGAAGAGGATATAAGTCATTTTATTACCAAATGGAATGTGTTGAATACAGTTCTAATATAAAAATAAAACTTATTTGTGAATGATTATTTGGCTGTAGTTGTTGTCAGTCTTAAGTTTAGATAATGTTTAAAGATTGTATTGCATTGTACTATATTTAATGTATATTGTTAAATAATAAGAGTGAACATTTCTTTACTTAATTAAAAACATGAGACACATAGAGATCTAGATAAAAATAGCTGTTAATTTTTGGTATATTTTAGCACACTGTAATAACATCCAGTACTGGGAGATACTTATGTTTTATTAATGCTGTATAATGTATTATTATTATTGCCAAAATTAAGCCAATGGTAATACAGCTAACATACTTTGCACATGTGAAAATATGGCATGTTTTGAAAAAAAATATATATATTTTTTAGTCCAATGCTTCAAGGAATATGCATTTATTAACTTGAAATGCAGTTGTGCACCTTTACAGGTTTTTTAAATTATAAGTCAATTTTAAGTGTCCCAATGATTCCGCCCTCGACGTCTGGTGTGTGTTCATTCATCATGCTTGTCTCCTACATAATACTTCAGCATTAAAGCACAACTCGTTGTCATACATAATTACGCTCCTATGCGTCCACTCCCTGCTTTACAGGAGAGTACTCGATTGTACAGTCACTCTCAGAGAGGTCATATACGGCTCCTCCTGTTTTTGAAAACTTTCAGTCCAGCAGCAGGTTAGCAGGTGAACGGGTCTCTTGAGCGGTGGAGGATAATCCATGTCTGTCCTGCTGGTCAACTGCATTCATTGCTTCTCTCAGCATGATTTTGGTGAGTATGGAAAATCACAGTACGCATTTAGTTGGTTACTTTTTTTTTTTTCACCGTTCATATTGTTTTGGTAGGTTTGGTTGCTACATATAAGGGAAGAATACCTGTCAAAAAGGTGAAGTGAATAGTGTTGTGGGGAGGGGGACATTGGCACTGCTGGCAGACCCTGAGTGTCCTGGAATGTGCCATGGCTTGTTCTGGGGTGGGACTCCATGACCTCAGGCAATGGGATGGGTGGGTGCGACTGCATTCGCACACACGGGAGAAAGAAGGACGGTTAACTCTCATTATTTGGCAAACACGCTCACCCAAAGTATACGTGCACTACCCCTGCAAACAAATACAGGCCAATTATACCAGCGATATCCTTGTGAACTCCACTGTTGTGGTAATGTCATGAGTGATGATGGTCCCTGTGACATGATAACAGCCTTTTATTGTATTCCCCAGAGAGAAACAGATGAGAGCAGCATGGGGGAATGGTGTTTCTTTAAGAGAGAGGGAGAGCAAGAGAGAGAGAGAGAAAGGGAGGGACCTTTTTGCCCTCCAGAAACCAGGAAGGGAATTGAGTTGATCTGCTAGTGCTTTGGTTAGCGCATACAGAGCTTTGAACAGCAGGGATAGCTAAGAGAGAGAGAGCTCCACAGAGGAGGAGAGAAGAAGAGTAAAGAGCTAACCCATAACAAGCACCGCCACGGCCATCGCAGGTGAGCTCATTTCCCCCTGCTTGTCCCCTGTGTCGTCTGCCCAGGGCCTATCGACTGAAGGGAGCAAGGCTGAGGAGGAAGGAATGAGGGAGGGGGACAGAGAGGAGAGAAAGAGAGAGTATGTGTGTAGGTAGGAGGGGGCTCCTGTGCCAGTGAGGAACTATTCCTATTTTACTTTGGTATTCCAAATAACTGCTTTGGTACACCTTCGGTTCACTGGCATTGCTTTGATACATTTTTTTTTCTTGTAGTTACAGTTGTTAACTTTTTTGTTGTTATTTTGGAGGCAGATCTCAAGGGGTGTTAAGACAAGTGTACAACGTAAAAGGAAGAAACCAAAAATAATTCCATAGGACAAGGTACAGTGCTAAGCACGGGGGTCCTCTTTTTTTATACCTTTGTTGTCATTCTTGAAGAAACAAACTCTGATAACTTGGGCACACACACCTTTGTTTTTTTTTCTTCGGTCTAAAATTGTGTTTACACTGGTTACTGTTATGATGGAATATTTTAGGTTAAAAAAAAGTCTAATTTGGGTCAAGAATGCTGAATATGTCAGAAAATGTAGTGTGATTAATATAAATGTAATGTACTGAAGTTCTACAGAGTTGTGTTTGGATCACTATGTCTGTTTTTATATGTACAAAGCTTGGCACTGCTCGTTGGCTGGTCTTTACTTTTAATACCTGGCATCCTGCTAGCAGCACACTGTAGTGTATAATTCAGCTCTGAATGCTTACGTTGAAGCAAGCTCTCAGATGTGGGGGTGGCAAGAGCTAACAGTTTGGGACTTGTAGTCCTTAGCAGTGGCCTAGAAGCAGGTGAAGTCATACTTAAGGACTGCGCTTCCCAGAGTGCCTTGCCCTTGGCCATTCAGGAAAGGGAACAGCCGGTAGCCTATCCTAGTGGGGAGGTGTGGTGATTGAGTAGCCGGCAAGCCTATCGCAGAGGGGGAAGTGAAGCCAGAGCAGTGGGCTGAAAATAGAGTGGGGGAGTTGGTAGGTGTCTGCCTGAGTGGGATCAGGCAAGGGCTTGCCTGTGTAACTAGGGCTACTCGGAAGTTTCCTGTCTGCAGTTGCTCCAGACCAGAGCCCTGCCCAGGCACGCAGGCAGGCAGGCAGAGGGAGACTGAGCTGACCCACAGGGAAACAAAATTCTGGCCGGCCGGTAAGAGCTCCAAATGCACTCTCACTCTCTCTGGTGTCTGAGACGGGAAAGGCAAGCTAGAAGAGAAATAGTGGAATATTTAAAGGGGAAAGAGAGGGACTTGGCTTGATTAAGTTCAGAGCGCTTGACCCACTTGCAGATGGCATAGAGATGGAAAACGGAGGCCTGCTGTATTAAGGTATGACTTGGTGAGCTTCTGTGCAGCGAGTTTCACTTTCCAAGCACTTTCTTAACTGAATGATGTCTTTGTTTTGCTTTCTTAATTTTGTTTGATCTGACTGTTCATCATTGTAATTTAGTATATTTTCAAGCAGATTCATTTAAGTTTTGGTCACAAAAGGTTGTTGACTGTGGGTTTAACACTTTGGCATCTCCGGTGGACTCTGGTGAAATTGCTTCAAATAAAGTGAAATTCACATCAAAGACATCCTGCTCATTGAAATCTCTAAGAACCTTGGACTTCTCTTGGCAGATCCCTTGTAGGCTTCTCTGCCCCCTCATTCTTTTAATAGTTGTGCCATAAGGCACATCAACATCATCTCCCTTAGCAAGGGTCTTTAACAGGGTATCATGACTTGTCAAATTAGAAGACTACATGTTTGTCCTGGACTCAAAGGAAGCTGCAGTCTCTTTCGTTCTCTCTCTCTCTTTTATTATTCAAAGATGTATGCAGATCATTTCCAACCCATACTTGTTCAACTCGTTTTCACTAGTGTGGGTATAGGGAGGACGCAAGGGGTATTTTTATTCACAGATGACGCCCACTGTCTGAATAATGCACAGACAAGGCTCGTCTCACTGGGGTGAGGTCGATCTTTATTGTCTTTGCTTGTTTAAGTGGCAAAGAGATTCTTACCCACCATAAACCAGTTAACCCTGTGTATAGTTAAATTACCTGACAGGGTCGTTTCAGGTAAGTATTTATAGCAGGAAATCTATGTGTGTAACTTCGTGCTGATACACATCATCCTATGTTTTTTCTTTTGATCTACGTGATGTGTTTAGTTCTGATTTCTTTGTCGTTTATGTTTACATCTGTGAAATTTTAGATTTTTTAGCTTTTTGGAAACTGACTAAATATTAGTTTTGTTTTCCTTTGTGTTTATTTAAAGTTTCAGTGGCTAGACACCCAGTGTGAATCAGTTAGGGCTGAAGGCAGTAGAAGTTACTAGCTACTGCTCGACCAAAAAGTATAATTCTAAGGCTAAAGTCATCTTTTAGCTCTTACAAAACACTTTGAATTGGCTCTCTAAACAAGGTTTAGTTTTATTACTTCTGGGGGACAGTGGACATTTGTGAAACATTTTTGAGGTGATCAAATTAAAGACTGATGTTGGGAGATGGGCTGCTGCAAGCTAGCGTCACTATCTGTAATCAGAGAGCTTATCTCATTATTCTCTCATTGCACTCTTTAAAAGGCCTTCTTCCACTTGTTCTTATCTGCTGAGAGTCTGTCGACATGATGAGTGAGGCCGGCTTCTTGGTTTCCTTGACAGTAATGTGGAATCCAATTGCTTTATGCTCTCGCCCCCATTCGCTATTGTGGAACTCGACCTCCAGCAGGTGGAGGAGTCCTTGACATACTTGCCTTAGTGCGATCGTTCAGAGATGTGCTGGGAGATGGAGCTGAAAAATAAAATCCTGGGTGGGTTGTCATGTCTTTTTGCCTCCTCAGCAGAGGCAGAAAAGGGAAGTGGAAGCTGTGGTGGACTGGTGGTGGATTGTGCAGTAAAGTGTCTGGGAGAGCTGGTCATCTGATAACAGAACGGGTTCTGTTACACCATCACCAGAGTCACGCAGGAAGTCTTCTTCCGCTCAACTGGCCAGGCTGCCGCAGCAACAGAAGAGCTCAAGACATGCACTTTTGCCTGAGCGCAAGGGCACTGGAAGGGCTGGTGTAGCGCTGCCGCCATTACTCAATTTTGTTTATGTTTCATTTGTTGGGCTTCTCGCTCTTTCCTTATTTCCTGACCCAGCCACAGTTTGTCCAAAAGAGTCTGAAGTCGTGGGCAGCTCAAAGAACGATGCAGGGAGTTAGGCATGGAAAAGTTTGGTCAAACTATGAGGGGGCGTCGTGGCATTTTCACACGTGAGCTTCATTCTTACATGGAATTCTAACAAAGATACTGCTGGTCTAGAAAGCTTGTATGCGTGTTGTTGCTTTTGAAGCTGGGTTTCTTGCCTTATCTGCTCTATATCTGATATACTTCTGTAACTAAGACCTTTAATATCTCACCATAAAGAGTAGGCAGTTTGCTTGTACTATTGACCCTATGACATAAGATCGATTTATTTATTTTTTCTTCCTCAAAGGAGGACGTAATTTTCCAGCAACGAAATGTAAAGGTACCAGCAACTAAAGTGAAATTTAAATAAAAAAAATTGCACTAGTGTGCACTTGTTTCAAGCAGCCTCACCCAATACCTTTTGGGGGGCATTGTGAATACAAGTCTAGATTTTTGGCAGTCTACTGACATATCTTCAGTGAAACGGCCCAGCACTACAACTCCAGTTTTATAAGTTGTTCACCCACTTCCTGCATGCTCTCTTTGCGACCAATCATGCTTTTCTAACCAATGCTGGCAGGAATGACTCATTTGCAGGGCCTTGCTCAAAATCCTGTTCTTCTTGGAACCAGTCAGCCCCTCTCTATACTGTTTACGATTATCCGGTAATATCCTCTCTGCCTTGACCTTGAACCCTGTCAACCTAGTGTAGTGACTCCACTTCCCTCCCTCATGAGGCAGGAGGAGCTAACACACGCTAGATTGTACATACATACTGAGTGGACATGCATGTCAGAGGGATGCCCTAAGTCACATGTTTGTCATTAATCCTCTCAAAAGATTCTTTCGAAGGACTCCAAAGCTCTCGTGAAATACACAGGTGTGACTGGCGAAGAAAGACATCGAAGTGTTCCGCAAAACACTGCTGCTTGTTTTGGTTTATGTGATTAAGTCAGTTTGTGTTCCTGAAATGTGTGGCGTGGGCTTGCCTAAGATGTTTCATTTTGTGGTGTCAGTTTTCGGTTCATATAATGAGCAAGTAAATTGAATGTTTGGTGTCCTTTGCTAGATTAGCATTTTTTGAAGAGTTAGTTGAGGAAAGTAGCAGCTGTATTCTAAGAACTTAATCACCAAACACATTAAATACCCATGATACAATTTGATTGACAGTTGTTACCTCATGATCCTTATAAAAAAGATTTTACTGTGTTTGGCGGTGTTATTTTCCACTGATTACACAATTCTGAACTATTTCTAAACTAGTTATACTGTCACCTTTCATACCAATAGTTGATGTGCTAGTTAAACTTCTAAACTGGTTTATTTTATACTTGCCCAGATGAATTATAACAATTCAAATACTCGTTAAGACAGTTTGTCTGAAATCTATTTTCGATAGCCTCACTTCACTTTGGCTGGGAGGGGCTGTTAGGGGAGGGTGGGGGCTGTGGAGGGATGAGCATTCGCAGTAACTTGTGGTTTGACTTGCAAAGTAGTTGAGGCCTGTGCGTGCGGCCAGCAGAAGAGGTCTGAAATGAGACGTTGGGGCCATTTCATGGCCCCTGTCACCCATAGCCATGAATAAGTGATGAAGAATGTTGGGAGCCCTGAGAAGGTGTCAGGATCAGGTTTGTTTGCACTGTTTCCTCTTTCTTTCAGCTTTGCCTTGGGTTTATTCAGGGACAGAGATGCTGCTTAACTGGTGCGTTGCTAACACCCACAAGCTGAAGTGCAGAGAGATGACTTTTGGTTTTGTGTCCCTTCTAAGAAACTCCCTTATGATAGCAAAACAACTCTTACTCTCTTTTTCGGAAAGGTTTTTTTTTTATTTCATAGGTTTCTTTCCAGTTGTGGCACAGGTTCTTTGTGCATCAAGGTAAATTGTTTGACCAAATTAAAAAAATTATTTCATTTATTGACCTTCAAGTAATTCCAAACCTGTATTTTTTTTTTTTTATGGACAAACTATCTCTTAAACATAATTTTTGAGTCAAACAAGTGTCCTTGATTTGTTAGTAACCATAACTGGAAAAAATTATTGTCTAACCCAACATCTAGCCGGGGTTCAACCTTAACTTATTCAAATTCTCTGCAATAAAACAATGTGTCAGAATGCTACTGTTAGTCAAGTAGATGGACGGTGGGGGGGTTATCAGAGCGATAACAGAAAACCACAGAGAAAAGTGTGTGGTGTCAAAGCTTGCCCTACAGGTGCCCATCATTTAGCTCACAGGTGATGAGAGAGACAGAGAGAAGGGCTTAAGACATTGGCTTATGGGCATTACCATCTAACTTAAACAAGTCAAGATGTGGTCCAGTGGGGGACTATTATTGGAATGCCTTCACTAAAGTGTGCTATATAGAATTGTGTAGTGCATATATGTCCTATATTGTCCTATACCCATCATGTTCCGACCCTAAACTGAAAAAATGAAAAAACTGAATACAAAAGGTGAGCCTGAATGTCATCCACATAATTAATGCAAGACAGGTAGTGGGGGTCAGATTTGCTGTTGTGTTTTACCTTCCCACTACCTCTCAATTGCTACACCAATAGTGACCTGACTTGGTGCCAGCTCTCAAGGTGTGGAGGAAGGCAGCTTTTTTCAAGCATGAGAGCGAGCGAGCAAGCAGCCAGGTTGAGCAGGTCTTGCATACATACCAAGGGGCTTGATCTGAAGGAATGTCATTTGAATGAATTGTTCTTATTGAGTATAGTTCCCCTGTGGCCTCACCCCCTGCTGGGTAACTCCGGCAGATGGAGGGGCGGTGGGTAGTTAGGCTGTTTGGTGTTCACGTGTGAGCATGTTTGCCAATGTACAAATCGAGAAAGGTTGCCTATCAAATCCCCACACCCCCCACCCTCTAATGAACTGTGGTTGATCATTTTAATCTCCCCCCACACGTGATCAAGGGGACAGGCCTTTCCTGAAACTTGGCACACAGTGCTGGGTGGGGTAACCGGCTCAGACCGGATTGACAACCTCCTATTTAATACTGTTCCCTTGCAGCCCTGCGTGTGTCCTACTACTCTTCTTTCTCTAGTGGATTTTTTTTTTTCCACTCGAGCCTTTAACCGGCAACCCCCCCTTCCACAGAAGCCAACTGACACGCAATTCAGTGCACATGGTGCCCAGCCCTACTGTATGTGCCATACACTCCCCACCCCAGCAAAGCTACACAGTACATATTCTCCTCTTTCACTGCCATCATGACAGCAGGCTTGCTACCCTCTGACATGCTGCTACATTTGAATTCAGTTAACACCCTAAACTGATTGCTGTAAACAAGAAAGTTGTTTAGATTGTTTTTAAAAGTCAGATTAAAGTCTCAATTCCCATAAATTGAAATCAAACAGCATATTTTGGATCGCATCAGAAGATGTACATAACCTAGATTGTTTGATTGTTATAAAGACCACTTTAAAGCAAAATTGTTTTGCACCATCAGTGCGCAGCAATTAAATAAGGTTAGGCAAACTTTTTTTAATAGTAAAAAAGAAACCGAGAAGGTGAACTGAACTAAAAGTTATGTTTTCTGTAATAGTACTTAAAACAAACCTTTCATCATATGCATAACTGATACCTTTTCTTCATTTTAATAATTACACCAATTCCCTATGGACTTTAAAATAAGTCTTGCAACCAGTACATTGTGCATTTACAGACATGGCTAGTTGTCATAATGTCCTTTTATAAATTGATGCTTTCATCTGTGGTTTGCATAATCTTGACCAGTGGTCTTATAGTAGCAACTATCTATTAGCCTCTCTGCTTCATTTGCATACAGGGCTTGGTCATTATAGCCTGGATGGAAATGCAAAGAGAAGGGACAACATAAATATGGTCTAAATATAAGGTGTCTAAAGTGTATTAAGCAGCAGCATGAATTGAGCTCTTCAGGTCATTTGTAGTAGGACTTTGAGGTATTTTTATGTACATTAATTTGCCTCAATTTTGTATCAATTATATTTCTTTTAATATCTGCCAGCCACTTTGTCACTTTATGATTAGTAACTGTTATTGTACCTCAAAATTCTTAGACAGGCAGACGGACAGACGGCAGGACGGACGAACGGGTGGCGGCTGCGATTGGCGGCTCGGCGGCAGGCTGGTGGAAAATGTCGTCGGGAGCAGGTGGGCGGGGAAGACGTGAGGGGAGGGCCTGTGGGGGTACAGGCGAGGTAGAGGAAGGACCAGTGGGCATCCCCTTCCCCGAGCACAGTGCTGACCTGCTGGGCAGTCTCAATCGCCAACGGCTAAGTGGGCTACTGTGTGATGTGCTAATAGTGGCTCAAGAGAGCGAATTCCCTGCCCACCGCTCCGTGTTGGCTTCCTGCAGCACCTACTTTCACAAGCTTTTCACCTCGGGCATGGCTGCTGACCGCCAGAAAGTTTATGCGCTGGACTTTGTGCGGCCTGAGGCACTGGCCGCCCTTTTGGACTTTGCCTACACGGCCACACTCACAGTCAGCCGCAACAGTGTGGTTGACATCTTAAGCGCCGCCCGTGTGTTGGAGATCTCACCCGTTCAAGACGTCTGCACACACTTGCTGGACACCAAAGTGCTCTCCCCGCCGGTGGGTAACGTGTGTTTTTTTCAACAATTAATGTTTTGGAGCGATATGATGATGTAGTTGCATTTCTTTTGGCAGGCGGGTAGTGAGCAAGAAGAAGAACAGGAAGAGGAGGAACTAGGAAAGAATGGAAAAGAGCAGAGCATCCGGCTGCGTGCCCGTGAGTACTTGGAGTTCTTCCAGAGGGGGGCGCATTGGGATAGCAGCTGCAGCACGCCAGAGCTCAGGGACCTGCCTGCACACCTGCACTTTAGCCATCGCAATGGTGCTGACAGCAATGGCACACCCATCGGCCCTGCTGACTACTACTCCTCACTGGCCCAAGCCCTATCACGGCCACCTCGTGAACGCGAAGACGAGATTGTGGATGAGGAGTGCCAGGATGGACCTTCAGTTCTAGCTCGAGGGAAAGGTGCACAGGCTGTGATGTCCATTTATGCGCCAACTCAGAATGGACATTACTACCTCCATCAGACAGAGCCCAAATCAGAGATAAAGGTGGAGGGGACAGGTGAGTGTGAGCCTGAACAAGGCCCAGCCAGTGCTTTGCTACAACAGATGATGGACTCCTTGGAGCGGAAAAGGGAACTGGCCACAAAAGGTGGTGGAGGTGAGGAGGATGGACCGGAGGGTGAAGAGCCGGATGTGGAGTTTTACTTGAAGTACTTTAACAGTGTGCAGCAGGAGGAAGCCACCAGTGCCCCCATGTCTCCAAGTTTGCTACCACTGTGGTCAGTAAGGGGCAACGGAGGTGGAAATCAAGCGACTGGAGGGGGAAACAGCAGTGAGAGGAAGATGCGGTCTAAGGCCTTTCAGAAGTGCCCTATCTGCTCCAAGGTCATCCAAGGCGCAGGCAAGCTTCCACGCCACATCCGTACACACACAGGAGAAAAGCCCTACGAGTGCGCCATCTGCAAAGTGCGATTCACCAGGTAAGCCTTTCTTTTTTTGTCATTTCGGGAAACATTTGAGTTCAATTTGTATTTTGTACATACACTTCAGCATCTTGTGTGCTATCATATTTAAATGGTCAGGTACTCAATACACTAACAAGAACAGAGTCAGCCATAAAGTTTTTTTATGTTGACAGAAAGGCTGTATGACAAAGTCCTGGAATTTTAACAAGGTGGGTCCAATAAAAGTGGGTTGTGGTAGCACAGCCTGGTCTACTGTTATCAGGGATGAGGCCGTTATAAAACTCTCCATACTGATATTGAAAGGGATTACAGAATGGTGGCCTATCTACATCAGTTAGTCAGCTGAACTTGTGACCCTGTGTGTTACGTTGATTTTTGCCCCTGGCTCATACAGCCCCTCTCTCAGACAATTGGCTGATGAAAAATACTTTGCACTATAATGCTGAATGTCTGTTGGCAAGTTGCTAGCATGGCTTACCCTGCACTTAAGGGCATGACCTATTCCATGAAACCATCACCTTAATGAATTAATCAGGAGACATGCATTGGAAATAGCTGCTATGTCAAAAATATCCAGTAACCTATTTGCATAGCGATGGATGTAAATTTGCCACCTATTGGGAAGGGGTACTGTAATCTTAATCCTGTTTGATCAGGGTTAAGAGTGCGCTTCACTCACACTGAAATAAATCAATCCTATCTTCTAAATAATTCATCTCTCTGTGCTCCACTCTGTTACATTGTGTGTGTGTGTGTGAGAGAGAGAGAAAACACATTTTCTCACAGGCGTGCATGTATAATTGTGCTCATAAGTTTACATACCCCTTGAAGAATATTCAAAATGTTAATAATTTTCACAAAATAAGAGAGATTATGAAAATCGCATGTTTTTTATTTTATTTAGTACTTTCATGAATAGGCTATTTAAAATAACAAATGTTTATATATAGTTCAAAAGACAAAATAATAACTTTTTAATAAATGTATAAAAGTGACCCCATTCAAAAGTTTACATTTATACTGTGTGTCATTTCCTGGATGATCTACAACTGTTTTGTGATAGGTGTTCATGAGTCCCTTGTTAGTCCTGAACAGTTCAACTGCCTGTTGTTTTTCAGAAAAATCATCCAGCTCATGCAAATTCCATTGTTTTCCAGCATCTTATGCATTTTGACCACCTTACAGCAGTGACTGTATGATTTTGAGATCCATCTATTCAAACTGGGGACAATTGAGGGACTCAAACTCAACTATTAAAAAATGAGAAAATATTTACTGATGCTCAAGAAAGGAAACACAATGTAAACGACATGATGATGATGTGTAAATGTTTCTTATTTTGATTAGAGATCATATTTTTTTCGTTTTGTACTGCATTTCAGAAGCTACATAATTACATATGCTTCCCAGAAGACAAAATAAAAATAAAATAAAATAAATATGAATCATGTTGCCTTCTTGACCATCAGTAAATGTTTTCACATTTTGTAATTATTATGTATGAGTCTCTAAATTGTCCTCAGTTTGAAAAGATGGATCTCAAAATCATAGAGTCAGGGTTCCGATATGATGCTGGAAAACCAAAAAAATTCACAGGAGCTGGAGGATTTTTTGGAAGAACAGCAGGCAGTTGAACTGTTCAGGACAAACAAGGTCCTCGTGAAAAACTAACACAAAACATAAAAACATCATGGATCATCCAGGAAATGACACACAGTATTAAGATTTAAGGGTATGTAAACTTTTGAATGGAGTAATTTTTGCACATTTGGTTATTATTTTGTCTTGTGGAGTATCTATAAACATTTGTTATGTGAAATGGCTTATTTAAGACGGTACTAAATAAAAACATAACATGCGATTTTCAGGATCCTTCTTATTTTGTGAAAATTCTGAACATCTTGCATATTCTGAAATGTAAACTATGTAAACTTATGTGCACAACTGTATATATCCGTATTTTGGTGAACGTATGTCAAAGTGGAAATTATGAGTGAAAGAATCTCCAGATATATTCAGAAATGTTTAATTACACAAGTAGGCAATAACGTGTGCACATGTCTGTGTTTACATTCTCGGGTGTGTGTCTGTCCATGGACGCGTGTGAGTGTGTATGTGTGTTCGGTAAGCCTCCAGTATTCTGGACGGGTCAACCACCCTAGTTTGTTTAGGTGTACTCTGCCCTGGTCACAAGCTTAGGGGGAGGGACGGAGAAGGGTAAGCTGAGAACAGAGTCTTAAGAGGGCCTTGTATTTGATACCACATTATAGCTCCCTTTATTGGTGCAAAACAATACACTTTGACAGTACGCTGTGTCTTGTTGAAGAAAGCCTACACTTCAGCCGTTCAGACCAGTTTGCCTTAGGTGGGGTGTCAGAAGTCAGACGTCAGAAATGTGTATACTGACCAACACAAAGGTTAGTTTTGTTAGATAAACATTTATAAACTATAAAGTGCAAAATTAGGTTATATAATTATTGTATTTTATACTTTGTTAATGGTGCTTTGAAGTGGTTGGAGGACAATTGAGGAAAGACATTAAAAAGTTAAACCACATTCTTCCAAACCTGTTCCTCAACCAAGCACACCTTTTGATTTTCGATCTTACACTGGTTTCTTCACATAAACTAAAATCTGTCCTCAGTTGAACTAACTGAAGATTCAAAAATGTTGCTCTTATAAAAGGCTCACCATTTTAAAGTGGCTATTTTGGGAAGCTTAGGGCCCACTATGCCTCTGAAGTAAACATTGAGCCCTTCAATGCCTCAAAAAGAAATTATGTTGATAAAGCTGTGAACTTTATGGCTCTTTTTCTCATTTGTCTTTGGGTGCTTTCAGCAGAGAAGAATGATAAATTAATTTAAATGTACTCTTAAAAGTAAAGATACAGAGGTCAGACTCCTTTTGTGATTACATGTTGCCCTTGATGTTCAAGAACAGACAGATATATGTATTTACATCCTTATATTTTTGTGTTTATATGTAGTTATATGTGTACATGTTTGCCTTTGCTAATGAGGCTAGTGTGGCTAACCTTACCTGCGTGTCTTGTAATTTTAACAAAGGCAGTAGTAGTTAGTGGCTCACTCCACTGCCATGAATGTTTTTTTTTTTTGGCACATCGAGTTATTTGGGAGTGGGCATTTTAAGGAATTAGAAGTTTATAAAGTGTATTAGGCATGTATTTATGTATCATTTTGTTAATTTTCTAACCTTGAATTCCTGTTGAGTCTGTCTTGTTAATTCGGTTGCACTTTATTTTAGAGTATGTGTACCAACCTGAAATTTCAGTGTACTTACCTAAGAAAGTACTGGATGATATAAGGTAATTACAGGGGCGGGGGGTAGGTTTAGGAGTAGGTTCAGGGTTCATAACGCAGTTATTGTAATTACTATAACAAGCACATAGTACGTGCAGAACAGGAATGTAAAATAAAGTGCTACTGTTCATTTAATTCACACAAACCCAAGGGTAACGGCTCATCATAAGTTTTTGTATGCTCTTTTTCAGGCAGGACAAGCTAAAGGTTCACATGCGCAAGCATACAGGAGAGAAGCCTTACCTGTGTACTCAGTGTGGTGCCGCCTTTGCCCACAACTACGACCTGAAGAATCACATGCGTGTGCACACGGGCTTGCGCCCCTACCAGTGCTCCAGCTGTTTTAAAACCTTCGTGCGCTCGGACCACCTCCACCGTCATCTCAAGAAAGACGGCTGCAACGGCATCCCTTCCCGTCGAGGCCGCAAGCCACGCATACGAGATACTGAGCTCCCGGAAGGTCCTATGGAACTTCATGGCCCAGAAGCAGACATTGAGAGAGGTCGGCGGCATCCGGACAGGGGCACTGGAACATCAGTCATGGAGGAAAATCACGGTAGTCACACGCACAGTCCGGCTGCTGATGGGGAAGGTAGTGAAGATTTGACCTCGGGACAAAGGAACTCTGTAACATCATGAATCAAACTTCATCAGAGAGGGCTTAACTCAAAAACAAGAGGAAGAATGAAACAGAAAAAAAAAAGAAAAGAAAAAAAAAACTTAAAACTACATGGTCCTCTTTAAAAAAACAAATCAGGGTGGCACGCAAATCTAACCTTCTAGTTTCTTTTTCCTCCTTTTTTAGCTTCTGCATTCCACATAGAGACCACCAAGTTACTGGTTGGTTGGAAGAGCGAAGAGCACTTAAAATCACTCACCCGTGCTGTCACCATCTTTCTGGGTCTTTTTCTTTGTGTTTTTGTAACATAATGGCATAGCCATGTGCGTACGAGAAAAAGCTACTATGCAGATTAAACAAGCTCCTCATCTCTGGGTTGCATCTACAAGGCCTTGTCTTAAAAAGTAAGGTGTCAAACACCAGGCTGACTGCTGCTTCAACAGGTTAGCTTTGAATGCTCTAAGATGTGATCAACGCAACCAATAGATCTCTTTTTCTAATGCAATGAGCAACATGTACATACACTATAAAAAAATTTATTGTCTAAAATTGCAATATATGCAATATTCTGATGCAGCACCTTTTTTCTAAATGGTCCAGAAAGAATTGGACAGGGGTTTGATTTAAAGTGTTACTTTCTCTATAAAATGTTTTTTGAGAGTTTATCTTTTCGCTGCGTTCTCTACAAGGGGAGATTTTGTTAATTTGTTTCTGGCAGAGAGAGGGTAAGACAAGGTTTGAGGTCCTGTGTTTCTAAAGCACTACCTTCATCTGATCGCCATTGGGCACAAACATGTTAAATCTAACCAGGCCTGCTTTTCCTTATTACCAGTCTTTCGTTATATTCTCTCTGATTTTGGGGATTGTCTTAATATTTTGTCATTAGATTTTTTTCTTGTCCTTTGAGTTGACTATTTTGGGTACTTGACACTTTATATTTGTATGCGTGTGTGTATATTAGTTTGTAATCTTATGAGACCCTTTATTAGACATATATTGTGGATAGATAGGGTAACATCTTCCTTCAGCTTCACTCCAGGTTTCTCACTGCATTAAGTTTGCAGGGGGAAATATGCTGTTTGATGTTTAAGAGCATTATAATTGAGAAACCCATTTTTTCCTAATGTGCATTTGATGGAACCCAGAAGTTTCAGTCTAAAGTATGAATTGTGATAAATGTGCTTCATTTCGAGACTTTCTGTTGGAGAGTGAAACTGTGTGCAACAGATGAGTGAGGGCACTGTTATACAAACGGCTGGTGAACAACTTAAGCAGGGAATTTTTTATTTGTTTGTTTGTTTTAGCGACAGAAGGAGAGATTAAGAGTGAAAACCTTTTTTTATGCATTTGCACAGCTTTACTAAAGATATCCAACATGGATAAAGAAATATCTATTTAAAAAGGCAGTTTAGGTTGGGGAGACACAAAGAGCTTATTTAATTTCTTTTACCAAGGGACCACAGAAAAAGAAATCTGAAACAACCTGAGTGATAAGATGAGCAATAAATTAGTGTCCAATTCCAAATAAGCACTCAGCTGTAGTAGAGTAAGAAGGAGGGAGTTTTTAGTGTGTGAAATGTGAGCATCATTAATGAATGCAATGTATATAGATACAAAATGGGATCAGTTATAAAAACTATCGCTTTTCTCACAATGCAAATGACTGGCTGAAGTTTTGGAAAAAAAAAGTGTCCTGAAAACGGCGACCTTTATTTTAAAGTAATATATGCTTCCTTGTGCTGGTGAAAAAGGGTGCAGCAACATCCTATGGCTACATCAGAGCAGGATGACTCACTGAGAGGGGCCTGGAGCATCAGCAGGCACTTTGTGGGCACGTTGAGACAGGCTCTCCCCAAAATCCAGCAGAGTGGGTGCTTTGGTTAAGTCAGGACTCTCATTTAAATACGGCATGTGTGAGGACGAGAAAAGGTTGGGCCGATGAAATGGCACATTTGAAAGAAACATCCTTGGCGCATGCTTTCTAAAAGCAGAATGTGATCCTTGCTAAATCTTTAAAGTGGATCTCAGTGTGTACAATGGCTGTGGTTACAGCTGTGGATGCACAGTTTTGATTCATGGTGAATTAGAAGATTTAATTTTGTGGCATCATTCCTTCTGCAGTGCTGTACCATTTATCGGCCTTTTGCACCTTAAGAAAGAAGCAAGATTTGAATGCACTTTGTTACTGAGAAGGGCACTTTCAAGTCAAAAGGAACACACACATATATATATATATATATATATATATATATATATATATATATATATATATATAATATGAAAGAATAATGATTAATTGCACTTAAAGCTGATTGAAATGTTATTTTGTCTTCATACAGAAGAGCGTAAGGTGTGGCAGCATCTACAGGGATTTATGACAATTATCTACAACCACATACTCCTTCTGTTTAGTTTCTGTCAGTGCATTGTGATATGCTGTGTTTCGCTGGTCAAGTGTAGTGGTCACTTTAAATTTGTTGTTGAAGGCCACACCCTAAGCAACGCAATACACTTTTGTGTGACTGGACGACCCGGCTGAATTAATCCTTCTGGAAATTCCAGTGTGTGATCTTTAGTTTTTCACACGCCAAACAGTTAATAATACAACACATGCCTGCAAGGGTGTGTGGTAGCACATTGACCTAGACCATCTCTTATCAACGGTTTCACTCAACGCCTGTGTTCATCCCATACGAAGTTCACGATACTTTTAGATTTGTTTGTATGTATTTGTATCCGGGATGTATTTGTACTTATGCCACGACCCAAATTTATTCTCCCTCGTTATAGAAGCAGAAGTTAGAGGTAAAATTGTTGCAGAAAAGCCTTGAGTTCCCTTTCTGTCTATTGTTTTTTTTTTTATATTGAGTGTGCGAGTTTAAAACTTGCAATTCTTTTATTTGTTTTATTGTAAAATGTATTGCTGCAGCTTGTTTGTTTTCTAGCAAAGATTGTGCTAGCTGTGTTTGTGGAGTTTAGGGTTAAATGGTGGTGGGTGGGAAGGGAAGGGAGGTACAAAGCCTGATAGCACTGGAAATGGTGCTTTAGCTAAAAAAAAGAGTTTTTGCACTAAAAGTCACTCATGTCCTTGTCCTTGGGGGAAGGGGGCTGGAGAACCGGGCAAGGCCTTTGAGTTTCTGTGAACAGAGTCTGTTTAATCTCCACTTCACTTCTTTATACTTACATCTGCAATTAACTCTTTGAAAACCAAAGATGGGAAAGACTAGGAAGACTATTCTTGGCCATTAGAAGAAAGAGGTGAATCTTACATTTTCAACAACAGCATAAACAAAACCATTTCCTAGATGAGTGTAGGTCAAGAGTCCAAAGCAACTTGAACAGAAATAAGCAGCTTGAGGAAAGACACCGTATTCATGGAATGGCTTATTTCCAATGGTTAACAGGATCAAACCCTAAGCATCTGTCTGTGTAGCAGTTTGGTGGAGTTATTAGAGGTCTTTGTGAGTTCGCACAGACTCATTGGCTTGATCTGGAGGTCCAAAAAGAGTCAGGAGAAGAGTCTTGAAGCTTGACACATGGAGAAGGATTTTGGAGAGAATGTGCCTTAACTTAAAAGGAGATTGGGAGGATTGTTTAAAAGATGGCTTCCATTCCAGCTTCAGAAACGATTCTTAAATAGTTGTTGGTTGAAATCTATGTTCTATTGTGGACATTTCTTAGAACCAAAAGGTTGCATAAGATCTTTGTCCAGAGATTGTCTAATACACCTCAATTTCTAATTACAACTAGTTAAAATTTTCTCCAGGTAAAAAGTTGATTGCAGTGAGGAGATTCTGTCTTTTTCCATTTAGCGCTGTTTATTGCTTCCGCGCCAATCTTGACTCCACTGACAGACACTACAGCGAGAACATGTCTCAAAAACATTTCCATGACTTTAAGAGCACGATGTATGTAATATCCAAACATTAATCTATTTGTGTCTTTATTTGTTTAATTTATTGGACAAGATGTCAAAAAAACATTAAAGATTACAATGATAGTGATAACCGTGATAATCATGGAGTATAACCTTACAATTTTAGATGTTCTGGCTGGGCCGAAGCACAACTAGCTGAGGATGACATAATTCATGGCTAGATTTGCAGAGTTGTTCTCACCTGATCCTCTGCTGTTTGATGCCCAGCTGGCATGTTGCACAAGGAGCGGTTCATGGGCGGTGGGTACTAGTTTGCACAGGTTGGGGAGGGTGGGTAGCATTTTTGTGCAGTTTGGGCAGAGGAACTATGTCTTACAAGGGGAGTTTGGAGAGCCTTGTCAGGTATTGCTGTGCCATTCTGTATACCTAAGGAATTTATAGCCATCTACGACTTTGACTGCATCAGCTGGTTATGTTTCACTGATCGAGGAGATGTTCTGGAGAGCAGATGTCAGAGTTTGTGGTGGGAGGCAGGGGGATTTGGGGATTATGGGCCATTGTTTATGCTTCTCAGGTTAAATAATCACTGCAGTCCATGTCCATTTTTGTTGTTTGGTTTAAGCTCAAATTTTGCCTTCTGTGTAATCAAAGCTTTATTGTACTGAGAGTACAACCGAATATATATTAAAGAGTTATGAAGATGATATCGAAAAGCCAACAACCCATGTGACCACAACACCCTCAGTTTTGTTTTGTCTAATAATTGTACATTATTTTATGGTGTAGAAAACACCTTTTATTTCTTTTTTTTTTTTTTATTTTAACATTCTAAAAAGGTGAGTGTTGTAATGTCTCAGAATGAGGCCAAGACAGCAGTGAATTGTGGGATTGAGACATCAGGTCTGAGGTCTTCAACAAGATGCATTCCATCACTTCCTCTTAATAGCTGTTAGAACGAACAGATGTAGGTAGATGGAAAAGAGGTGGTTTCTTAAGTCTTAAAGTACTTTCTTAAAGGTTTTTCTCTTTTCATCTACCCAGAATGTGCAGGGAAGAATGTGTGTTGAGCTTCAAAAAGCCATCAAGCTGATAGCAGTTCTGTGATTGTAACAAAAAAGCACTTTGCGAAAGGCCATCCAGAATATTGTGTGCTGTCTCCTTTGATTATTACTGTTGTTGTTATTGTTGTTTTTTCATCTTGTTAATGCAATTTTTTTGTTATCTCATTGTGGGTGTTATGACTTATTTAAATGCAAAAACTACATGAAAAGAAAAGAAACTTGAACGTGATATATTTGGGTTGAAGTCCATTTGAACTGCCGCCCCGTACCACACACATCTCTGGAAAACACACGAAACAAGGAATGCATATGTTCAAGTTGTCATACATGTTTTCTTTTAACAGTTTTGTACCTTTAAACCCAAATCTCATTACAAAGGACTTCACATTTGCTTAAAGGACATTTCTTCCTGGATTTCCATTGTTCTGCCATATGCTTCATAGACAAATACAAAATTTATAAGAGAGTAAATCTAGGTTATTGGTATTGTTAGGGCATAACTATGCCAAACAATGTCCACTAAAAGGCTGCAGATATGCAACTTGCAACCCTGTCCAACGCAGTCAGGTTTGTTCAATTATACAACTTTCCGGCGTACGGACAAAATATGATATCTCTAAGTACTTTCCTTCTCTGTTGTTAGACAGTAAAATATTTTCCATAATGTTTTTGCATAAAGTTTAAGAGTTTATAAGGGACTCACTATATACTCTATTCCGAGCTAACATCTCTTCACATTTCTTGCATCAAATCTATATGTTTAATTCATTATGTGGGTATTCAGCTGAATGGACACAAGCTCTGCACAGAAAACAATAATACATTTTCAGGCTTTGGGGGCACTTTTGAACACTTACGTTGACTTTGGGGCGGCAGAAAATTTCCAATGTCTCAGGCTTGGACAGCAGAACCCCCTTTTTTTCGTTAATTCTGTAGTTCCTTTCCATTGTCTGTCAGTGTGTGTTGAAGCTATTGAGATGTACAGGAGAATTTGGGAGAATTTGCACTTTTGGCGATGAAAAGAATTTGTATTGTATATGAGACCACTAAATCTACATCGTCTAAATCATACAATTCCATGTTGTTTTCCATTTTCATTTTATTCTTTTTCTGTTTCATTTTATTTTTACAAAATATATCCAAAAATGTCTGACCTTTTAAGAAATAAGACATTTCTATTAAAAACAGAATGTTTACAACTTCCCTGTCTTTGTATGCCATATTTTTTTTCAAAAGGAACAAGTATTTAATACAGGTTTAATATGTCTATGGATATGTATATGATTGAAATGAAAAGGAAGCTGTCTTACCCCTGCTGGAATAACACTTTTTAAAACTTGTCAGTTTCGTAAGATGGTCTTCCAGCCTGGCCAAACTGAAATTTAGTTAAGAGGCCAGCTGAAAAGTGCCCAAAATCCCTATAAAACTCAGCCAAATGACTAGCCTTACCAGACTGAAAGACCAATTGTTGAAAAGTTTTTTTCTTTCTTTCATTATTTTATAAGTTTTTTGCAATTTCAGAGTAAACAAAATTGTACTTTATCTTTTTTCTTGGATCTTTTGTTTAAACTATGATCTTGAACTTAATAGTGACACCTATCAGTGTGGATGCAACATCACACAAAAACTTAAGTTTTAGCTTGCCGAGGCTGTATTTTCAGACATATTGGTTTTAATTATTCCTCAAATTAAAGTGTCTGATAATAGGGAGGTTACCCAGATAAAGTTAGCACTATTTGGCAGGTCATGTGATCTCAACTTGCTATTCCCCATAAGATTACTCTTACACGGAGTAAAAAGCTTGCTTCTAACACGAGCCTCAGTGGTTTGAAACATATTAGGCTATATTTTCATACATCAAGGATTCATTTGATTATATAACTGGTGTACAAATGAAATATAACACTTGCAAATATACTGTTCTTTTGAATACATTTTGGCTACGGTCAAATCATAGCATTCTGTAAGCTGGTAGCTGGTTTAAAGTGGTCAATATCTGGTAAAGCATCTTGGTCCACAACAAGATGGTGGTCCTACTAGTTTAAGAAGAAAATGCTAATTTATAGAAGCTGGTAGCTGGTCAGCCAGCTAATAACTATTGTAGACAAGTTAAGTACCAGCTCAGACCAACTATAAGCCACTCTATTTACAAAAGTTTACCAAAGCTGAAAGGATTCTATACAACAGTGAACAATGCAGGCTAATTAACCATCATTTCGCGCCAATTCTGAAAATAGGTAGCGATCTGACGACAAATTTGTGAAATCGGTAGAGAAGGATAATGTGGTGGTGACACTTTAAGATTATCGCTAATACTTGTAATGTTGAATTTAATTTTAAATAAACACTTACCTGCGATGTCATGTAGCCTTTCATGTAACCTCTTAACATCTATTTCTGTGTACCTCAGGCCAACGGACAGCGTGCTCTGAGACGGCGGTAAAAAAGAGTGTCAATGTAGTTCATTACATCACCACAAGATGTCACTAGACCAACTGTTCTCCAGCCACAATCTCTTCAAGATGTCCCTTGTGATTTGGGGTGTACTGTATATCCAAATTATCATCATTGGTATTTGTGTATAGTGAGTTTAATTTACAGTAGGGCTGGTTAAAATAACTATTATTGTATAAATAATTAAGTATAAATTAATCTGATTTTGAACTGAGGCAAATCTTACAGACTGGGTAATTTCTGTTATGCAGCATATTTTTATATGTCTTAATATTTTGAAAGAAATATTACTAACGATTAAATTATATGAATGTTATTTTTATTAGAATATCAAATTAGAAATGAGCAAGGAGTTAAATTTTAAATCATTTCACTACATTGGTTTTCAGCATATCCCTGGGTGCTATGAACTACTTTCTTTACTTCTAGTACAACATCAAAACTGGTAGTTTATTAAAGAAATTTTATTTTTTCTCCCTTTTACCTAAAAAAATCAAGGCATTACTGTTAAACTGGTAATCAGTTCAGATGTTTTTCTTTTTTCTTTTGTCAACATTCTTTCCTAATATGAATGGCATGTGGGTCTGACAACAATTGTGTCAGACTTTATAAGGTGTTTGTGTTTAAAATATGTGAATACATTTTCCCTCCTCTCAGGTAAAGTGCTTATTTGAAACTATGGGTATAGTGTCCTCCTCCTCCTAATGTCCCAGACACAACAGAAACAGGACGAAAACAGAGAATTGAGGGGTGATAAATTATTAAGCAGAACAGAGCAGGCAAAGGGTTACATTGTTTTTCTCACTCAGGGGTGTTTTTTTATGTCCGAACAGATTGAGTTGGAAACAGGATCACTGGGATCAAAGAAAACCCTGAAGCAGCCTGTTACATTTTTTAAACATATCAGCGGGCACTTTGTATTCTCTCTCTCTCTTTTTTCCTTGCAGTGTGTGAGTCAGTGAGAGAGAGATTTCACGCTATGACAGGACTATATAAAACCCCTGCAGATTTCCCAACAATGAACTCCAGGAGGGCCATCTCGAAGAGATAAATATGTCTTAATCAGTTTCATTGACAGCCTATTATTACTGACAGTCAAATGACATTAAAATCACACTTGAATTGGTTGAAATAGATCATTACTCAAGTACACTTGCCACCACATTGGTTATTTAAATAAAGAAAAAGCTCATAGTATCACTCTAGTCTCTTTTCGAGTATAGATTAGTCGGTGACTATTCCATATGTTAATAATTTGGTGTCGCTCAAGTCAACTCCATCCCCCCCTTCATATGTTGATTAGGGACCTTGACCTTTAACCCCTGAACCTCACATCCCATATTGCAAGTGCCCCCCAACCCCGTCCCACACACACAACGCTTTCAGCCCCAAAGCCTTGCCTCTGGACATCTCTCAGTCCCTGGAGACTAAGAAGCGAGGTACCTTTAAACCACTGCGGCAAAAATCCCCACCAAAACTCTGCAGTCATTAATATGCAAAAATGCAAATGAGTGGGTAATTAAGAGCTGGAGCTCTCTGGAGGCTCTTTGATTGCTAATGAATTCTAATCTGCAAAGAAGGGGGGAGGGGAACGAGAAGAAAAGGATTAAAGAATCAGACAAAAAAAAGAGGAAAATATTAAAAAGTCGCTCCTATATGCAATCATATAATCCTTTACGGAAACTATAAAGATCTAATTTCCTATCCAGAATCACACAACAAAACTAAAGTGTACAGGACATCCGATGATTACAACCAAACGTTCGCTAGAAATGCTAAAAACTGGCCCAGAGTGGAATTATACGAGCCAATCCAGAACCCTGACATTCCAAAGGCGCTTTGGAAGACGTTCTAAACAATAAACAGGATACTGTAGGGCTATGCTGTACGTCCTCGAAAAAGACATCTTGTTTTACGGTATATCGTGGCGAAGGTGAGTTCCTGATAAAGACGGCGACAGAGAGAATGTCAGAGAGGTCAGGTAGCATGACTGTCTGCATGGCAGCACCAGCTGTGTTGTGGAGAGGAGATGTTATTTCATCACTTTTGCAAGCGAAAACACCCCCCACTCACACTCCCTCACTGTGTCTCGCTCACACAGGCACACACAAACATGCTGTTATTGTTACTGAAGTAGTCCCACGGCACCCCTCCACCCTCCTCATCCATCTCTCCTTTCTTTTGCTCTTTGCTTCACATTCTGCACCTCCTTGTTAGTTAACTTCATCAAAATGTGATTAAAAAAAACATTGCCTAAAGGAATGATGACTATTCTTTTACTATTTACTTATCCTCATATCATTCCAAACCTGGATGATGTGTAGTGGAACACAAAAGGAAAGATTTAGAATGTTGAAGAAACCATTCTTTTGAATGAATCGGTTGGTTCGGTTAACAAAACCAGTCTGAAGGATCCGTCCATGAATCAGATTCGTTTTCGCGTTCAACCAACTGACTCGATCCGTTCACTGCGGTTAAAGGGGTCATTTGATGCAATTTACTTTGTTCCTTTCTCTTTGGAGTGTTACAAGCTCTTGGTGCATAAATAAGATCTGTGAAGTTGCAAAGACTAAAGTCTGAAACCCAAAGAGATTGTCTTTATAAAAGTTAAGAATTGTCCACGTCCTCCTAAAATGCCTAATTTAAACACACCCCCACATCTACATCACTGTGTGGGAAGATTTGCATAAGCCGTCCAAATGTTCATGCAAAGAAAGAAGGCGTAACTTTTATTCTTGTTGTATTTTTGTTGCCGCCATGTTGTGGAGGAGACGCTGTGTTTCGTTATCATAGCAAAATTTGGCAGAGCTTGTAAAAGCAAATTATAAGTCATTATAATTAGTAATTATGTCCCCAAAGAATGCAACAAATGCCTTCTTTGTGATGGGTTTTATTGTTTTTGTCTCATCGCGGTGGGAGATGGCTTCGCAGTATGGTGATGGGTGTAACATTTCTTTCACACGCTTTAGGTATTCGTCCAATCACAATGCACTGGATAGCCAATCAGCGTACACTTCGCTTTTCAGAACGATGAGCTTAGTAAAAATCAACACATTTCAGAAAGGCAGGGCATAGAGGAGGAACAATAATGTACATTATGTGGAAAATAGTTTAGTTTTTTTCCCTTAAACTGCATAAACACATTTCATTACTCCAAATACAAAAAATAATGTTGTTTTTAGAAACGTCATATGACGATAAAATTTCAGTATGATTCTTTCACAAATCTATCGTATGAGTCGGATAGCTGTGGAATATATTGCACAGTTCTTGTGAACTACTTTTATGGTGCCCAGTGGAAGATTAAAAACTCCAGTCATTGTAATTTTATTTCACTTAAGTTGTGTTCAGAATTAGTTATTTTGTGTAAGAAGAAGAAGAAGATATTCATTACGGATTTATAACGACATGAATGTGAGTAAATGAAATGCAAATTAGCTTATGCTATACTCTCTATATGCAATACATATTTTCCATTTTTTACTGGGATAATGTTTCTTTTGTACTGTCCCTATACAAATAAACTTATAAATAAAATAAATAAATATTAGTTATAATTTTTGGCTGAACTATCCCTTTAACGCAGGCCTAAGTGCCCCCTCACAGAAACATATATGCATACTATTCTATTATTTACAACATATTTAAGTTTCAAAAGATAATTGACTAAATGTGGATGTGTATACAAACAGACTTACTTTGGATTGCGCAAGGGTTAATGAACTTATACTGCATCTCGCTCCATGTCACGTTAAGTTAGCGCTTGAGCGACCGCGCGTCTGTGTGGCGGGAAGCTGGAGGGCTTGGGGTTTGTAAACAGGAAGTCTACGTTACACTCACTGTACCTGATGCGTGGGTGAAAGAACAGGGGCAGCCCGAGCAAAATGTGCAACGCTGGGATCCAAAAATGGCAGGTGTGTCAGAGATAGGGGAACACATGATATAATCTTACGAGACCCTTGAGAGATTAAGTGTGAAATGGTTGGGAAAACGAAAAAATACCGAGGGCAACCACATTGCCTATTTTTTTTTTTTCAGTTCTCAAACCTGTCAAGAACATAACTGGATATTATTTCACATGAATAAAAAAAAAATATATATACAAATAAAAAAAATTATAAACTGATATTTTAGATTTTGTAATATTATTCTGATTATTATTTTGTCTTAAATTAACCCACACTTTTATCAGCATAAGGCACACTTACTATATTACAATAATTATCTAATTATTAATTATCTAATGTAATTATTATTGACAATTATAGACATTACAGACAAACTCGGTTATAAAACTTACACATTACATTAGTGACAATATGGGACTGTTCATAATTGTCACAAAAATAATTAAATAATAATCAAACATAAGATAAATTATTTATTAGGATTTGTTTTGTTTTTTTAATGTAGCCTGCAAGAAATGCTGATATTAAACTGTTTTGGAAACCATTTGTGAAAAAATGTGCTTTATTGTTACAAAAATGTTGGCATGATAATAATTAATAATCAAAAAATTGTCTAAATCATAATTATATACAATTGATATATTTTCGTCTTTTGATTTTGGGATAAAATGTAACCTTTTCTGACATTTAAGAAACAACTTGTGAGAAACAGACTTAACGGTCATAAAAAATAATGTAAAAAATATATATATATATTTTTATATATATATATTTATATATATATATATATATATATATATATATATATATATATATATATATATATATATATATATATATATATAGACATTGTCTTTCTTTTTTTTAATGCAGGTTTTTTTTAGTTTTTGTAATTTCTGACATGGTCAGGTGTTTTCGCTTGTCTTGTCTACCCAAGGCATTTGGTAAGCATTGGTATCACTACTAATCTACATGCTGGGTTGATGGTCCCTTTTCCAGGGTGCTGTAAAGGTGGTCAGTTTACCATGTGCAGGGCAAGCCAAACAGATAGATACTTCATGTCTCATACTGCATCTCTCCTCCCCTCCGACTCAGATAGTCCCAGAACATGGGCAAAGAGCCAAAGACATCAATCTGTGAAGTAGAGTTTCAGAAAAAAAAATTTCCATGTGGCTACACATGATTTTTAGAGACCGCATATTCACTGCTGTATTTCAAAGACTTCAAATAAATCTAGATTCTTGTTCGAGAATGAAAGGCTTCAGCTGGTGATTGTCACTGTTTGAATTGATGGGGGTTGGTGAGGCTTTGGGGTTGTGGAGCTTGGCCTAGTTTCATGTCTGATCACTACCGTATGCACCAAAGATCTCGCCCTCCACTGCAGGTAGTCAACGAGTGCAGCACAGCGCACCCCAAACATCTGTGTGATACAGCAGCCATGGAGGAGTATCTTTGAAGAGCTCAGATGGCTTTTAGTGATGTGGAAAGAGAGAAGTAAATCAGAGATTAGAGGGTTCGGCGAGGAGGATGAATGCATGAAAAGGTTAGGGGTTCATACTGTGCAGTGCTGTAGAGCAAACAGATAAAAGGTGGGTTCTATGCTCAGATGACCTGGAAATGGAAAACTGTGAAGATGCACACGGCGAGAAGCTTCAACCGACAGCAGGTGCTCTGTTCCGTAGAATGGTTTGGTTTCCCACTGATTGCATTTTGAGATATTTTTGTTCAGTATTTTTAAACATAACCGAAACATACATTCTGCCATTCTCGTTACCATAATTAATCCAGCTATAGTTTTACTTCTGAGCTTTGTCATTATTCTTATGATTGTTATTAGATTCTCATTACTGTACTACATTAACTTAAAATAATTAATGTATTAATTAACATTAGTATAGAAAATGAACAGCAAAAAATATACAATTTAAAAATACTATTGAAATAATAAAATTTTATGGTAATGGTAATGAACAACAAATCAAACAAGCAACAACTATACAAAGAAATATATTTTTTATTTATTATTATAATTTTTTTTTATAATGCTAATGAGAATTGTGTAAGAATTTGATGTTGCACTGCGAATAATCTTATTTCTGATATATTTGTTTTCATTTTTTTTATTATTTACATATATTTTGACTATTAGACATAATTTCTTGTCTCTTTCTTTTGATTTTAAGGTGAAATTTGTTAACCCGGCCCACATTTGTATAAAAATTTTACATGAATAAATAAATAAAATAAATACTTTTGCACAAGTTTACTTATTTTATGATTATTAAGATTTTGTAACATCGAGACATGATTCTTTTTTTATTAAACCCTCACCATCTTTTTTATTTTTAATTTTTTTCTATTAAGCCTTCACATTCATTAGATTCAAGCAACACTTATTACATAAAATAATAGAAATTATTATTGACAATAACGGGGAAAAACGAATTCTCAAAAACTCAACTTTCATTTTGGGGTCATTTGGAGTATGGGAAAGAAAATTGTGCCTAAACTACAAAATATAATGTCTCAAAAATAATAATAAAAAAAAGAAAATCATTTTATAAAATGTATAAGATATTTTTTCTTTTGATTTAAATGCTTATTTCTATGCTAATTACAGTTTTGAATATGTAAATTGCGTCTTGACAATGGAAAACCATCTAAACGCCCCCAAACAAGCGTTTTTTGAACCATTGGAAAAGTGGTTCATCAGAGCATACGGAAAACACATGAAAATAATACTTACGCTCTATTAAACCAAATAAATACACGCTGTCATGAATAATTTCCATATACCAATTTAATGATAATTGCATGGTAATTTCATTGTATGCTTTAAAGTGAGTAGTGTAATATTATGCCAAGGAAATGTTACAATTGCAAAACAATAGTCTTTATTCAGACTTTCTACATAGATAAATATTTGATACGCTCACACAATTGTATGAATGATTAGCAGAAACGTGTGAAACATATGCTAATTTTACTTCTACATCTGGCGTTAATTACAGACAGAGGGCGGAGGATGGCTGGAAGGAGGATTCAGCAGAGTCTCTTAGATAATGAATCCTACCAAGCATGGATACAAGATATTATACTAAACCATCATGGATTTTTTGTGTAAATCTGTCACATTTCACAGCCACTTTCTGAATTGCCCTCGCCATTTTCCTGTTTGCTATGTTACGACTGCTTCGATGACAATTCCAGTGTCCATCAAAGTGATATCTCAATCAAGAAATTTACATATCTTTTTGTCTTAGATTGCCTGGACGTCTTTCCGAGCAACAATGCGTCTTTCCTTCAAGATTTTTTTCCTTTTGTCTGTTTTAACCCTCCTTTCTGCATGCATGCTCTCCATGTCAGGCCCAGTTGTTACAAACTACTAGGCGATCTTACAAACTCGCTAATTTCGCTTTTGAAATCCCACTGTTCACTGCGAACCACAATCTGACTTATAGGGTGGGGTCATTTGACTTTGCTTGGAAAATTGGTTAAACTATATGACATATAGCCTATATATGTAATGCATGAACAAATTACTCTGCGCAAGTAAAGGTATGTGTAACCCAGCTGTATTCCTTTGGCTTATAGCTCCATTGTCCATCATATAGGACCCTTGGGGCTAATTATTACAATTTACTATGCCTTTTGTTATTCAAGAGAGATCCATGATATTATTTCCTCATTTTGCTTACTCTCTGCAGTGGAGGTCTTAAATAGTTCAGTTTTCTGCTTTGATTTTGCTAATTTGTCCACTTTTTCACTCAATAAAATGTGTGGTTACTTCAGAAAAAAATTCCATTTAATTATTGTTGTTATCATTATTAATGAGCTTTTTTAAACCACACCCTTCTCAGCTGTTAAGTCTCCAAAAATTAACTAAATAATTGGTTTTATGTATTCAGAATTGGAATTTAAGCGCCTTCGTGACATTTTCCGTGACTCCTCTCCTTGCTTCGGTTGACCTCATTTCCTCCTTTTATTTTCTTTCTGTTTGTTCCCTTCTGTAGGATTGGTGTGTACAGTTGAGTGGAGCTTTGACTTGTACCTCTTTATCTGTTGTTTCCTGCCATCATCCCTCTCTCTTCTTCTGGCCATGCTGTAAGGCCTCTCCTCCCATCCCCCCACTACACGCTCTGTTATGATCCCTGTATTCTGTGATCCCATGCTCCTCTCCCCCCTCACTAGACCAGCTCTATGAATCAGCCACAGGGAGAGACGGAAACGATTCTGTGGTTGTGGTGAGATTTATGACTGAAACTACATGCTCAGTAGGGCAAAATATTTGGTGTGATTAGCAATGTAGACTTCACTTTTGCTTTGGTTCCACACACTAGCCAAGTACTTTAAACACATGCATTTTAAAAATAAGTGCTTTCTTGTTAAATTACATTTTGCATGTGATGGTTTTAGTGTAATGGTTAAAGATTTATGCAAATTTGCCAAGTTAGTTGGTAGTGACATTTTTTACATATAGGCTATTCTTATGATAGCCACTGAATAATACTGCTCAAGAATTGTAAATATAACATAATAAAAGTTGTGTTATTTATGTATTTTATTTGGACAAAAATGTAATTAATTACTTTTAAGTGTCACATCAGGCATATATATATATATATATATATATATATATATATATATATATATATATATATATGTGTGTGTGTGTGTGTGTGTGTGTGTGTGTGAGAGTGTGTGTGTGTGTGTGTGTGTGTGTGTACATACATAATTCTCTTATTAGAACAATAAAGGCAGATTTTACTACTTATCTTAGCAAAGTCTTACCTTGAGAACAAATATAACAAATGTATTAAAGTCTGTTTGAATGTATTAAAATAAATAAAAAAATTAAAATTCCTAACCTTTCTGCGTCCAACTATGAATACTCTTACGAGCGTTTTTAACCAAAGTAGCGACACAACGAGCGGGCGTCGACATTAACCAGACTAACAAAATGTTGTCACGCAGGCTGCGCTCTAGCCCCTTCACTCAGCCTCACTGAACACACAATGTCGTCATGAAAGGGGCGGTTCTGGAGGGAATATACTTGAGGCCATTGGACATTCCATCTGCCTGTCACTTTCTGTCGCCTTTCTATTGGCTACTAGCATGCGGGTTTATCTCGCAATCTCTTGCTGCTCTTGTATAAATGCCGCTTACTTTTCTACCATCAACGTCCGCCGGATATCATAGTTCCTAATATCAACTCATTTCCCCTTAAACTACACTTACTAAATCATGTCTGATAAATGATTAACAGCCATTCTGCGCGTCCTGACCAATCCGTGTTTTTTTTTTCATCGGTAGACCTTGTCGAAAAAACCCTTGACTCCCCTGGGCACATGAAACTGGACACCCGAGCTTTCGAGGCCCCTCTTTTCCACGCGGAGGAATACATTGTTGCTGCTCACAATGTGGATGGAGGTGGTCAAGATGTCTACTAGAAGAAAGAATTCACCTCAATTGTAACAACATAAAGGAAGTCGTGGCACGGGATTGTTTGGATACAGACCTGCAACACTGTATTTATGACGTTGGTGTTTTTGTAGGAGGATGTCAAAGGAGTAAAAACACACATGGTTGCTCCTCTCCGCTTTTAATGCGCCGTGCTGCAAATTCTTTCAAGTTTTATTGTTTTTCCCTGCGAGATTCAACCTTTCTTTTTGACTGTTGGATGTAAAACAACCGATAAACAGAGGTAAAGCTTTTTGGCTTTTGTTCGTGTTTTACTGGGTTACTAAGATGAATTATTTTAGTCTCGTATTAACCTCATAAAAATCACATACTTGCATATTGAAGTTCCATTTAGCAAGTTTTATGGATGTGTGCTTATGAAAGTGGGGGGATGCATTTTTTTCTTCATTTAGAGGCTGTAGTGGAAAGTCCTGCCCAGTTTTGTGCTGGTGGTCTTTAACCCCCCACCCAGCAAAAACTGGTTGAAAAGACGTCGAAAAGACGTCATTGGCAGTCGTCTAAACAACGTTAAAATTTAGTTGAAAAGTGAAAGGTGAAACGACGTCTTTTTCATGTCGTCAAAAAGACGTCTATAAATAGACGTCCAAATTACGTTTAAATGTGGTTGAAAAGTGAAAGGTGAAACGACGTCTTTTTCAGGTCGTCAAAAAGACGTCTATAGACGTCCAAATTACGTTTAAATGTGGTTGAATAGTGAACGGTGAAAAGACGTCTTTTCCAGACCTAATTACAACCATGAATTATTTGTCATATTCCTAATTAGTGAAAATAAGACAATTCACAGTATATTGACACATTTATTGACACATTACATCTTTCATGTAAAATCTTGATAACATCTTAAGCTTCTTTTGATTAAACAGACCGTAAAAACTGTAATATTGTGAAATATAACTACAGAAATAATTGTTTTCTATGTGGATGCATTGTAGAATGTAATTTATGCCTGTAAACTGAAATTTTTAACACAATTACTTCAGTCTTCAGTATTACATGATCTTCAGAAATCATTATAATATACTGATTTGCTGCTCAAGAAACATTTCTGATTATTATCAGTTTAAAACCGTTGTGCTGCCAAATATTTTGTGGAAACCATTACATTTGTCCATATTTTTTTAATAGACCTTGCAAAAGAGTAGTATTTATTTAGATTTTTTTTTTTTTTATCAATTTAAAAGGCTTTACTATAAACTTATCAAATTAATCCATGTTTCTGTATAAATATATTTTTTCAAGACAAATAAACTATGACCAATTATAACCACATTAGAACAACCAAAAATTTTAATTCTGTCATTAATTACTTACCCTCATGTTGCCCCAAACCCATAACACCCTTTTGTGCAGAACACAAATTAAGATATTTTTTTAACAGATGCCTTGTGTACAAAAAAAAACAAACAAACAATAACAACAGCAAAAATAATCTATTCAGAAATTATGACTCCCCAATGGATTTTCACAAAAGCACCAAAAGCGCCAGCTCTCACGCCAATGCAACACTGATGCATCATGGTGCTTGTGTGAATGTGTTATTTTATATAAAGAAAATAATCTCAGATTTCATTAAAAAGTTCCGCATTTATGTTTCAAAGATGAACAAAAGTCTGGTTTGGAACAACATAAAGGTGAGTGAGGAAAATCTTTGGTTAAACTAACACATTAGGTAAATGGGGTTCCCACAGGGGCACCAGTAGATCTCTGCCTGATCTCTGATCTTCTGCTTCTTCTGCTCCTTCCTCCATCCCAATTCTGGATTAATGAGCCACGGCAGATGTTTCCACTTTGAATGCTTTAGCCTCGCTCTTTTTTCTGCAGCATCTAAAGTGAGAAAGAAAACCGTAACTAAAATGTAAATTAATAATAAAAAAACAATGTTTGTCCAAAATGTACAAATTAAAGTGTACTCATTCTTTATGAGGGATTATTAACTAATCAGTATGTCAGGGGTTGTCAGCTCTGGCCATTAAGGTGAGACTTAGGTCTCTGCAGAGTAAAAGTGGGCGTTTATGACTTTGTGGGTGTTTTCAAACTGCTGGGTGTTTCTAAATCATGCAATCAAAATGATCCCCCTTACCTAAACCCCACCCTAAACCTACCGTCACTATGACATCAGCCAATCAGGTATCATGGTCTAAAAACACCCTGATCTGGTAACTCCCATTACTTTAGTACAGAGACATATGCTTGGATTAAGGTCCACTGTCATGCAGAGTTTACGTCTCAATCAGCTTCACAGTTTGCCAAGTTGTGAATATATTGTGTACACAAATGTAGGTACTGGTAAGCACTGTGGCTCACTATACACTGGTGACTATCTCTGTCCTCATTGTACAACATCACTACTGACATTAATGCACAACAATAAAACTGATATCTTACTTTAATGCTATTTACAGCACATTATGATGAATACTTTATTACATGTATGTGCAAGATTTAATTAATAAATTAATTGGAAATGTTTACTAGATTAGACATTACCTGTCTAGTGATATGTTTATGCTGAAATATATTATTGGTTTGTGTTTTAAAATCTATTACGTGTTTTCTTATAGCGAATTATCAGTGCACCGTAAAATGAAAATAGTGATTGAGGCAGCCCTTCACCACTGAGTACTGAGCAACGGACCTGAGTGAAACACACCCAGTGTTTACGTCCACACCTGATCACACTCACCTGTCTGTGACTTATAGTTAGCAAAACTGAAGACCTTGATTAATGTGTTCAGGTGCACTGCACTAGGTTGGTGCAAAACTCTGCATGTAAAAGGACCTTGTGAGACAATGTTGAGATCTCCTGCAATATGTTCTGAACATTCACTATAAAGAGACAGAATGACTTACAACACTGGTGTCCAGTCCTGGGCTGGAGGACCACCGTTCTGCAGAGTTTCTGCTGATCCTTGATCAGCTGCTCAGGTCTGCTTAACTGGGGTTGGAGCTTAATTATGAAAAAAGAGAAGACAACCAATATTATAATGTTAAAAAGTTAAACAACGTTAAATAATTCGATCCATAAATATGCACAACATCTGAAAATGCACAAAGATGAGAAGAAAGAACTTTCAACATTGAAAAATAAGAAGCAATATTAAATCACACATGCATTTTCTTTTCTTCTTATTATTCCTCTTGCAATAAGTTTATTCACAATTACCTTGTGGTTTATCAATGATTTTCAGTCTCTGAAATAGAAAAGATCCATCAATGATGAACTATTATTTACCCCGTTTATATCTGCGAGGTGTTCATAACACATTTTACCAGTGTGTTAAGATCAGTAATTATGACTGTCGAATGTCAGACTTGACTCAATGTATTCTGCCCCCAAACATATGATTAGACTATCAGTCGAATATCGGCAAGATTCAAAAATTCTGATTCAACTATGAAAAACCTTAGTCAAGGACACCCCTAGTAATTTCAAATATTACTATTTTACTGTATTTTAATCAAATAAATGCAGCAGTGGTGAGCATAAAAGATTTATTTTAAATACATTTTTAAATAATATTTTCTATTTCTCTTCCACCTTTATTTGATCCTCTAACTTTAACACTCACTATTCTAATTCTATTCTTAAAAAAAATCTAACTATCTTTCTAATCTTTTTGTATTATATTTTCTTTACATTTATTATGCAATTGTGTGTATGTGTGTGTGTACGAGTAAAGACCTCTAACTAGCTTGTTCTACTCTTTTTTTTAATTCTGTTTTCTCTTTATTTATTATATTATTTAAAATCCCATGCTATGTGTACCGTGTTAAGCTAACTGAGACTTGTTATAGCACTATAACATTGCTTATATATCATTGCTCTTGTTTTTGATTGCTTCCACTGTCTTAATCTGTAAGTCGCTTTGGATAAAAGCGTCTGCTAAATGAATAAATGTAAATGTAAATACATGATAAATCTGACCCTTAAACGTTTGAATAATAGTGTATGTCTGAGGTATTACTTACTAGTTATATGTTTCATAATGTCTAAAAATGTTCTTCAGCTGGATACAGGCACGGCCATCAGCATGGAAGAATCTAGAACATAAACAATCTGTCATTCTGTCAATCTGTCTAAGCCAACAATATTTATTATACAATGCCATGTTTATTATAAATAAACTATAGCAGAGGTGAAATGCAGAAAAGAAAATTAATTTACAGATTATACAAAAAAATTAAAAGAATAATAACAGAATTTAAAGTTTTAGGTTTACTAATCGATTAATACTCTTACAGTGTGGACATCAAAATAACTAACATGCAAACAAACACACACACACACACACATTATGAAAATATTATATAAACACACACATATATAAGAAAATTACAGATTCATGCTGATGTAGGCGAAATATATTGTGAAAAATGCACATAAAGTTACCTCTTGTAGTTAGCATTACAGTTGAGATGCTAACGGACTTTTCATGAAGACACTGACCATTTCTATAAAGTACATTTTCAACGAAAGCGTGTCATTTACATGAAAGAAAGTTTCAGGGACACTTTTATGTAACATTTGTGTAATTTAGGGATTAAACTTACCTGAAATTAGTGAAAACAACCATGAGAGACAGCGTCTGTTCAGCTGCTTGACGGTTGAGCTGAGCCCCGTTTCCATGGTGACTCCAGTACAGCGCGTGACCATCAAGTGTTTTCAAAATATATTTAAATATATTTAACAGTGCGATCAGACATGATGTCTAATTTCTTCACTAGTTTATGTTAATGGCTTTGTGGTGCGAAATAAAAGTTTTTTTTCTGCTAAATTTGGACTAAAGCCCATTTACATCTATTTTTGGGCTAAATTAAAAAAAAAAAAAAAAAAAAAAAAAAAGACGTTAAATGTCGCTTTTTGGGCTTAATTTGGACCAAATCCGACGGACCAAACGAAGACCAATTTTCAACGTCGCTTTTTGGGCTTAATTTGGACCAAATCCGACGGACCAAATGAAGACCAATTTTCAACGTCGCTTTTTGGTCTAAAAGATGGCCATGACGGGCCGACTTGATTTAGACCAGAAAACGACGTCCAAATGACGTCTGGTGCTGGGTGGGCCAGTTCTATCCTAAAAGAAGTGACTCCTTTGTCCTTTTATCAAAGCAAGGATTAGTTTTGTGGGGAGCTTCTGAGTTTAAGTGACTATAAGAGCGAGCTGTCAGTGCACATGTAATTTACAAATAACTAATGCCTGAAAGTTACTTTAATCGGTTAGACTTGTTCAAATCCTACTTAACTTAAGCACAGTAGTGAAGCGTGTTGTATTCAGGTTTGCTTTTCATAAAAAATATCTTTGGTTAATTCACTTACTTTTTTGAATATTTTTTTTTGGCAGGAAATTCCTCGCCCCAATCACCCCCCCCACCCCCACCCCATCAAATCGCGAGTCTCTTGGGGAAAAGTTGACTATTTGTCGCGGTACTTTTATTAACTTTTGCTTAATCCCCGGCCAATCTTTATACATTTGTCTCACAATACATGAATAATTGAGATTGTCGGCTCGATGGCTGGTTAATATTAATAATAATGCCACCCTTATCAAAAGTACGTGCTCGCGATCGCTGTGGCCTATTTGTTTTCGACATGGTTAAGCTATCGGAATACAATAAGTTTACAACTGAGAAGAAATATTGACATTGTTCATGTCTGGATGAAGCTTACACAAAGAAAGGGCTGTGACTGAACTCTAGTTTAAAAGTGTTTGCACATTCAGCGATTGAGGTGGGTTTTAAAATAGACATTCGCGGGATATTTTACGCATTTTTATTGATAACGTGGATTTTGTTCGGGTAGCCTACATTAAACTGGTGGTTAGTGCTAACACTGTTGCGCTCTCTCTTACAAACCACAAATGGCTGCAGTGATACAGGACTAAAGATACTATTTACCTTTTAACTACGAAATACGTTTTAAAACTCGTGTTTGGCTTTGTTTTTGGTGTCACCTTTTTAATTTATCTTTGTAGTAGGCCTGTGTGTGTGTGTGTGTGTGTGAGAGAGAGAGAGAGATGGAGACCTTTACCGTTAGGGATGGAAATCGTAAAGAATTAAACGATTCTGCTTCAGTTCTTCTCATACTTATTTCTTGGCGATTTTAATAATTTATAAAATAACATTTGGAAAAAAATAAAACATTTACAGCCCTATAGGCATATTTTTGTGGCAAATTATACGACATTTTCAGATTTCAGCAGAACCAACATAACAAATCATAAGTAGCCTAAATGTAGGTCTACATCTCTCGCATAGGTGTTATTTACAGACTTTCAGAGCTGTCATGAATGCATCATGAAACTGTCTCTAATTTTAATGCAAATGGAAAACGAACATAAAGGTGATAACCGGTTTCATTCATTATTTATATAGAATGTAGGCCTACCTACATGATGTGCAGGCCTTATCTTATTTGCATGTTGTCATACTAACAACCAGTCATTAATTATGCTTATGTAAATAATTGGTTTATTTCACATTCCACGATAAATAACTAGTGAATAAGATTAATTAATTAACAGCTCCGAGTGTTTTCGATCCACTATACACTATTAGGTTCATAAGAATCATTCGTTCGGAAATCGAATTGCACTGGGGGGATTTTTTTTTTTGTGAATCACTTAAAAGAATCGACTCCTAGAGTCACTCGTTCAGGAATCGGATTAGACTGGTCGCTATGTATTTTTTTTAATGCCCTAGATAAAATGAACAATAGGAAATGCTGTCAGATCACCGTGATCTTCATGATCAAAAAGTGCTAAATGTATTGTACATCATAAATAATTTTTAAATATAAAAAGAACCGACTTTTGATTCCAAACTCTAATATGTTATCATATGGCCTTCACCTCATTCGACAATTAGGGCTGTTTATATCAGTTACAATCGCTCAGTGTCTCTCGTATTTGGGATCTTTGTCACATTTTACATATCAATATGCTAGTATACTGAGTAAAATATATATTTTTACCTGTGGTTTGGCTTTGTTTTAGTTGGCAAAGGCTTGAGGGGGATTTGGGCTTTGTTACTATCTTTCTTGTCTTAATTATTAAAGGGACCACATTCTTTATGTTTCCATTTAGCTGTTTTTGTTTGGGAGTGTGAATAATATGGGCTTTCAAGGTGTGAAAACACTTTTTTTTAGCCATTGGCCACTAAAGAGAAACTAATGGTTAATACCCGTTTGCTTCCAACAGCATACAGGACCCCTTAAGATGTTTCTGAGAAAAAAAAAAAGTTTATCATTTACCAATATTTTTACATTTCATTGTATTTTAGCAAAGAAAGGGCAACTTTTAAAAGATTTTACTACAGTTGGTGGTTGTATAAAATGTTTCCGCCTTGTTGGATGGTCTCCTTTTATACAAATGAACTGGCCAGATAACTATAAAACATAAACAGAACAGAGATGTACAATAAGTTAAGAACATTGATTTGCATGTTCCATGTACTGATATCATGATTTCATGGAAACGTATTGACTGGTGATTGCATTTAGTTTCCTTGCTGTGCTGATGTTGCATAACACAACACAATTATTAATAAGATTGGCAGACGTTATCGAAGGACTGGCTCTTTCAAAATAAACAAAATGTTTGTCTTGTAATGCTTTTTTGGTTGTTTCATTGTAACACAAGAAAATTTTATTCTGTAAAATATACAGGATGTCTTTGGCCAAATTAATTACCAGGGATGTTTTAGATTTACGATTAAAATCTTGGCCAAAGATAATAACTTGGCACTGGTTGTTTGTGAAATCTCCTAAAGCGATTCATAGTAAGTTAATAAAAATAAGTCTCATTTTTCATTTGAGACAAGGAAATACTGGTAATATACTCTTAAGAGATATGTGTATTATAAGAACAATACATTTTCATTTATATCTACAATGGGCCCTCTTCACATATCCCGGTTTCTCAGCAGTGGAAATCATCATAGTTGGGTTAACTTGAAAAGCATTCCCATTTGCTCAAATAGCAAAAGAAAAACTCCAATAAAAGAAAATAAATTGAGAGAGACTGATAACGTCAGTCAGAAGAGAGAACGAAGGTCAAATTTACCGTCCTTCCCATAAAAGCTGCATTAGAAATACCATAACATTAGCGTTGACTGTATGTTTTTTTTTTTTTTTTATATACAAAGGTGATATAATACATGAATAGTGTTATAAATTTACATACATAAAAAAAAATACATATATAAAAACCTTCTAGGATTTATGATGCTGATCATCAGAGTCTTCTAAAGGGCTGGGTATAGTTTGAATTTGATCAATTCTGATTCCGATTCTGCTAATTGAATCAGATTCTTTTTTCCGATTCCCAGTATCGATTCCAATGTGATTTAAAAAATGATAGCAAACATTCATCACGTGTCTCTTATTTCCAAACCATGTATTGGAGCTGAATGCCATGAATAAAAATCAACAGGCTACAAAAAAACTGAACTCTTTAAGAGCTGTTTGTGTGCAAAATAAACCTGCATGATTCAGGATCAGTTTTTTCTTTTTTCTTTTCCCCAGTGGAAGTTGTGGTTCTCTCATGATTCTGAAGAAAAAAACATTAAACAACTAAACAAAATTACATGTTAATTCTGAATTAATTATTTAATGACTCACTCAAGATTTACTTGTTTCATTACTGGATGAATCAAAGTTCTTAAACGAATCTCTTGTATGATTTAAAGACAAATACATTTTAACAGCCTCTTTTCGACACCTACTGGCAATGTAATCGATAAATCTTCATTTGAAGTGTCAATTTACTTTCAAAAGATGATTTACTCTATTTAATCGCTACCATACACATTGTACACACAGTTTATATAACTATAAACTTTTATTACAGTACTTCTGTGATTTAAATGCTTGAAACACAGAAATAATGATACTGTGTGGCTGAAAAGACTGAAGCTGTTTCATTCATGACAGATGACAGCTGCTCTCTTTAGGTCAATGGCAGCTCGAACTAGGGCTGGTCCGAATACCATTTTTTGAGCTTTGAAGCTTCAGTAGTAATCAACACCGAATGTTCGAAACTTTGGAGGGAGGGGGCTGAACATATTCTACACCAGACGCGAGCATCATGTCACAATACAACAGAACCTATTATGCAGTCTATACTGGATGCGGCGCGGTGCGGAGTGACAAATTCCTGACAGTAAACTGCTGTTGCGTTCTATTTATGATGCACTGACACAAATTTCAAATGATTTACAACAGTTGCTTTGTTGCATCCAGTGAAGACAGACTTTAGCTGGCGTGGCGGGGCATGGCACGATAAGTGTAGCGTCCGGTGTAGCATGGTGTAATAAAGACAGGGATCTCTGCGTGTCTGTCTGTTTGTATTTCTACTATGTCGAGAACCATTCATCCAATCGACTGGGTTAAATGCACAGCATGAATTCTGAGTACCATACTCCGCTATATGTCACATCACTTTTCTCACTCAATTTAAAGTGCTCCCACACAGCTGAGATCTTCGGCATTTTTATATTCTCTCCCAGATGAACTGAATCATGAACCGTTTCGCAGGGGTTGCCAGGTGTTCGAGGAAAAGAAAGAAAAAATAATATTTGAATCTCAAAATTGAAAATTGAATCTCAACCTATCTAATGATATTCAAATAATTTTATATTCAGGTCCAGCCTTAGCGCGAATGCAGATTTAAATGTTGAAATCACACTGGTTTGTTTGTACACTGCACGGACGAACCAAGTGATCACAACATTGATCACACACGTCAACAGTTGAGAAATGAAAAAGACGAATCATTGCAATTTAGGAATAGAATAATGTTGGTGTTTGAATCGTGTTTGCGATCTTTAACTATCTACTAAATTAAAGTTGGTGGTGACACCTCTCTTGCAACATGTTTAGCTATAACAGATATTATACTTAGATTTTTTTGGCTTATGGTCGCAAATGTAGCCAAACTTTGGAGCGCTTAGATTATCGATCAAGGTCCTGGCAGATCGGTAGGTCCAGTCCTCACAGATTAAGAAAAAAAGTGCATAGGAATCGATAGGTCGAATTGAAATTTTAATTTGACAACAAGTATCTGATTTCTGACCTTAAAATATCCGATTCTGGAATCGGAATCGATTTTTTGATTCCCAACCCTAGTCTTGTGAAACGGTTCCATTCCTTATGAGGACACTCGACTTTCATTACTGCTTTTCTCATTCACCTGGTCTTTAGACAGCTCACCCCAGCTGTGTCTCTCTCTGGTTTTCTCCTGCAGGGTTCTTTAAAGACAGAGGGTTATGAACGAGCCTCACCAGAGAATGGCTACAGTGGGAACAGATAAAGAACTCAGTGACCTGTTGGATTTCAGTGCGGTAAGGAAGAGAGTATGGAGTCTTTGTTATTAGTCTGGACAAAAGCTCTCTCTCGTTAAAGAATCGCTTTATGATTCCATATTCACTTCAACTAAATCTGACCTTGTTGTCCGAGGATAGCTGTTGTTCTTCGTGCCACTTCAGACTGATCGAATCTCTTGTCACAATGCCTGCTGTATTGTTGGTGGCTATAAACATTGTAATGAATCTTTAAATCATGTGCAGTCTCCAATTATGTTCTGAGAAGTGTGGTTTGCCATTTGAAACCTCTCCAGCATAATAACCATCACTCAATCCTCTCTTATCCTTATCCTTGCATTTATTATTCTCATTTCACCTGTTGTTAAAATCTGATTATTCTTGGCGGTCATGCTATCCTAAATAGCATTAAAAAATATGGAATATAAAAATGTTAATCGCTTGATTCATTGAATGACTCGACCATGCTTAATTTATTGCATTGGAAAATTGCCATCTACTGAAGCAGCGAATCTATTAAGACGATGCATTGATAATCAGACGTGCCAGACCAAATGCATTATGATCTCACATCTAATTACAAATTGTTAATGGTTTAGCTACTCCCTCATATCGCATTCATTTTCCAGCCTTAAACCTTTGTCAAAAACTAAAGGATTTGCATATTATACATTTTGGTATCTTCTATCTTATGGTGTAAAAGGTGTTCCACATTGTGAAAAATGTCTCACACACCAGAAAGTCCCTCTCATGCACCATGCAATGCCAGCACTGTTGCTGCTTATTGGTTTCTCTTTGCACTTCAAAAACAAAGAGACATCATCCATCCATGTAAACGTCCTCTTCTGTCCTTTCTGTGAAACCCTGAATTCTTTGTAGTATAAGACAAGATGCATCTTCAAAGAGGCATACTACTTTGTGAGAAAGGGTTTCTTTCAGATCGAACCATTTTAGTGGGTTATATCCGCCAAAATTGACATGACCTTTAGCATTAAACTTTTGAACAAGCTAAGCTTGACGTCACATAGCGTGAATGCCCAATAATGCTGAAAAATCGCTGTCTGTGGGCACCTGTTGATGTGAGTTTTTCAGGATATGCTACATTGCTAGAACTTCTGCTTCTTATTTTTCTGCCTTAGATGTTTGCACCCCCTGTGGCTAATGGGAAGAACAGACCAACCACACTTGCTAGCAGTCAATTTAGTGGTTCAGGTAAGTCTAAACACATGCCTTTTCTCGTTTAGAGAGAAATGTCACATATTGCTTAAATTTGCCATATTTGTGCATTTGATAAGTTTAAAGCGGTGTTCTTTATAGCATTGAAGATGTTTGGGCCAGTTGCTAAGTGCTCATTCCTCTCAACAGAAGAAGAGGACATGCTGCTGCTTGTTTTCCTAAACCCCCTCTTTTATTAATTCACCGTAGTATATCCAGAGTCAAAGCTCGGGGCAGTTTGGATCACTTTGAACTGGTTGTTCAGTTGAAGCACCTATTGCACAAACTTGTACATCGTAAAAACTTTGTTAGGTCAAGAGGAGTGACTGATTTGGATTGGATTGCCGTTCATAATCAAGTTTGTGTCCAGAACATTTTAACAGCCTGTGTTGTTCCTGTGGCTCAGTGATAGAGCATTGTGTTAGCAGCGTAAAAGGTTGTGGGTTCAATTCCCAGGGAACACACATACTGGTAAAAAAAAAATAACATTTTATAGCCTGAATGCACTGTAAGTTGCTTTGGATAAAAGTGTCTGCTAAATGCATAAATGTAAATATAAACACCCTAAAACATCTCTTTGTCATCTAAAAAGTGTTGTTGTTTTTTTGCTTTGTTTGTATGTTGCACTTACGTTATAACCAGTTGCACATCACACTCACAAAAGTGTTATTTTTGCGACCATTGTTGGCTTGTGTTGCTCCAGTTAAGATTGTTTCAGAAGCTGTCAAAGGCATGAACGTTCGGTGCATTTCTCTTCAAGTCTTTTCAGTCTGTCTGTCTGTCTCCCAATCGACACTCCAAACATTAGCCTTGAATAAGAACAATCTGAGAACAAAGCCTTAAATAAAGGCCAAATGATTCCCCCACCCCACTGAGTAAAACACTCCTCCCCCCACACAAGAAAACACTTTCTCTGCCTGCCAACTGACAGGAAATAGACCCTCTCTGAAACAAAGCTCTCTCATACCTCCCACCACCCCGCAGGAGGCCCGCATGAAAACAGCAAAAGAAACCCTGTGAAAGATCACCAGCTTCACTCTCGGTCTGTGGCGGCCCAAAGTGCCAATTACATAGCAGGGCCAAGCTAATAATGTCTCAGTTTGAGATTTTTATTGCAAGAGCTACCTGACACCGAGGTGACCCCGACTGTTAAATCTGTCACTTGTGAGATGCTTCTAGAAGGTCTCCACATAAGTCAACATAAGCCTCACCCTGTGAACTCGGTATAACAGGGGTATGACATGTACTTGACATGTAGAGGTCCAAGGGACAGTTTCTCAGCATTATTCATTTAAACTCTTAAAGGAATTATGAGTTCAGAATATCTTAAGCTCTGTTGGCATCGTTTGTGAACACATTCTCAATGATCACAAAAATTAATTTTGTGCTCAACTCATTTTTTATATTTATTATTTGCAATTTATCCAATTAGTCTCATGTTAAAACGGATGTCTTGTAGCTGTAAATTCAAAACCTTGTATCTTAACATTTATTGTATTGCCTTTTAAAGAATTAAGGGATAAAGGAAATTTTATTTTCTGTGCTAACATGTCACAAATGCTATTGAAAGAGCTTGACATTTAATGAACCTATATTGAACATTCCTTGAAGATCATAAAAAGTATTGCAAATGAACCAAAGCTGTGATCTTGACCTATTTGCATGGACTGGATTGCTTTTCAATTTTAAACCAATGGTCAGGAGTTAAACTTCGACTGTCCTCTACTATTCAATCTGACCATTCAGAAAGTAAGGATATGTTTAGAGAATGCATTGGCCTTCAGACGTGCATCTGTTCCTAAAGACAAAAGTGCTCGGGAGGGTGATAATTGCATTAAGCCATCTCCTCCTCCTCCTTGGGCATAGCCATGGTATTTGTGGGATTGTTTGCATGGGAGGACTTCACCAGGCGTTCTCTCGCTCACCTCCACAGCTGCCTAACACGTCACCCACTGAGGACAAGGTTAGGACAGGGCATAGCCCATTTCCCCCCTTGTCAAACCCAGCACATTAAAGCCCCTTTCACATTGAAATTCCGGATTACTACACAGGTAATGTGTCCCGGCAATTGTTCCCGGATCGTTAGATTTTGGTTCATTCACACTGCCAGTGATTTCCTGGAATATCTGCATGCATTCACACACAACCCGTTAAGGTCCCATGTGACATCATGACGTGACGTGTAATTTACGAGTCAAAAACGGCAGGCACGTTTACTTTCACTAAGGCCCCGTCCACATGGAGACGCGTTTCTGTGAATACGCACAAATTTTTTATCGGATAAGTGTTTTGTCCACACGCATCCGGCGTTTTCGTAAGGTGAAACTGCAATTTTTTTAAACCGGGTCCCAAAGTGGATAAATTTGAAAACGCCGTCTTTGCGTTTTCGTCTGGAGGGCTAATCCGTATATTTTCAGAAACGATGACGTCATCAGCCCACGTCTCCCCCCTAATCAGACACCTCTAAGTCACGTAACAGCAACAAAAACATGAACAAACACTGAACGATTGTCTTTTTATTAACTAACATTAACACAGATTAATAAATGTATTATTCCATGTTCGATTGTGTACCACGCGCAAGGTTTATGAGCATAGTCCAAGTCTTCTTCTCTGTTTTTAGTGTATCTCTGTGTCAGAATTACAGCGACACATACTGGTCTGGCATGTATACTACATCATTTTGCGGTTTCGTGTGGACGCGAATATTTCTTGAGACGAGGAAAAAAAAGATCGAATTTGGGTAAGCTCCTTCTCCGTGTGGACGGGGCCTTAAGCTTGCGAAGAATCTCAGCTTTAGCGTGGATAGTGAGGAGCTAACTGATCTCTGCTTCATTACAGTTCGCACATATTTTTTACTTGCAAACGTTGATCTGCCTTCAAAACACCCGGTAAAAGAGTTGCACGATAACGTGCATCATCACTGACACACACTTTTACGCCATTAGTTCCGGCTTTTGAATCAATCCCGGGATGTGTTTGTGTTCACAAAGAAGACAATCCGGCAATTTTCCGGGACCAATGAGCAGTGTGAATGGGGCTCTACACACACACACACACACACACACACCTCAAGCCATTATTGCTTTACTTTCGATATCTGCTGCCATCTGAACTTGAATAATGGCATGCTGTGTAGCTGATGTATTTGAAGGACTGTATAAAGGAAATGATCTTTCCTTAACGCAGGAAATGGAATCAGTTCCTGCTTGACTGAATGTCAGATTTATCTTTGTAGAATTACATTTTGATGATTCCAGCAAATAAGTGGCCAATAACTCAAAAAAAAAACAAACAAAAAAAAAATATATATATATACATAACAAAATTTGTCAGAAAAATCAACAGTTTAGTTTGCTAAAATGGTCATTCATAAAAAAAAAAAAAAAAAAAAAAAAAACATTCTACCATTATAACAGTCTGACAGATCCAAACCATTCCTCATGTTAAACATCTTATCTGGTCCTTCTGTGTCTGTATCTGTAGCTCTGCCACTTCATTTTCCCCCACATAAGATGCTTCTGCCAGGGAGATTCTTTCACTCACTCAGTCAGTGCCCACTTCATTTCCCATGCTGCCTGCGTGGGCTCCATAGATCACGGCTGTCAGTGTGGATGTCGCTATTTGCTCTGCTTTGTTAGCTTCATCACTCATGCTCAGCCTTCAGTGGCCGCTCTGGCTGAGACCCCTCTTCTCTCACACATTTTTAATTAGACATTAAAAAAAAAATGCAAAAGGAGAATATGAATATTCATAAACCAACTGCATTAATATGCACAATCATGCAAATCAGCATGCAATTAAGCCATGTGTCTTTGGAGAGCTTTGCATTAAGGCATAAGACAGGAGGCAGAGGGGAATGCTTTATGAGGAATTTCTGCTCCAGTACACTTTAAAATGTTGCAGCAATATTTTAGAATATCCATTTTTCTACATATAAAGCATATTGAGGGCTATGAGGAGAACCTTTAACACTCCGTATCATGTATGTCTTTAACTGAGACTTGTGTTGTCCCTATGGGTGTCCACTCCCAAATGTAAAATGACGCTAATTACACAATTCTTTGATCAGCCTGTTTTTGTTCTGCTTGCCGTGATACCCCCCCCCCCCAACTTGGTTTAATGAGATCCAGTGACCGAATGAATGCTCCCTTTATGGTCAGCAATGTTGAGACTTGCTAAATGACATGGATATTAGTGTGGTGTGATGGTTTGGGATGAGATTCAGAGGCTGTCTATCAAATACAGAACCACCCACCAAACGTCCAAAGGCCTTAATGCATGAAAAGAGAAATTAAAATGGGCCTTGATGTGAAGGTTTAGTGCATGTCAAAATCGAAGTATTGCTCTGACAGTGTGTGATCACTTGCTTTGTAGGTATGGAAGAGCGTAGTAGTCCCTGGGCTGCTGGAGAGCAGAACAGTCCCTCTTTTAACCAGGTAGAGGTAGACCCAGTGCCTTGTTTGCGGTCTAAAGGTGTTGTTGGGACATGTTTTATAGTTTTGACCTGCTTCTGTCTTGATTTTCCCAGAACTATGGAGAAGGCTCACACTACAATGAACACGATGGACTATCTTCCCCATTCCTTGGCACAGGAGTTAGTGGTGAGATTTACCAATTTTTGGTCGTTGATCTCAAAGCTGCCGATGTAGAAACTGCCCCATGGGTTGCCCTGGAAGTTGCTTAGGGTAGTCGAGCCCTTCTTTGGCCTCAGCAAGTGGATTCACTCTTAAACTCCATGTTCTGGAATTGACTTCCAATTTCTTCAAATAATTGTAACATTTGGACTTTGTTTGAAGTGTTGTGTGAGGGTTCGTTTCATATGTATTTGCTCACAATGCCAACGATTTTTACTTGCAGGAAAGAATGAAAGGGGGCCTTACTCTTCCTTTGGGGGCCAGGTAAGTTGAATCAAGTCTTGAGCAACTCCTGAAAGTGCTTTAGTCGCCTGCTTGACATCATGCTGTAACTTTTGATTCAAATCGGCCATCTTGTTGTTCCTTACAGCCTGGGTTCCTGCCCTCAGACATCGCCATGCCTTCTTCAGATGCCATGTCTCCATCCGGACTGAAGCCCGGCTCACAGTTTTACCAGTCATACCCCAGCAACCCCCGGAGACGCCCCTCAGATGGAAGCATGGGTAAATAACTTGCAACAATTACTAGACTTGTATCAGATCAGTCAGTATGGAAAGAAAGAGGACCTTTGTGTATGCTTTGATCTTTTTCACAGAACCCCAACCAAAAAAGATCAGGAAGCCACCAGGACTGCCATCATCAGTGAGTGAACTTTCTGAAATATTCTTACTTGTTTCCCACTAAAAGTATTTTATTGCAACTTCAATTTAGTGATCAGAGTTGTGAGGAATTACACAGATGTTAAGGAAGCAAAGTCCTGCTTACATGAAGTCGCGGCCATTTGTAGCATCTGAAATGGTTTGACATCAGTCCAAAGGTTTAGCTCCAACACCTTTCAACACATCTGCCTGGAAAGTTTTTGGTAATAAATTATGCAGGAAGGTTCCAGACCTCATTCAGAGTAGAAACATTTTTAATATGACGTGAACAAACAAGAACATGCTTGTAGGGGTAGATGTAATAGTCCAGAGATTTTACCGTTGTGTCTAATGGTTGGCGAACAAAACATTTAAGGCACATCCTTCTAAAAACATCACAGTTGACAGACTTTTGATTTAACAGGGTATGTATTTTAAATTGCGTCAAAATATTTCAGAACGTTTGACTATTGCACATCGGCGTCAACTTGACCAAACATGCAAGTAGCCATACCCCTTTTTTGAGTCATGGGAAGAGGAACTGTTGTTTCTTGGTCTAAATCCACATAAGCTCAACACTTTGCCCTCTAAACCCCCTCCTCAAACACGATCCTTCAGATTTGCCCATGCTAGACCTTATCCTCCCCCTCTTCCAAAGTGACCCAGTTGTGAGTCCCCTTTGCACCTTTCTCTCTCTCTCTCGCTCTCTCTCTCTCTCTCTCTCCCGTGCTTGTCTTAGCTCAGATTAATGGCTTCTGATGAGCTAAGGTTCTAGCTCCTGCTGAATCCCACTCTACGGCTCAGTAGAACTTCCTCTTGTGCCGCCACAGCATTATATCACCCTAATGACTGCGCCAATGCTCTCCTGCTACCTTTAGCATGCTTTATAGATATTTACAAAATTCCACAGTTTAAATCCACCTTTGGCCGAGCACTAAAGGATATTGATCCTTAACTTGTCTGGGCTTGCCCTAATCTTCTCGAGTGCATCAACAAATCATTGTGAGGATATGTTTCCTGGTGAACTTGAGACATAAGGGCCATTCGCAGGTTGTTGTTTTTTTTCCTCCCTCAGTTGTTCTTTTATGCGGTTTCTACATAATCGGCCAGTCTATTTAGCTCCACTACTACCACTTCTTCAGCGAGACCTCTCCCCCCACCGTTCTCACCCCTCCCCTCTTCAGCCCAGCTGCCTGTGGAGTTGGACGGGCTCCAGGAGTAGGCAGATGGCTCTGTAATTAGAAGTGCATCTCTCCATTCCCATCCCACTTCTCCCCGTTAAATCAAATTACAGGCAAAAGAGAAATATCGCTTTGCTGGATTTGTATTCTCCGCTGGCCCGAGACCCACCCGCCCGCAGGCACCCCCTCCCTCCCAAACACTCGCTCATGTGTGCGCACATACAGACAAACATACATTGTTACATACGTGTTTAGACAGGCACGTTGGGGAAGACACTGTTTGGAGGTATGTCTCCTGAATTCGGATGAATCATTCCGTTTTAATTTATCAGTTCCAGATCATTTTTGTATTACTATTCTAAACAGTACAAATGTCTGTTTTTTTTTCCATTTTACTGTTATGGAATATGTAATTACGCAGTGTGCTTAGCTTGATTTGGACTCACTCTTAGTGACGGTACTCCCTGTAGCTGTCCTCCCTCTCCTTTTTTGGCTCATGGGAGTGCGAGAGGAAGCGCCGACTGTGCCATGAGATGGCCGTGGCGCATTTCCCAGCATGCTCTGTTCTCTGTCCCTGCCACTTTATCTGAGGGGCCACTATGGAAACACTCATCCACGTCATTTGTACGGAAATGTATGATGCACTTGCCAGTTTCATGGGCTCCATATCAGATTTGCTTGGGTTATTTTGTCCATATGAAGGCCGTTACTATGATCGTTGTGTTTCTTTAGGTTCTTCATGTACCTTGTTTCTAAACGCAGGTTTATGCCGCCACCTCTGGTGATGACTATATCCGAGATGGTGCTGCCTACCCAGGCTCCAAACCTGGCTCTGTGTACCCAGGATCTTTTTACATGCAAGGTATCTACATAGGGCAGTTTTCCATTTCTAAAACCCCAATCTCTGCAAGCCATAAATACTAATTAATGTATATATAACTTGTTCACAGAGACATGTTGCAAACAGATTACGAATGACTAAGAAGTTATCTCATAGTTTTGTTTGTTAGATTTGAAATTAGTAGCATGCACATAGACAGATGTTGCTTTGGATTATAATAGACGTCCACTGTGCTGATTGTAACTGATCCTTTCTATCTGCCTTTGTGTTCGCAGAGGGCCTACACTCCTCTTCGGACCCCTGGGCCCCCTCTGTATCCATAGGCCAATCGGGATACACGGCTATGATGGGGAATTCGCCACACATCAGTCAGCCAGGCACATTCTCTGCAATAAACCCACAAGACCGAATGGTATGCCTTCTAAAAATTTCTAAGGTTTTAGAGAAGGGCTTAAATTGTGACTCAATTCAGAAGTTCCAATAACTGTGTTTATCTCCACAGAACTATCCCTTGCACGGAGCGGACGTGAATGGTTTCCATTCGGGCTCCGCAGCCTATAGCCACACATCCGCCATGAATGGATCCGACAGCATTTTGGGTGAATCACCTTCGTCTTTTTAATTGAATGTCCTCTAGGTTGTGAAATGAGCTTGTAATTGGGTTGCGATTGGTCCTTGAAGTCGTTTCTTCTTGTGAAATAATTTTTGGCCTTGGACTAGTCTGAACTTGAACTGCAATCTTCCATTCAGACTTTGAATGGACCGTTTTAGCTGATAGCAAATTATGGATCACTTGAATAGTTATGACATTGATGTACTGAATGAAGTTAATAAGTCCTCCCGTTCTCTTCCACAGCAAGCAGAGGTTCAGTCACAAGCAGCTCAGGTGATGAGATCGGAAAAGCTCTTGCTTCGGTGAGTGAGCTTTCATTAATCACCTTGAAAGAGCATTTGACCGTGTGAAGTAAAAGATGGATAGCACTATTCAGACTTTCAGTGATTCCTTGGTTATGGATTAATTATTATCACCCATAGGAGAGCATCACATTTAGTCATGTTCCATGTGGTTTTTTATCGACAGATCTATCCTTCGGACCACAACAGCAACAACTTCTCCACTCCTTCCACTCCTGTGGGCTCCCCTCAGGGCATTGCAGGTACGTCAGATAAGCTGTCTTCTTCTGTCAAAGCTGGATCTGGTTCATTAGATCAGCTTGTGTTGAAAGGTACCAAGACCAAAACGGGTACGCGGAGGAATAAGCCTGATCATTTTAGATTGATAGGCTTTTGTGTAGGCTAAGGTGTGAATGTGAAGCTCTAGAGCGCCATCTGCTGTCATAGTGGCACACCAGCATTCAGATGTTTCACACTCCCGTCTATAATATATCATGTTCTACCTCAGCAGGTGCAGCACAGTGGCCGAGAGCTTCTGGTCAGGCTGCGCTCTCTCCTAACTATGAGGGAGGACTACATGCACTGGTAGGATTCTAAAGATGCTTTTTGAATGTAAACACCTCAAGCTTCAGTCTTTAATTAGACAAATATACAAGTGTTGTTTTAGAATTATTTGTATAATTATTTTTAAAAATTATATAACAACAATATTTCGCTTTTATGGTTGGTTTTTATTTTAAAGTTGGTTTTTATTTTAAGGACAATTTATTTTATTTTAAAATTTCTATTTAGCTTTAATTGAGGCACGAAGACTGGAATTGGGAACCGCTGATTTTGTAGTAATGTTGTCTCTGGTATTCTGCTCTCTGGCTTTGGACGGCGATTGCAGGGAGGGTGGGACATTCGCTTTCAAGTGCTATAAAGTTAGCATTTTCCAAGATCTCCTACTGCACCTTTAACAATAACACTGATCTACAAACCCTAACCCTAACCCTAACTGATCTACAACCACATTTAGCAATGTTAGCAATGCTATATAAAAAAATGCTCTATTTAAATTGTGTTCTAATATTATTATATTATTTATATTTTGGACTTTTTACCTGTCTCAATGAATGCTTTTGGCCTCACTGTGCCCAAATCATCTGTGCTTTCTGTTCTATTTATTCTATTAAGTTAATAACTTGCTCACCTATACTTTAAGTTACATATGAATTACTTTTCTCCACAGCAGAACAAAATGGAAGACCGGCTGGAGGAGGCCATCCATGTGCTGCGAAGTCATGCGGTGGGTCAGTCCCCGGGAATTCCCCGAGCCCATGCTGACGTGCACGGCCTACTGGGTGCCGTCTCCACATCCAGTGGATCTATCGGGGGTCTCCCTCAGGCCTACTCCAACCCAGGACTACCCCTGAGCAACAGACACCCTGCCATGGTTAGTGTAAGCACTTAGTAGTATGATCCAGACACATGGATAACACGTAATCCCATCCAACGCATCATGATTTTAATGAATCGGTTCATTTGGGTGGTTCATTTAATTTAACTTCATAAAAAAAACCTGATTCAGTTATTCATTCGGTTTATCGATTATCAGCTCGATGGCAATAGTTATAGCTATTGGCTGATAATCATGCAAGTAGCTATGCATGATATTTTTAAGCAAATATTTGTGTTAATGCACACTTGTATATTAGCTTCATTATACTTTATTTGAATGTGTCCTTGTTCCATTGCAATAACTAAATACTAATAATATTAATTGACAACATGTACTAACTATAGGGTTTGGTTTACAGCTGTGTGTGGTATTGTGTAACACAAAACAATACTAAGCAATTGATATGTGCTGATTACTCTCCCTTGCTGCACTTGTCTGCAGGCTGGAAGCCATCAAGATGACCGTGCCTGCCTTCCTCCCAGCAGCACCCTGTTGCAGTCCACTCATGCTTCAGACACCCCACAGCCTGGAGGAGCACCAGAGGGTTTTAGCAGTGAGCAGCAGTTTCAATTTCTCTTTAAGAACCAACCGAACAAGTCAGCGACAGATGCAAACGCTGAGAGCTGCGTGTGAGTTTCAGCGGGATGCATTTAACGATTTCCTGTCTCTGGCTTCAGGTTTGCCCGGAGGCTTGGCCCCCGCCACGCATCCCTCAAACAAATCTGACATTAAGAGTGAAGACAAGGAGGACGATGAGAACTCCTCTGTGGCCGATAAGTCTGAGGAAGAGAAGAAGGAAAGTAAACCATCTCGCACCAGAACAAGGTACTTTTTTAGCATTCCCCTTAAATCATGGCTGAATGGTTCTGGACCAGAAATGCTCAACCTAATGATGGTTTGAAGCATATATTTGATTGCCTACAACAAATGTTGTGTTTCTTCAAATGTTTCTTAAGGCCAGGCCTGTTTACAAAGTGTTTGGGTTGCCCCAACACCGAAAATACTGTTTTATAGTGTTCTCCATCCCCCCTTCCCAAACTCTCACATTGTTTTCAGAAAGGAGGTGTTTACCCATCAAGTCCTTTCAGGTCTATCAGACCAGGGAGAAGAGTAAGTCTATCTCCCACCATAGAGTGCATGTTTGTGAAAGACTCCGGATACACACTTGATCGCTTTTAAACGTTAAATGCCTGTGTGTTATTGTACACAAAATGAATTCGAAGCCATTGAAAAACTAAGATGATTTTAACACAGGTGGGACATTTTCATGAGTGTAATTAGAATCGTCGGTTTTTCAATGCGCAGTATCTAATCTTTTTAATTCAACATTCATCTCTTGATCGAAAATGGGATGATAATGATAATGAAAATGAAGTCAGCAAAATTATGAAATAACATGAATGGAGGTGTACAAATTATGGGATGCTTAACTATATTGAAAGAGTTTGCATGTATTCTGGACTCCAAAACTTTGAATGGCAGTGTATATAGATGTAAAATATTTCTCTACTAAAGTAATTTCACAAATGAATGCATAACCTTTAAGATCAAAATGCATTAACCATGACAAAACATTTGTCAGGTGGGTCCAATCTTTTGATTAGTGCTGTATTTAAGAGATTTATAATAAGTAATTTAATTTATACTATATATCTATAGTAATTTTATAAGTAATTTATGTTTATAACTTTACACCTAGTATACTTGAGCAGGCACCTGGACTATGAAGATATTTAATTAAAAAAAGATTTAAAATTTGTAAAAAAATTGTCTTTGTACAATTTTTAAAAATGGAATTTCAGTGTTATTTAGATTATCGTCTCTTCACAGTCTAGACAATGAAGACGATGAGGATTTGCCGCCAGAGTTAAAGGTGGAGCGGGAGAAAGAGCGGCGAGTGGCCAACAACGCACGAGAGCGACTGCGCGTGCGTGACATCAACGAGGCCTTTAAAGAGTTGGGCCGCATGTGCCAGCTGCACCTGAGCAACGATAAACCCCAGACCAAACTGCTCATCCTGCACCAGGCCGTCAACGTGATCCTAAACCTGGAGCAACAAGTCCGTGGTGTGTGTTCTCAAAATATATTCATTGAATATTTTGCAACTTTAACAAAACATTGGAACTTTGTTGCCGTGCCATGGGTGCAGCTGCGTAATATCACTGCGCCTGCTGCACTTAGCAAAGTTCCTTGATTATTACGCTGGAACGAGAGTATAGTTCCTAGCCATAACGGTCTAGAAAATTGCAATTGTCTTAGTACACGTTGTAACTACAGACACAAGTTATAAATAGGAAGAGTCAAGTTAGTTTAGTCATTTTCGAGCGAGATGCTAACGGTCTAATCAGATTCAATGATCTATGCTAAGCTAAGCTAAAAGTGCTACCGACAGGCCCGGAGATGAGCCTAATGGATTCGGAAACGGTAAAACTCAACTGATTAACTCAAGGGGAGTTAGAAAATGACGGAAAAATATTTTTAAAAAAAAGTGTGTTCCTTTTAACAGAAAAAATAATTTTAAAAGGTTTTACATTTAGATTAAGGCTTATTTTATTAATTAAATGCATTTTAATAAATGGAAAGATACACTTTTCTAAAATTGAATATTGGACTTGTCTTTAAGTGAATGAATCGTTCATTTTGTAATTACAATCTTTTTCATCCAGAACGCAACCTGAACCCAAAAGCGGCATGTCTGAAGCGACGTGAAGAGGAGAAAGTGTCCGGGGTGGTAGGAGACACTCAAATGCAGCTGTCCGGACCGCATCCAGGACTGGGAGGAGATGGCCGCATGTGATCATGTGGTATGTTAATGTCCATTTAAACATTGCCTCACTTTGTGTAACTAATTATGCAAACACTTTTTGGTCACTAGTTAGATTTTTTCACTAATGTTGTTACTTATTAATAGTATACAATGGTTAGACACCACAAATTAGAGACGCATGGTATCGCTACTGTATCGATTGTCAGTTGTAAGTAGAATTTATCTACAATATTTTGTATTTAATAATGCATGCCTATTATGTTTTCCATTGTATTTAAAAACTAATGTAAACAAACACATTAGGTTGTAATAATGCATTAGTAAATGCTGAAATTATCATTAACTAAGATCAATAAATGCTGTAGAAGTATCGTTCATGCTTAGTTCATGTTAACCACTGTTAACTAACAAACCTTATTCTAAAGTGTTACTAAAGTAAAATCTGAATTTTAATATCTGCCATTAATTATCCATAACATTTCAATCATTTTACACTTATTGGTCTAAAAACCAGTGTTATTTTAGTACTATTTATGTAATATTATAGTATTTAATAATATTTTAAATGAGCTTCTTTGTATTTTCAGTTCTATTTTTAGCTTCATTTTAGTAATAGTGTTGCATGTTTTGTCATTTGAGTAGTTTTATTATATTTATAAGTAGCTTAAATTATTTTTTAATTCAGTGTTAGTAATTTAGTACTTTTCACCTCATATTTATATTTTATTTTGGTAGCAATTGTTAATATTAGTTAACTATATTAACATTGAAAAATAAATAGGTTAAAAATAAACCCCTAATAGGTTTTACTAATTTTTAGTTTTACTTTCAACATTTACTAATATGTACAGATCAATATCTGTTAATATCTTATGAACTTAAACTGACGTAAACAACAAACAGTTGCATTTATTCACTAATGTTAAAAAAGATTCTCTATCAAACGCATTGTACATTGTTACAATTCATGTTAGTTAATGCATTAACCAGCATTAAGTACTTAGTCTAAAGTGTTACTTTTATTTTAAAGTAGTTTTATTAAAATTACTGAAAATGATTTTTAATAGTTTTGGCTAGCTGTAACAACACAGATTGAAGTCCCTAAATGAAATCTCTGTTTTCTATCCCCAGATCAGTGAAATTTCTTGGGGCTCCTGGAAGAAGTGACCTTGAATCTCTTCCACCGTTCTCATCCTCTCTGTGTGCATCTAGTGACTTCCACGAAATCAGAGATGCACCCTCCAACCAACCTTTTGGACACACGAATCGACCCACCAAAACTGACACAGCAGATTTTGTCCGTGATCACTCTAGACCGCAATTACCAGCAAAAATGTGAAAAACTTTCTCAGCTCATTTTGTATTTTTCTGCTTCCATAAAACAAAGGATCATAGGAATAGACATGTTCTGACCACAACTGACGTTTTTTTTTTTCACTGCAGAAAGAGAGTTTTGAACAAGAGATGAGAAAGACGTCAGTTTAATCATGGATTTGTGCCTAATTGTTACGTTTTATAAAAGACGCAAACTGCTTACTTGTACGGAACAAAAAAAGTTTGGGAGTTGGTTGTATATGAGGATTTTTTTTGTTTTTGTCATTCCCTTCTGAAAGGTACAGTCTTACATGCGTTGTGTAACCAAACCCCAAGAGAGGGGCGAACCTGTGGTGCTTTTGAGGACGGCATATCCCAGCATGCCACTGCTCTGTGGGCCAGGGCTCTTCTGGAAAGGGAGAAAAGCACACGGGCCATCGCAGCTCTCCAGACTGTTTTATCTTTTTGGAAACATCACGAATCATCAGCTCTCACGATGCCATTGACTAGTTCAGCCAATCAGAAGAACCCGCATCATAAAGGAGCGTGAGCTTCTGTCACTTTGACAACAATTGCTTGGATTGCATTGCGTTCCCAGGCACAGAATTGCCAAGTTGATCTTCAACTTCTTTATTTTAATTTTATTTTCTCTTGCCAGAACATGTTCATCACTCGCTTGCACCGTTTCATTGTTGCCAAAAGTCTGAAAGCGTACACATGTCCACCTCACACATATGTAATGGATATTATTTCAATTTGAGGGAAAAAAAAAAGTAAGAATATATATATATAAATATATATATTTTTGTTAGTCTATACATTGTAGATTTCTAAATAACAAAAACGTATTCACTTAAAATGTGGAGAGTCTATAGCGCAAGTGAACGCTAAAGAGACGCGTCGTACGATTGAAAAACGAAACAAAACCCCACTTATATTTTCACAAATGTAAGCTTTGGGTGAGGCGACCCATTGTTACTTTTATCCCAAATGCCCCCTGATAGCACTACGCTAACGAAGAAAATATAAAGAGAATTGATAATGAAGGTTCGGGCCGCGTCGAGGTTTAAATCCTCGCAATAATTTCCCGATTTCAGGGACCCGTACGTCAACAGAAGTGTTCTTAGGCAAAGGTGTTCAGTGTTCACCATCATTTCAGTCTTGCCAATGCACATAATGCAACCTGTTTGAATGTAATATTCAAATGTACGCACTCTCACGTCTCCATAAGACTGGCTTACTGTGAGTTTAGTTGATACATACGGTCATTTCAAAGTGTACGTCTCAATTTTTCGTTGTGTGCGCGAGATAATGTTCCCCAGTGGTTTGAATTATGTATGTAGGAAAGAAGTGGTGATATAACATGTAATTGTCCACAATGTCCACAATGGATATGATTCTTGAGTAATAACATTTCACCGTAAGGGGGATACTGGACTTAGGTTGTCCTAAAGTATAATGGAAACATAATATAAATTCTTGATAAAGATAAAAAGTTGTTGAACATTTATATATCGTGGCCTTCTTATTCTCAAGACTGTCATTTTTGAGAGTGATGCCTTGTCAGTGCCTAAACTTACTTTCATTTCGAAATGCAAAAATGTCCTTTTGGTTTAGTTTTTCTTTTCTGAAAGCATCGTTGTAGTATTTAATCTGTAATTTAGAAACCTTGTAGACTTTCATCCTCATTATTATGCTGTGTGTGCGCACCTTCTTTGGCAATTTTAGGATTCTCGTTCCGGTCATCTTTGAATCGACTAGGTTTTTGCTTTCAAGACGCTAGTGTCCTGTGATTTGTGAAGGACACGAGAAAATCGAAGGATTTTTGTTGATCCATCAGTTGGGGGCCGGAAACACTGACTGTTTTGAGTGATTCTCGATTCTTTCAGCGGATACTATCTGAAATGAGTGTTCATTTTGAAAACATCTAAAAAATATTTGAGTGCTGGACTTGTTTTTGCTTCTCGCTTAATGCTTTTAGATGCTGAAGGAGGGTTATCGTGTCATCAAAGATTCTCCTGCCTGAAATGACTTTCTTTTTATCCCTGAAGCATCGTCTCTTGAATGTCCAACTGAGTGAACATTCATCGTGTACCGAAGTAAGATTGCTGCCCATGATTTCCATCAGAATTGGAGTAGGGACATGAACAATACTGCTGTTGTGTCTTCAGAGTGCCTCCGGTTTTTTGTCATTATACATTTTTTTTTTGTCTTTGTTTTTTATAAATATATAAATATATATATAAAGTAGGTATTGAGAACTGTCCTGTATATAACAGTAATGTAGCAATAAATGTGCCATTTTTAAATAACAGAATTATACTTTTTTTTTTTCAATGTCTTGCATTGGATCTTGTATACCTTCAAATGAGTTAAATAAAAAAACCTTGTAATAAACGTCTTACCATTGCGTGCCTTTTCCAAAAATACTTTAAGTAAAGAAAAGTAAGAAGGGAGCATGGTGATTATTATTATTATTTTTCTATCATTTATCGAATGGTTAACAATATGAAGAAACAAAAAAATCGTTCTGAAAATGAGCTATATGTACCCCAGTATCGTTATCATCATATAAACGTTATATTGGTGTGAACCGTCTTCTAAAAGAGTCATAACTCACTAAACGTTGCAGAGCAAAACTGAATATCTTGCAAAGATTTGATGCCACATACCTCAAACTGCTCAGACTAGATATTTCTCAGGTAACTCTTAAACTTAAACTTAGTTTTTAGGTGAACTGATCAAAATCTGTAGGCTACACATTAACTCCAAATAGCTAGCTAATGTTATGCCGCTGCTAGCCATTTTAACCAGATCTTGCTATTTTTGTGCTTTATTTTATTGAACAATTTGTCAACATGCATTAGAACGGTAGGAGCAGGTGTATAAAAGATAAATAGAATCTTTATCTATTGTTTAAAAAACAATACAAAACAAATTAATAAAATGATTGAAAATGAAATGGGCTTTTCTTGTAAATTATGTTTTTTTAGTTGAAAAAAGTTTTATAGCATTTTGCTTTATAGCATTCACACTCTAAAAATCTGTTTTATGCATATACAGTCTCCTCAGTTACAGTCAATCTCAGACTGGATTTAATAAATAGTTAACTAGAATATGTTAACTAAGTCAAGCAGCTCATCTGATATTTTTAGCATGTTTCCACTGTAAAGTCTTAATTGTATGTACTGCTATGGTCGAATAATACTTCATATTGTATTAATGGTGTATTATCAGACTGCAGATAGCTAGCATGTCTTGCTAATAAGTTGTTGTCTTTCTGTACTGGTAGAGTTCATCACTCCGTTTGAAAAAAAAAAGCATTTTCTCCTTGCACCTGTCATAACATTCAGTTTTGATTTATATATATTCCCTGCACTTAATCAACTTTATGTTGACGGAAATCAGTGCCTCTTGTTTTTAACAAAATAAGAGAGATCATACTAAATGCATGTTATTTTTTATTTAGTACTAAAAACATTTGGAATTTAAAGCTCAAGGTAAATTGTACTTAATTTGTGTTCCAGGAAACACAAGTATTTGCTGTTGCTTACGAAGGGCAGGACTAAATAATAAAAAAAAATGATATTCCAACAATATAAAAATTTGGACATCTTCAGTCTTCAAAAGTTTTCACCCCCCAACTCTTAATGCATCTTGTTTCCCTCTGGAGCTTCGTGAATGTTTGAACCTTAATTTATTATTAACCTTAATAGTATGATCTCTCTTATTTTGTTAAAATTATTCACATTTTCACAGATTCTGCAAGGGGTTCCCAAACTTTCGCATGCCACTGTATATACAAAAAAGTTACCATGGTTTCTTCCTCAGAAGTGCATTAACATTCGCAATGCCATCGATTTATTTAATAATTAAGTAAATGTAATCCCTTGATTTACCTTTGTCTGTACCCAGGAAAGTCGTGGTATTGAAGGTGGAGAGAGAACTGTACATGCACTCCCCCCACCTACAATTCCTGACGGTCCAAGACTCAAACTCACAACCTTTTGACTGCCAGTCCCCGAGACTCGAACACACAACCTTTTGACTGCCAGTCCCCGAGACTCGAACTCACACCCTTTTGACTGCCAGTCCCCGAGACTCGAACACACAACCTTTTGACTGCCAGTCCCCGAGACTCGAACTCACACCCTTTTGACTGCCAGTCCCCGAGACTCGGACTCACAACCTTTTGACTGCCAGTCCCCGAGACTCGAACTCACAACCTTTTGACTGCCAGTCCCCGAGACTCGAACTCACAACCTTTTGACTGCCAGTCCCAGAGACTCGAACTCACAACCTTTTGACTGCCAGTCCCCGAGACTCGAACTCACAACCTTTTGACTGCCAGTCCCCGAGACTCGAACTCACAACCTTTCGATTGCCAGTCCGACTCTCAAACCATTAGGCCGCAACTTCCCATTTACACAGTGCACCTTTAAAAATAAATAAAAATAGTAATAATAAGGTTATAATATCTTACATGATTTAAAGAACGACTGAAGTGTAGACATTAGTTACCCATTCTTAATAGGAAAGTCCCAAAAAGTTGCTCAAAAAGTTGCCTTATGTATTATCATTCGTACAGTATTGCAGTATTACCATGTAGTATTACAGTATGAACAGTAACTTGAAGCGGTTATCATGGTCATTTCTGTACGCGACAAGGCAACTAAATACATCTGCAAGCTCTGCTGTGTACAAACATCTAATAGACGTCTTTAAGATGTAAGTTTGAAACACATCCTAAATCACAAACATCTTAAAGACATTTTCTTAAACGTTTATATTACATCTGATAGGAAACGTCCTATAGTATTGCAGGTGAGCAAACACTCTAAAAAATACATCTTTCAGATGTAAATGCAGACCTTAATGTTCCCTCAATGTTCCTTCAATGAGGGAAGCGAATTCACTGAATGCAGCCTGCAACATTTACTGTAAAGTAAAAATTACCTGTATGATATTAAAATGCATTTTCTTAGAATAAAAAGCTAAAAAACAAAAACAAATGTGCTACATGAAAACAAAACGGTGCATTGTATTGCCATCATGTGGTTTATGGTTTACCCGACTAAAGCAGGGCTTTGTCTCGTTAAGTCAACACTAATCGGGCATAAAGTCTTTCATTTGTCTCATTGAAGGGGGAGGGGAGTGAAAGTATAGAGGAAGAGAGGGGGATTTAACATTCACTAAAAAAGGCGACACCAGCAGAGAATGCGCGATGGAGAAAAACGAGTAAGTACATAACTGATTTAATATTGCGAACGTATTAAATCGAGAACAGCGTATGCATTTATCGTCATGCTGGTTTACGAGCACAGCGATCGCGTTTGTTTATGTGAGTAGACTAGTTACACCGGGGCTGACGTTACTAGTTTGCGCAGTGCTTTCAATCGGCGATGGTCTTAAAGAAAGAAAACGCGTTTGTCGTACGATAAACTAATTAATGTAACAAAGCGACCTGTACGGCTACATGTATAAACATATAAAATGAAGCATTTGGACGCGTGGTTTGTCTTAACATGAAACTAGCTAACAATAATAATAATAAACTGTTTATCTAACCTTGTTTTAACGTCGCGCGGGACCAGGTGCAGCATCTGTCTGCGTTCCGCGATTTTCATTTTAGTGCAGGATGTTCCTAACATACGTAGTTTTTTTTTAAATATCTTTTTATACCAAGCATAGTCTTTCATTCAGTTTCATAAAAGATTTGTTCCAAAATGTCACCGGTTTTACTAGTAATGCATTTGTTTACATTCGCAACCACGCTAAATATGGCTCTGTGGTGACACAACGAAGAGATGCCATAGTTGCAGCATTGTCTGCGACGAAAATACGCATGCATTTATTATTCCATGAGTGCCACTACAGGGTTATGACATCTGGATCATAGATCTGGATGATGCATGAGGCAAAAGAACAGCCTATTTGCCAAGCGGAGGAATCTTCCATTGAGCAGAAGAGCCCTCAGTGATGCGGCCACGGTGCGGCGGAACGTTTTGCAAAGTGACAAAGCAAAGCAGCATTATTGAAAATAGACACTGCATTGCTACAGAGAGGTCTTTTGTTGGTGTTATTTATCAAAAACATAATATTATAAGTATGCCACATATGGACTCTCTGTGGATTGAAAAGTGTGAATCCTGGGATTGAGGAGGGAAAGCCATGTGTGTTATGAGCACAGAGGGGGGATTGTCCTGTAAAAGTAGGCCCAGCTGTGGAGAGGATTTGGTGTGCTTTATTTCAGAAGGGGGTGGGGGTGCATGTCAATTGAGCATGTGAATGCATCCATATTGAATTGGCTCTTTTTTTCCCTAAGGATTCGGCTAGACCGGTTCACAATTACAAAACGTTATTTTACAGGTTTGTCAAAGACTTTAAGTCTAAATATCAGCCGAAGGAGAGAGAGTTGCACTAAAGTGCACTAAATGTATGTAAATGAATACATACAGTAAAAATGGCCTTTGTCTGCAGTGGAAACCACAGCAACAGCTGATTTTTCATTTTTATTTTTATTTAAAAAAAAGCTGTTTAAAAGTTTCAGACAGTAGTGTTGGCAAGCTAGATTCGTTTTAACATAGTAGTTTTGACACTGAGTGTTGAAATAAGTTTGCTTTACTAATTCATTTGACAAACTTTGTGCTTGCAATAAATACTTTATTTTAAATTAATTTTCCAAATGGTTTGCAGAAATGTTACATTTGCCTCGTTTATGACTCATAACACATAACAGATTTGAATCACCATTCAAAAGAACCAGTTTAAATGAATTACATGTTTAGATTGGTTTTTATAACGATACATTTAACAAATGATGTCTCGTGGTCTGAATTTCAGAATGTCTCTGGATTTACCGGCAATGCATTTCTTAAAATTCAGAATTCCTGACTGCAGCATTCTCAGTGAAAAAATATGCATACATACACTGTTTATGGAACTATGATTCATTTGGGTCTTCCATTTTTCAATTCCATTGCCGTAAGCAACTGTCAAGTTGAACTTATTCTCTGTCTCATGGTCTGAATAAATCTATTTTCAGAGAATTCCCAACCAACAACATGTCATAAATAGACATGACTCTTCTTTTTTTTAGCAGAGGTGAGGAAGAAGAGGAAGAACAGAGGCGAGAGAGGGGGGAGGCAGGTCGTTTGTATAGTTTGTGGTATCGTATTACTTAATCAATTAAAAAACCATCTATGTTGTTACATGTTTGCACGCCTTGACAAGCTTGAAGAGCCATCGACTAAAACCAAAAAAGTTTGTCCAGAGTTGTGCATGAACTTGAAACAAGCACGAAATCTTCATGGTATCATCACGCAGAATTTTCAGTGAACCCATCTCTGCATCAAACCTGCGCCAACTAACTTTTAACAGAGGATTGTGATCGGAAAGGACTGTGGTTGTTTCATATGCAGAAGTGCATCTGCTTAGTGAAGAACATCAGCTGAGATCTAGACAAACAGTATTCCTATTATCTCAAACTATTCGCAACAGTTGTAAACATTTGGCAGAGAAGATTGACAGGGACAGCTTAAAAGAAAGTCATCTAGTGCAAGTGTTTGAAAAGCCTAGACATGGTACAGGATTGTATTCACACTACATTTATAAGTTAATTGTGTTTAAAAGTGAGAATAGATCAAGAATCGTTTTTTTAGAGCAAACATGCAGCATTAAATTACATTTTGTATATTATTATTATTACTTTAAATTAGGTTTCAATTATTTTAAGTGCAATTCATTATTTTAGATTTAATTCTACAGAAATGAAAAAGGTATTTGCATTAAAATTGTGAAGTTTGTGTCAATTCATGTGTGTTTTAAGCATTAAAAGTACATTTTGAATGTGATTTTAATGCGGTCATAATTGTCAGTGTGAACAGGCAGAAAGCATTCTAGTCCTCACGGTATTCACGTTCTAAAAACACTGTCATTTCGTCATCACAGGCTTGGGATTTATCAAAATTCGTTCCAAGTGAGGCATCATTGTCATTGTTTGCGTATATCGTGTGTGTTAATATATCCGTATGCAACTGCTGTCACCACAACCCATTCTCTTACCAAATTTGCATCCATACGGGGTTTATCAGATCTCTGAGATGTGTCCTATTTTGCCCCCCCTCGCCAGCCCCACTGGGAAGAAGTTCCGGAGCAAGCCTCAGTTGGCCCGTTACCTTGGCAACTCCATGGATCTCAGCTCCTTTGATTTCCGCACAGGCAAGATGCTAATGAGCAAATTGAACAAGACCAGACAGAGACCCCGATATGACAACAACAGCCAGACTAAGGTAAGACGACTGCAGTAAATTGTAATTTCAGAAATGTTACTTGAACAAATGTTTTCATATACACAAAAACATATTGGAAGAAATGTAGCATTACATCAGTTGCTCAGCAATGGATCCTCTGCAGTGAATGGGTGCCGTCGCAATGAGAGTCCAAACAGCTGATAGAAACATCACAATAATCCACATCTTGTGAAGCAGTTTGTTTGCAATAACAAGTCTTCTTACTTCAGAGTCTGCTATCTACAAATACTGCTTAAAAAGTAATCTCGTCTAAATCAGGAGAGAAATATGCTTTTTACAAGCGTAAATATATTGGTGGATTTTGATGGGAGAAGACAAGAGGATAGACTTTTTCACAGGAGGAAGTGATATTATAGATAAAGACTTACATTTTGTCCAGAAGCAAGAGTTTAAATTAAATTAAAAAAAGGAAAAAAGCCTTAATGATCGATTTGTTTCTCACAAACATGCAGCTTTTCACTTCATAAGATTGTAACTGATGGACTTGAGTCGTGTCAGTTACTTGTGGATTATTGTGATGATTTTATCAGCTGTTTGGACTTTAATTCTGACGGCACCCATTCACTGCAGAGGACCCATTGGTGAACAAGAGATGTCATGCTAAATCTAACCATGGTACTACATCTTGGATAGTCTTAGGGTGTAAAACTATTTCTTTAAGGCTATTTCAAACCAGTTTAGCTGGTCAAGCTGGTATGCCTGCAACAATATCCAGTAAAAGAACAGCAATTCCTATCAACAAACAGCTTTTCGTCAGGGTAATAAGGATGTTATGTTTTTAATAGGGTAAACCCGACCTGAATACGTCCCTCCCAGTACGACAGACGGCCTCCATCTTCAAACAGCCTGTCACAAAAGTTACCAACCACCCCAGCAATAAGGTTAAAACTGACCCACAGAAGGCCATTGACCAGCCCAGACAGGTAATACTCCTCTAGGTTTTATTCGTTAATAATAGTAGTTTCTCATAGCGGCACAATGCTAAAATACTTTTCCATCTACAGCTTTTTTGGGAGAAGAAGTTGAGCGGCCTCAATGCCTTTGACATAGCAGAGGAGTTGGTGAAAACGATGGATCTCCCCAAAGGCTTACAAGGTACATCTGTGCAAGACGAAGAACTTCACCCAAGTGTGTTTGTTTTAATCGAGAATAAACGAAGTCAACATTCTATTGCTTTGTGGAATCTGAAGAGAACGAGAGAAGCAAACAGAAAACGAATCAAAAGTAAGCCAGAGTACATAAACAACAGCAGACAAGGCCCAAACAGAGAGCTCTAACACCAAACAGGTGAACACAGGCTAGGCCAGGGTAAGAAATAACTGGGACGATTTCAAAATAAAAGACAATATGCTAATGTCAAAATAAAAGCGCAGCATGTTTTGTTTGACAATTTGTTTTTATTTTAAACAAAAAAAAAAAAAGTTTTATAAAATATAATATTAATATAAATATGCAAAATTAAGAATTAAGAAATTTAAACAGATTTCAATTTAATGAAAAAGAAAAACTACCTTTCAAACATTTGCGGCTGGTAAGATTTTTGGATGTTTTTGAAAGAAGTCTCTTATGATCACCAAGGCATTTATCTGATCAAAATTACAGTAAAATATCAATGTTGTAAAATACGATTACGATTTAAAACAACCGTTTCCTAATTTGAATATATTTGAAAACTGTAATTCATTCCTGTGATGCAATGCTGAATTTTCTGAATTTTCTTCCACTAGTCTTCAGCATCACATGATCCCTCAGAAATAAGTTTAATATGCTAAATTGCAGCACAAGAAGCATCTTATTATTATCTTATTATCTGTGTTTTTATTTTTTCAGTTTTCTTTAATGAATAGAAAGTGCGTTTATATTTTGTCCAGACTCCAGAGTAGTGCCAACTAACTTAGAACTGCATTTATTTAAAAAAAAAGAATCTTTTGTAATATGTTTTTACTGTCACTTTAGTCAATTTATTGTGTGCTTGCTGAATAAAAGTATTAATTTCTTTTATGAATTTAATACGATACGATATCTAGAATATGTCTAATGGTGGTTAAATTGAAGGATGCTAATAAAATGAATTCATTTGATAATATTTAAGGAGTGGGCCCTGGCTGCACAGATAAGACCTTGTTGTCAGCTATTGCCAGCGCTCTTCACACCAGTGCGGCCCCCATCACGGGCCAGCTGTCCGCCGCTGTGGAGAAGAACCCCGGAGTGTGGCTCAACACGGCTCAGCCTCTCTGCAAGGCCTTCATCGTCACAGACGAGGATATCAGGTATTTCAGTACTTCAGAACGATGCACAGTATCATATGTGTGTGTGGGATACTGATGCCAGACTGGTACAGTTGAATTCTATGGTCACAGGAAGCAAGAGGAGCTGGTGTACAGCGTGAGGAAGCGTTTGGAGGAGGCTCTGATGGCTGACATGTTGGCTCATGTGGAGGAAACATCTAGTGAGGGTGACACACTCAAACAGGAGGGGAATTGCAATGATGATAAACAGGAAGTATAGCAAAGGTAAGCAAATAGCTGAAGAAAATGTACTCTTTCTGCTATTAATTCAAGAAGGAAATAGACGCAGAAACTGAAATCTCTCTTTTTTTTTCTTCACAGGGCATTCAAGTGTTGTCTGAATTACCTGCACATGAGTTTCCCAACACAACCGGATGCTCGCTGATCAACAAACCAAACCAATCGCTGAATATCCATGTGCGCCCACCAGTTGGGATCTCGCAGAGACTACATTTTCAGGCATTGTTTCTGTTTTTGTATTTCAATTTTTTTTTCTATTTGGAACATTTTCGAAAAGAGCAAAATGTTCGAAAAGTTCAGCAGTTGAACTGCCTTCTGTATTAAATGTTTTGAGGTTTTGTTTTTTTGAGAGAGGGGGTATTTGGATTTAATAGGGACATGACAATCAAGTCAAAAATACAGTCCTCTAGTTCTAGTGGGTGCTAAACTTTGTCACAGACGACCTAAACTGATCAGTTGATTATTCTCTGTGACTTAACATGTTTAAAGCTCTGTCAAAGAGAGAAAGGTATGTTTGTGGGGGAAAAAATGTACTTTCTCTCTTATTTTCAACTATTTTACTCTTTCTTAATCAAACCAAGGTGCAAATCAGTATTATGCTGTTTAAATTCAGTATTTTCTGTGTGTTATTCTCAATGTTTTATTGGGGATATAAGGCACTGATAAACAATTACAAAGTTTGCAGGTATGGCTTTGTTTTATGTGAGGTTTTTTTTTTTTGTTTCCAACTGATCTGGTGCTTCTTAAAACTGTCCGATTTTTTCCTTATAAGCTATTCATACTCGGCACTAAAAAATAATTCGACAGTCTGAACCTGAAATTGCAATGTGAATGGTGATTCATAAAACGTGACACGTGATTCACATTAAGTGATGTGTAAACATCATCCTGAGAAAAGCAACTTAATTAAATGTAGCCGGGCGAATAAAGTATGTTTTAAAAAATAAAAAAAGTTTTGTTCATAGCCCACAGCAGCACACCGATGTTCATGTTCACTCCTGCGTTTCTTAAAATAAAATGTTCTTGTTTTGAATATCTAGGTTGTTTCTTTCTTTAATTATCCTACGGGAGTTGTACGAAACAGAATATTTCTATGTGTTTCGTCGAATGATCATTTATTTGCTATCCACTTGTTTGCACTACAGTATTTATGCTGATGGAGGAGAAAGAGTGTCATTGGGGTGGGACAGAATCAATTTCCTTGGTATCCACATCTTGAGACATAATAATGAAGTGAAGTGATATGTGGATAAGTATGGTGTGACCCATACTTGGAAATTGTGCTTTGCATTTAACCCATCGAAGTGCACACACACACACACACACACACACACACACACAGTTGTAAACACACATCTGGAGCAGTGGGCAGCCATATTGCTGCGGCACCTGGGGAGCAGTTGGGGGTTTGGTGCCTTGGTCAAGCCTGGTATTGGTGGAAGAGAGCACTAGTTATTCACTCGCCCCACTGACAATTCCTGCTTGACCTGAGAATCGAACCAACAACCTTTGGGTTAGAAGATCATAATCAAGCCTGTAGACTGTCATGACCAATCTTGCTCATAGAAGGCTGTCTTCCTGCACAGTTTAGTTCCAGCACACCTGCCATGGACTTTCTACTAGTCCTGAAGATCTTGAATAGCTAGTTTAGGTGCATGAAGCACACTACCAATTCATTCCTGAATTGTTTTTGAAATCCGGCCGAATGACATGCCAGAATGTTTCAGTTTTCAGGCCTACACTTTTGAAATTTGAATATTTGGGTAATATTAATTAGCAATGTAATGAGAAATAAGGATCACACACAACATAAAAATTGGACTTGCCACAAACTGCCACATACTGTTGATTATGATCAGTATGAAAATCTTCTGTTGTCTCTCGGGGGGCGTGTGTGGGTGCCAGACCCAGAAGCTGTGTGGGTGTCTGCCCAGCTGCTTCAACCACCGTCCTGGAGACCAGCACATACTAAGCTATTTGTAACATGTTGTCATTTTAGCCCTGGCAGGCAATTGGTAATGCAAAAACGACCCGAAACGACAACAGCAGCCATTTTGGGAAGTATATCGAGATAGGATTTGGACGTAAAGGGGATATTATTGTTCAAACATGAGGACTTAGTTATTGGAGAAATCAAGAGTTGTTTCTCAGGTGCTTGCTCGATCATATGGTGTTCAGTTTATCTCATGATTTGTCTTGGACATTTTTGTTCAGTTACACCATGCATTACTGTGTCTCAGTAGATTCTGCAGAGGACTTTCATTACACCTACCAAGGACAAGATGTGCACATTTTTTTGGCACAGATAATTTGGTTGAGCTAGAGCAGACAAGAAATGCCTTTAATATTCTTGGTAAGCTAAACTAAAAAAAAAATCCATATATTCTTCAAATGCAACTTGTGGTTCGTCTCTGCAGGAGTGCAGCCTGACCAGCAGATGGAGATATTTCATATACTGGCAGTTATTCTTCATCTGGGGAATGTCAACATACAAGCTAGCATTCGTGGTGGGGAATGCAGCTACATTGATGTACAAGCACCATTTCCTATTACTGTGCACATTTCTGAGTTATATTTGATGTCTAGCAGTGGTTGGGGAAATGCTTGCGATGCCCATAACAGGCCAGCAGGATAATGAAGCAAGGGATGCTCTGGTTAGCATGTGTACTAGCAACCGTTCACATGGACTGTGCAGAGGCTCAACTCGTCCTTAAGAGCACAACGTGAACAGCCCAAATCTTTTATAGGAGTTCTTTGATATCTATGGGTAAAAGTTATTTTATTTGTTACAATCAAAGCAACAGAATGTACAGGTAGCATTGTTTTGTCAATCTTTTCTTTGATAGGTTTGAGACTCTTTAAAAGGAATAGTTTTGAACAATTCTGTATTAACTACGCAAATGAGAAACTCCAACAGCAGTTCTACAGGGTACGTTTCCAGATATTGGCACTTGGTGTAAAGTAGGCATCTAACATCTTCTGTCTAGTGAAGAGTGACTTAGACCTTGAAGGGTTGCTTCACCCAAGTCTACATAGTATAAGTGCCTATCCATGGTTACTTTGGGCTTTACAGAACTAGATTTTTCATTGACTGACTTGTTGACCCAATTATCATACAACTGTTTTAAGAACATAGTATATGCTTTTTATTCTCGTCAGCATGTTTTCCAGCTAGAGCAGGAGGAGTACCTGAGAGAGGAACTTCCCTGGAACCGTACTGAGTTCAGAGATAACCAACCATGCATTGCCCTCATCGAAGGCCAACTGGGCCTACTTGATCTACTGGATGAAGAATGCAGAGTGAGGAATCTACTCACTGTAAGACGAGCTGTAGTCCCTCTTATCATGTCATCAAGGTGTACAACCCAATATCGCTCTGTTCTACAGGTCCTTCTCAAAGAATTAGCGTATTGTGATAAAAGTTCATTATTTTCCATAATGTAATGATAAAAATTAAACTTTCATATATTTTAGATCCATTGCACACCAACTGAAATATTTCAGGTCTTTTATTGTTTTAATACTGATGATTTTGGCATACAGCTCATGAAAACCCAAAATTCCTATCTCAAAAAATTAGCATATTTCATCTGACCAATAAAAGAAAAGTGTTTTTAATACAAAAAAAGTCAACCTTCAAATAATTATGTTCAGTTATGCACTCAATACTTGGTCGGGAATCCTTTTGCAGAAATGACTGCTTCAATGCGGCGTGGCATGGAGGCAATCAGCCTGTGGCACTGCTGAGGTGTTATGGAGGCCCAGGATGCTTCGATAGCGGCCTTAAGCTCATCCAGAGTGTTGGGTCTTGCGTCTCTCAACTTTCTCTTCACAATATCCCACAGATTCTCTATGGGGTTCAGGTCAGGAGAGTTGGCAGGCCAATTGAGCACAGTAATACCATGGTCAGTAAACCATTTACCAGTGGTTTTGGCACTTTGAGCAGGTGCCAGGTCGTGCTGAAAAACGAAATCTTCATCTCCATAAAGCTTTTCAGCAGATGGAAGCATGAAGTGCTCCAAAATCTCCTGATAGCTAGCTGCATTGACCCTGCCCTTGATAAAACACAGTGGACCAACACCAGCAGCTGACATGGCACCCCAGACCATCACTGACTGTGGGTACTTGACACTGGACTTAAGGCATTTTGGCATTTCCTTCTCCCCAGTCTTCCTCCAGACTCTGGCACCTTGATTTCCGAATGACATGCAAAATTAGCTTTCATCCGAAAAAATTACTTTGGACCACTGAGCAACAGTCCAGTGCTGCTTCTCTGTAGCCCATTTCCTGCACACGCGTGTGCACGGTGGCTCTGGATGTTTCTACTCCAGACTCGGGGCTTCCACAGGTCCCCACAAGGTCTGGAATCGGTCCTTCTCCACAATCTTCCTCAGGGTCCGGTCACCTCTTCTCATTGTGCAGCGTTTTTTGCCACACTTTTTCCTTCCCACAGACTTCCCACTGAGGTGCCTTGATACAGCACTCTGGGAACAGCCTATTCGTTCAGAAATTTCTTTCTGTGTCTTACCCTCTCGCTTGAGGGTGTCAGTGATGGCCTTCTGGACAGCAGTCAGGTCGGCAGTCTTACCCATGATTGCGGTTTTGAGTAATGAACCAGGCTGGGAGTTTTTAAAAGCCTCAGGAATCTTTTGCAGGTGTTTAGAGTTAATTAGTTGATTCAGATTGATTAGGTTAATAGCTCGTTTAGAGAACCATTTCATGATATGCAAATTTTTTGAGATAGTAATTTTGGGTTTTCATGAGCTGTATGCCAAAATCATCAGTATTAAAACAATAAAAGACCTGAACTATTCCAGTTGGTGTGCAATGAATCTAAAATATATGAAAGTTAAATTTTTATCATTACATTATGGAAAATAATGAACTTTTATCACAATATGCAAATTTTCTGAGAAGGACCTGTAGATGCATACATTTTCGGATGAGAACTTTGCTCGGAAGCTTTACGACCAACACCTGATCCACAGCCCTCACTTTCATAAACCACGCATGTCAAACTCTGCCTTCATCATTGTCCATTTTGCTGATATGGTCAGAAAACATCTACTGTGAATAATTCACCAACTGATGCCACCAAAACTTTAAATGTTTGTGATACTATTGCTTGCTTTTTTAAATCGGTCCAGTACGAGTGTAATGGCTGTTTAGACAAGAACGAGACACTGTATTTGAGGAGCCCATCAATATACTGAGAGCTGGTCAGGTATTGTTTAAACAGTTCAATTCTTGGCTGTTGAAAAATTAAGTTTTGTACTCACTCTGCCTTTTCACAACTCAGTCAGAACTAGTTGCAGGGGGATGCCTTCCCAACTTGAACAGCACCACCCCGCACCCCTGATGCTGCTATGTGGTTTTGTTTCTTTGGATGATGGCCGTTCCTGCCCGAGTGCCCTTCTTCATCTTATCCCTGATCCAGAGCAGTACTGCTTTGGCAAGGCCAAGGTTTCTTTCGGCCCGGACAGGTTGCAGTACTGAAGCTGAGAGGGGATCTGTTAGATGCAGCAGGGGTTTTGAGCCAAAGCTGGGTGAGAGGGTGGCTGCAAGGTAGGTATTATCAGCAACTCCGGTGGGCCACCTGTAACCTGCAGCGGTACATCAGAGGAACCCTGTGTTACATAAAGAGCACAGTGTTGGTGCTCTTCTTCTGCATGGTACAGCTCAGCTCAGCTTGGCACGACACGGTACGCCTCAGCTTGGTTTGCATTTTCACTGCAGTTTAGTACCACTTTAGAGAGGGTGGTATTATAGACATGTCATTGCAGTTGTGCTGCCTCTAAAAAGGAGGGGGTGTGTCTAATTTGAAATACATGCTTCAATGTTACCTGACCATTAGGTTGGTGTGGACCACAGGCAGCACAGCTTCTTCAAATGAGCAAGAAGACTGAAACTGATGGACAAGTCCAAGCCTTCAATGCACTGTCCGACCAGCAGGTGGCGTGCCTGTTATTACAGTTACATGTCAGGCAAAATCAAATCAAATGTTCTTTTTTATCTATCTATCTATCCTTTTATTTTCTGTGTTAACATAAAAAGTATATATATATATATATATATATATATATATATATATATATAATAAATTATTTACATATCATATATATAGTGTAAATATACACAATATACGCAAATATATACAAATTATTAAATATACAAATATAGAGCTGTGTGGGTGTCTATGTATGAACTACTATTTGAATATACATATAATAAATGATATATGCAAAATTTTATGCTTGTTAATTTTCAGCTCCAAATCCCAGAGTCCCTCAAGATCTCCTTCCTACGCAAAGTCGAAATTTGGGTTTTCCTCCTGAAATGTTTTTTTTTTTTTGCCTTTGTTGCCTTTAAAAACACTAAATTCAAATTTGAACTATAAATATTTTAAACTGACATGTCAGTCAGGCCAAATAAAATAAATTTTTTTAAACCATGTTTAAATGAGACCAACAAAAAGCCATGACACAATGCATTTTTTAACCATTTATTGGAAGTAGAAATAAACCAAAGCTGGCATCTGTTTCACCTCCATCCCCAATAATAACGATCATATTAAAAAAAAAGGGAAAAAAAAGAAAATTAGAAACGTCTCTGTATAAAAAAAATCTCTCATGCTAGTATTCTGTACCACTACACATCAGTAATACATATTTATATATTCACAAGCCTTCCAAAAATAGAAAATAATACCCAAATATCAAAATTAATGACAAAATAAATAAATAAATACAACAATTGAATATCACATCAAACATGCATGCTGGCACAAAGAAGAATCTTTCCCAACATGCACTGCTTCTTATTTACAGGCAAGGAGTCGCTGTTAGTGTGCATGTGGAGTTACTGGCATCCATGTGCACTTGTGTCTGCGTGTGCTTTGTCTCATACTACATGCTCACGACTGTATCCTGTAATATTATTATTCACAGACAGCAACACACAGCTTTTATATTTGAAATCCTATCACCCAAATTAAAGTGTTTTCTTGCTACAGATTCTATTTTCCACTCTGCAGTCAATCCAACATTCAATAATGCCATTTCCTGCGGCAGAACCCCAGTGTTCAATATCACAACGGTGAACATAAAAGGATTCAGTCTGTAAAACAAAACAACAGCGAAGTTTGCAGCTTCAGTTGGCGCTGAGCGTTCGCGGTGTAAACAATCCAAGGCTGTTGATCACTGATGACTTCAATAGAACAGATGCACAGACTATTTTCAGAGAAATTATATGGGGAAACATCAAAAAGTAGCTGTAGCGCAAAGTGCTTAATTGCTAAATTCAATAAGCGACTCTATCTAGATAACATCACCTCAGATTTTCATAAGTAGATCCATAGCACGGCTAGTTTTTGTCGGTTTAGCGCAGATACAGCAGGGAATGAATGGATATACAGTGCTTAACCCACATTATAGAGCATCTCTCTTGTGCTTTTCTAATATGGTGGATGGTTTGGCAGTAAAATGGCAGGACTGATCAACGGCTACTATGGCAACTCTATAGGAGCGATTCTCAATGGCTGTGATTCTTTTGAGGTGGGAAACTAGTGAGTGAATAAAAAAGTCCCATTTTGCATGGAATGATCTGAAGCAAAATTACATTTAAACGTGACGTTATAAAGTGAATTTTTACTATAACAGGCAGCTCTGGTGTCTAATACAAGCAGTGTTTGTCAATCTAGACTTGCACTTATACATCGCATAAACCGCAGTGCCTTATGCCGACAAACACCGGATAAACCGCACAGGCACTCGTACTTGAACATGAACAGATCGGAAAACAAACACAAAGACAGGACAGACGTGGCCCTGTGATTGAATCTAGATGTGTGAAACATCTTTACAAAATATTTTGTGTTCGTACAATAAGCAGAATTTGTAGGAGTTCCTGCTAGTGACACCCCGGAAAAAATAATTTCAAATGCTTTCCTACTACATGGAAAAGCAACCACTCTGTGTTCAAAGGTGTATTTGGTTGTAGGTCTATTTTTTTGTGCTTCTAAACGATTGCATAACATTAAAGTCTGACCCATAGGGGGTTTTGGTCCCTATTAAGGAGGTTAGGGGGTGAAATGGTTGTGCGTAGTGGAGAAACGATACCCTGACATTAAGGCACCCTTTGAAGGGTGCAGGAATGATTGACAAAAGGCCACACGAAAGAGGTCTGACATCATTACAGATCGAAAAAAAAAAAGAAAAAAAAATCATGGCATTATGTAGCACTGTTTACATGCCTTAATCTGGTTTTATTTCACAGATGCATTTGAAAAAAAAAAAAAAAGAATATAAATAAAATATAAATGTATTTTTTATATAACTACTGTAAATAGTCTTTTATTACTAGTAGTATTCTTTTAAATATATTATTATAAGTAATATTTTCAGGATTTATATTTTGAGACCTGTGCATTGATAGTGATATTTAATGCTTTACAGAATAAATAGATAAATATGTTTTGTATTTAAGTACATTTTGGCAGGTTTTTGTCTTGGAATATGCATTATAAAAATGAAAGACATCACAAACAGCAAGTATTTAAGAGATACAATATCCTGTGTCAGTTTCATGTGCCAAATTGTGCTTGTTAAACAAGCCCTTCCAGGCAATTCTAATGGCAGTGCACTGAGTACAAATATATAACTGCTTTGTCATGTAAACGGTTGGATATTAAAGTGAAGAACTGAGATAAATATGTCTTGTGTATTTTTCTTCTATGTGCTAGTGCAACATCTGAACATCAGGGGGCAGTGTTCACGCCAAAATTACCATGTCTCGCTAGCTACATCCTGATCTTAGCTCCGCCCCTCCTCAGCAGAGCGCTGGTCAGATTTGAGCTTGACAAATTCTTTCGCGACGTCGTCGTTGTTGCGCTGGGACAGGATTCGCAGCACAGTCAGGCCCGTTTCGTCCATGTGAATGCGTTTACCTAGCGGTAGCCAGCATGCTACGCTACCCCGCGGTGCTACGTCCTTCAGTTGCAGTACTGCCATGCCAACGGTGCGGTCCTCTCGCGCAAAGCAGTAGTCTTTCACGCACACCTGCAGCTCGTAGCACTCCGGACCCACTTCATTACTCAATGTGCTTTGAAAAAGAAGCAGGATTACATTTTATTCAGGAACTGTTGCGTAGATTGTGGTATGCAGAAAATAAATTGCAAGCTAAAGAAACAAGTGCATGTCACTCACAATGTAAAGGTCTCATTGTATTTGGGAGCCCAGCTGTTATTCTTGGACTTGGTGGCGTACTTTCTCTTCTTATCACTAAGATGAGGGCCAATGATGTAGACCTCCACGAAAGGCCGGAAAATTCCGGAGGTCTGCCACCGTAGGTCATTCGCAGCCACCACTAACAGAAAATACAAGTTGTTCAATTTCCCTTCCTTTTACTTGCGTACCATTATGATGCAGAAATGAAGCTACTTGAGAAACCATTTGGGGTTACTTGGTCTACACCACACTATAAGAACCCTCCACTGTCAGAAGAAAATTAAATTTAGGGGTACAACACCTTATCAATGGAGCAGTACTCTCAATAGGTCATCTCTGAACCTAATTTAACCCTAAAAGGTTCCAACCAGAGCCTTCAGGGTTAGGGGTGTGACGGTTAGTATATAACCGTGAGACCGGCGGTTATAGTTGAACACCGTCATTAGAACTTTATAACCGCCAAAACCGTGTCACTAAAATATTTTTTACAAACATTTTTTATCAAAAATTATTTTCATTTTTTAGATAGGATCATCAGATGCGCAATATATCGGGAGACATGGTTTTTACCACTTAATGAAGTTTTGTAAATCGTCAGACATGATATTTACCACTTCATTAAATTTTGCTTTGTAGAAAACCTTTCTTAAAAACGAATTTCGTTTTGAACAAATTTTATCTTAATTTTAATAGATGTTTCATCAACCAATTGCATGTATTTTAATAAATAAAAAGCAAATATAGCAGACAATGATAACCGTGACATGGAAGCACCAGCGCGCCGCGTTCACTTGCACTGCACTGTGAACTAGAGCGCATCTCATTGTAAATGAAACTCAGCGTAGGCCTATGCCTCATACTCTAGCATTAAATATTTTTGCTGCATCCTTTCCAGAACAGACAATGGCTTTTTTTTTTTTTTTTTTTTTCGGCTCGCATCAGCAAAGCATAGACCGCAAAACAATCAGCGGATGGCAGGCAGGTGCGGCTTTGAAATTTGCTCAAAAAACTTTGGCGCGGATGATGAGTTTTATGACAGATCTCCTTAATAAACGGAGGTCTGAAATCTCTGCCCCTTTACCGATCAGAGCGCGCGCTGAAACGGAGTTAACCCGCTATCTCCAAGATCAACCAATTGACTCTACGGCAGATCCACTAGCATGGTGGCGAGACAATATGAAACAAAATGAAACACGCTATCCGCCACCCCCCCACCCCCCCCCGACGGTTATGTTATGAACCGTCACATTTGACTCACGTCATAACCGTCATCACCAATTCTGAAACCGGCACACCCCTATTCAGGGTACATATTATGACTTTTTACACGTTTTTTAAGAAGTACATTACTTGAGAGCCTCTAGGCACCCTTTCGGATGTTCTGCAAAATAGAGCCCATAAGTACAAGCAAGAACTCTAAAGAGTGTTTCTTCTCATGTTGGAAAGGTTTTGAGGCACCTGACAAGGGTTTCTAGACCTTTTCAAGAGGGTTCTGCCAGTGGAGTGATCTAAGGACCCAATATGGAGCCTCACATACATTTTTTGTTTTTACAGTGTAGGCTCCCCTTGATATTCTTCCCATTACATGGCAAAAAAATTAAACTACGCGAGGGACCATTTGAGGTTCATTAGATTGGTACACGTAGATTGGCAAATACTTGGAGAACCTCTAGACACCCTTTTAAATAGGGAAGTTCTCGAAGGAACTTACAAAATGGAACACATAAGAACACAACTTTTTTTAATTGGTTTTCAAGTAACTCCATTACATTGTAAAAAGGTTTTAGGCTCTTGACAAGAGTTCAGTCTTGACAAGGTTTTCCACAAGGTTCTGATTTAAGGAACCAAAATAGTATCTCATATACATTTTCACTGGCTAACCTTGAAATTCCTGTTACATTGCAAAAATTAAGTTACTTGAGGGAAGTTTGGCACACTAAAAGAACAACTAAACCAACGGTTCTCAAATCCAGTCCTTGTGACTCTTGGATTCTTGGAAGAACTTTAAAGACATCAGTAGTTCCTCCATGTACCCCATTGTAAAGCAAGGACACTGAGGCCCCTTCGAAACAATGCCTAGAGGTTCTCCAAAGAATTCCACCAGTGAGTTTCGCCCAAGTTTTAACTCAAGGAGGAACGCAAACAACAAGCTTTAACTGAACATCAAGAAACAATATGAAACAATACCCTTCACTGTGACTTTGTGCTCTCCAGTATTTGGATGAGTGAAGATCTCCACATGGATAGACACTTCTCCAACTGCATCATCAACACCAGTACCTGCAGACAAGACGAGATAAGTCAACACTCCATATCCGGCCTGGCAGAATACTTTGCATCAGTATGACTCAATGGACCTTCCGGGCACTTCCTTTATGAATTCAGTTCCCGCAGAGTCATACAGAGGCAATGTATGCTTTAAACTGATTGGATGGCAAAATCGTTTAAACAGCTTAATGGTGTTGAACCTGGCTTAAAAGATCATTAATACGATTTTCAAGTTGGTCTTCCATGTCGGAGCACTTATTAAATACAAATTCAGAGCCTATCATTATATTGATTGAGTTTAAATGTGAATTTCATTTGCACAGAATTTTTAATTAGCCAATAGGGAATATAATCAAGATGCTAATTTCCATAATGGCTTATATACACAATTCAAAAAACATTGAGCTGAACAAATTTGTCTTTACTTAACTGGGGTGATACATTTGTGGACTTTTATAAATCAAATAGTACTGGATTCAAATAAGCTCTGAAAATGATTGAACAAGTTACACCTGCAACACATCTTTAAATATGAATTTGTGAGACTTGTTCAGGCACAAATTGGGTACCCTTTATTCCAGTGTCTGTGTACAGCACTAACATATTTTTACAGCTAGCTAGCTAGCTAGTAAATTTATGTCTACATAAAAATAATCAATGAAATTAGCTCAGAATACACAGACAACCAAAATAAAGTAATGTCTCACAGAATTCTTTTGCAACAAGGTTTTTACGATACAAAGTGTGTTCCCTCAGATTATCATGAGTGTACCATTTACACACATGCTGTGTGGTCACACTTCATTTCTGGTGTTTCATGACGGGTTTATACAACCATGATGGGGAGGAAGAGAGCAGTCCTATTGGTCTAGTCATTAACAGGAAGAAGAAGACAAGGAGAACATCTGATATTGTCCTTCACTTGGTTTTAAATGCAGGCAGGAACATGCAGAAAATCACTTCCATTCCCACACATATCCAATCCCACTCACGGAAAGTGCCAAGTTCTTTGGCCTAAGTTATGATGATATTCACAAACCTATTGTATGCACTATTTCTTCAAATACCTTTGAGTGATGATGCCACCAACGAATAACTAAATGTGAATTAAACGTCTAAATCTTTCCACCCAATCTAGGTCAGCTGCAGTCAAATAATAATAAAAAAACAAATGGATTCCTTGCTTTCGGCATCTGATATATGTATTCGCTTGTCAGAAAAACAGGCTGATAATGCAGTTTCCTCAGAGCAGAACCATCTGAGCAAGCAGAGATTTGACAAAGGCTTGAACACTGGCACGCTAACGCTAACGCTGACGGCTTTTGACGTAGCGCTTTATGATTAATCTTAACCAAAGAGCATCTGGGTAAACGTCACGAGACCCCTCAAGAAATGACCGGGTCATACTTCAACACAAAAGTCACAAAACAGTAATAAAATAATCTTTAATTAGAATAATTAAGCAAACGTAAAATAATAATAAAAAAAAAAAAATCTTCCAATCATCAAACCCTTATCAAAAGCGCTGGTGTTTCTGAAAATAAGCCATCTTTAACCGAATAAGCAAATAAAGTAAACACTAATTTGACTTGCGCAGAGCAACATTTAAGAAACTATTAAATCATGTGACTTTTTATGGGGCCCTTAAATGCCAATCTAGGGCTTTCGGAACTGATGTACATTGACAAAGAGCACATCACCTGACCCCAGAAGCAAATTCTGATTGGCTGAGGGAGAGCTGTCTTGACTCAGCCTAGGGAAGAGACTGAAGGGAGGGAAACCACGTTGCGTGGTCGTGAGGGGAGATCACGCTGAGCAGCAGAACAGACCCTGCCTGCGGACAAGCTGAGTCAGTCGCAATTAATGTCACATCTTCATTCGACAACATGGTTCAGCGCTCGGAAAGCAACATTTTGTCACGGTCTCTCACTCGCTCATTGACACTTGTGACTCGGCATCCGCAGGGCACACATGCGCCTCTCACTCGTGAAGAAGTGTGTACATTCCTCATTCACTGCCATTCAAAACACACTTCATCCTGGGATTTCTTGCTGCTGTAGCATCGAGATACATTTCAGACCAATGTATGCGAACATACAGCATGTTCTTCCCAGGTACTCATACATGCAAAGCCCTTTCTGTGGGAACATATGGGTGGTCGTGGGGCATGCGATTGGCCCGTTGGAATGGGAGGTGCATGATCTGATTCGGGTGGATAACTGATTGGTTCTTCATCGTTAAGGGCACAGGGACCCAAGTGAACGTACCCTTCTCTGGGTACACGTCTTCACTATGGGTAAACCTTACCCCCTTCCCTCCATGAACTGGTGAAAGAGAAGGAGAGGATGCAGAAAAAATACAGAGAGATTGAAAGCACATAGTCAAAAAGAAAGCAAGCAAGCCCAACAAGCGCATCAAATGTTAACAGTCTATAACGAAAAAAAAGGAACTGTATCTTCAAGCTACTGTGGCTATTTACACAAACACATCCCCATTTGCACACACACTTGCTTTCATATGTGTTTAAATACATAAATGAAGCCGTGACATTTACCCTAATTACATTTTAAATGATTATCTATTAAAATGTGTCTGCCGGGGGCTTTTCGACCTAAAATGTGTCAGAATTCCTAAAGTGCCCGAGGGATAGAAAGAAAGATGGAGATTAACCAAACAACCAAACAAAAAACAAAAAAAAAAACAAAAAAAAAACAAAAAATATATATATGTGTGTGTGTGTTTTGTCTGAAGTACATAGACTAATGTTTTTAAATAACAATTAACAATTTGATATATAGAACTAAGTATTATTAATTAACAATATTATTCGTTGTACTTACCATATGGTTAGGATTTTTTTTTTTTTAATTAAGCAATGTAATGTATTTTTTTTACCTAAAATATACATAATTATATAAAAAATAATTTTTTTTATATATATATATACATTATACATTACACATTTAGTTATTTACATTCTTATGCTGGTAATATAATGCGATGCAAATAAAACAACAACAACAAAAAAACTATTGTGAATGTGGACTTTTGGACCCATTGCATATATCATTTCATAATTGACATTCTGCCAAGGTGGAGGATTAAGTCATTGATATTTAAAGACAGCAAGATGTGTGGAAGAGCCTTACCCTGTGTATTCTGGGACTGAACGAAGGTCTTGATGAGTTTGTCGGTGGCCTGAGTGTAGAGGGACAAAGCGTAGTGCAGAGACTGCAGGTCTGGACTTTTCTCCAGGAACGTCTTTTTCAGGCCCACACCTCCAGCATGGAAATATTGCTAAGAAACCAAAAGACAGAAGATATTACTTGAGACAATGTTGATGTGTCTGGCTGATGGGGATGCTCAAACAAATAAAATCAATGCTGTGATAGCGCTACAAAGCTACAGTTGATTTATTTCATGTTGATACCCTGAAAACAACCTGCGAATGACTTCTTATAGTTCTCTCTGCTTATTAATCTGGGATAGAAGAACATTTTTTACACCAAAAAAGTCTATATTATATTGTGCTCTATATCCCAAGGTGCAAATACAATCCACCGAATGTGATAAAGGGCAAAAGTTTGACTGGGAGCGTAAATTTGATATTACAGGGAAGGATAGTGCTGTATGTAGTGCAAATTGAACACATATCCTTATGTAACAGAATGAAGAGAATTTTAAAAAGAAAATGATTTAAATTCTAGTGTAGAACGCAACTTAATAAAATAAAATAAAAGTCATACTTCCACTACAATTAACAACCCACTATTTAAAGCACGATACTGTGTTGTCACGAACCAGTGGAAAATACAGTTTTTACATTGACTTTCAGCTCTTGAACCCACCTTTATAGTATCCAGTGCTAACTCAATCACTGCACACTGTTTAGGGGACAGTGCCTTGGCCTCCTCACGAACCATGTGCTCCTACAAAAAGGACAAAATTTTATAAGAACAAAATACAATATTTTCACAATTTAAATTTTTAATCCAGGTTCATTTAACCCTGAGTTAAAGTAATCCTAGATTATCCTACATTATGTCACTTCTTTCATATTTTCAAAAAAATAAAAAAATAATAAAAAAAATTAATGACATAAGGATGAGAAGATGACAAATTTTTGTGTCATTTCTGTCGCTACAAGTATTTATTTAAAATTGATAATCCAGGTTCATTTAACCCTGAGTTAACATAATCATATGTCATCTCATGTCAAAAAACGCTGAAAAATTCAGAGAAAAAAAAACTTATGTTGTTTTTTGTTTAATAATAATGCAGGGTTGAGTTTTTTGATTAAACTGATAGAGTACGAATACTACAAAAAATATACACAATTCAAAAAGTCATTTTGAAAAAGATCAAAACAAAACAAAATACTGGTAATCATTTAAAACGAGCTAGCATCTTTTTCTTTTTGTAATAAACTTCCATACCTTCAACTTGGAGAGCTGACCGAGTTCCTTGGCTGCGTTGAATATAAGTTGAGTGCCCTGGAGGAAGAAGAGGAAAAAATGGAGGACGCGAGAAAAAGAAAGAGTATAGAAGAGAAGGCATTAGACAGGTCAGAGTTCGACAAAGTTGTAGACAGAAATGCCACATCACAGAAGTAAGATCCAGACAGTCTCAAACATCAGACACGCACTCGCACAATCCCAGCGTGCCCCGCCACCCCAAACACTGTCGCGCACAGCCACGCATCCACACACAACTGTTAGTGCAACATGAGACAGTAAACTAGCTACGAACAGAAGACAGAGACAAGAGTTGAAAGGTTTACAAAAGCCAGTAGGTCCACAGCCCAAACAACACCACTCTGGTGATATATCTAGTATCTCTACGACTGGACGATACTCTCATTTTTGGATATATCACTAAGTGAACAAGGCTTGTGCACCTTATTATACCATTATAAAATTATACAAATGTGTGCAATGTAGACCTCCTTGGAAAATTAAATCATTAGTATACAGAAATAGTCCTGTATTTCTGACATAGTTTAGACAAGCGTTGATATCAAAGTCTGAAGCGACTGTCATCCATGCATTATTTAACCTGGTATGTCCGAGCACCTGTAATGAACTATGTGAGGTTTTAAATGGGCACATAGGTGTGAGTCTATAGGGTAACCAACAACTGCATTGAAAACGAGGGGTAAAAAAAAACACTGCTTCCACCGGTTTGTTTCAACAGGGGGACCCAAGTCACACAAAGAAGACATTAAGAATGAGAGAGAAAGAGAGAGAGAGAAAGAGACAGGACACATTGAGCTAAATGGGGATTCAGTCCTTACATCACTGTGACAAGCAAGCTTCACCCTGCCCTGTGAAGAGAGGACAGTGTAATTAACTTGAGAACAGGTCTTGGTGCTTTTTAATAGGCTGACAGTGTCCATTATCCAGTATCTGACAGGGTCTATCACATCATCTGTCAAATCTGAAGTTCATGAAAGGACGAAAAAGTAGAAAATAATAGAAAAACATTTTTTCTGTCTGTTGTTAAATACACAGTTCACCCAAAAATGAAAAATTCTGCCATTATTTACACACCCTCATTTTGATTTGAACTTGATTAATTTTTTCCCCCTTCTGTGGAACACAAAAGGAAATGGTTTACAGAATGTTCACGCTGCCCTAAAATTGAACGGGCATAAAAATTGTGTTGGCTAAAAGATGTTTTACTTAATTCAGTTTTCAAAATGTCTGCGTAAATTGGTTAGTGTAAAGGTTTAGAGAAAAACTGTAAAAAAAAAAATACTAAAATAAATAAAGAAAAATAAGATTACACTACAGAAAGAAACGGATTTAAATAAATTATTGACATTTATTTACTATTTATTTATTAAACATACAGTACCTTGCCATAAAAGTATAGTGCTATAGTGAGTAGGAACAAAATGATGTAATATAATAGAAACAACATATTTTCCACCACCATCACTTAATTGACGTTAAAACTGGTGCAACACAATTTTGACGTGCCATATTTGATAATACGCAAATATGAATGAGATTTAAGAGCTGAGCAGATAGGACGAATTTCTATATGGATGACAGATTGAATAAATGATAACAGATTTTCATTTTGGAATGAACTTCCCCTTTAAAGTAGTTAAAATTCATTCTGTTAATTAATATTAAATTCAGATTTTTTTAATGGTATTCTTTGTAATCTAAGGGACCTAATCAAATAATAAATATCAAAACTATGAAATCCTTACAAGGCAATTCAGAAAACAAAATGATGAAAATATCTTCAAAGGGGAGCTAATGGATTGTAACATCACATAAAAAGGCACCGCAAAATAACCGTTAACAGACGGATAGACTATATTGTTAAAATACATGAAAAAGAAAATAATAATTCAAGTCAAGTCTGAGAAAAGGAGAAAAAAACACAAAAATACTATCCCGAAACACACATTAGTATGAGACCTCTGCATTCCATCAGACCAATTTTGGTACATCAACACGCAAAAACCAAATACCAGGACAGATTTATATAATAATGTCTACAGAGACTAAAAAAAGAGAGGCTCAGGAGTTGGTGGAGATCAGATGCAAGCAACAACCCACACAGGAGAGGTTTCAAACAGGTAACACAGGGAGGGTGGATCACCTGAAACCAGTTAACGTCACCCAGAAAACTGACCTACCACGGACTGGAAGCGAAAGTGCATCGCTTCCAGGAAAATGAGAAGAGGAAGGGGCTGGCAGTCAGATGTGGGGTGGACATCAGATTGGAAGTTTTGTTGGGGCAAAAAAGGGCCTAGTCCAAGTCAATTAGGAAATGCACCATGCTGCAGCCACCTCAGGTATACAGACCACTGAGGTGACCAGGCAAAGGAGAGAAAATGGATGGAGAAGAGAAGAAAGAGACAGCGGGAGAAGTAGAGAAAGATGGACAGACGAATGAGGATGCATTGGACAACAGGAAAGGACTTGGCAGCCACACAGAGCAGAAGGAGGTGGTTGGAAGGGGGTCACCCGGCATGGACGGACTGTGGGACACACAGACGCACAGACAAAAGTGCTCTGGTACTTACTATCATCTGTGGAAGTGGAGCGGGGGGAGAGCGAGAATGTAATAACCAGAGAGAAGGGTCAGTGAAGCTACAAAGAGCCCCACATCAAATCAAAAGAAGCATTAACATTCAGGCTACAGGACCGACTTCAGGCCTGATATGATTTTACAAGTCCCAAGGTCTGTGATTGCCCGAGGGACTGAAACAGGCCCAGTGTGGAGGAATGATTTAGGCAAAATGAAAAATCTCTCCCTTCTCGTATTCCAAACCTGTATGATGTTCTTTCGTCCAAGAAACACAAAAAGAGAAATTTGGAGGAATGTTCAAGCTGCTCTTTTCCATACAATGAAAGTGGATGGGGACCGGGGGATGTCAAGCTACGAAATGGACATAAAGTAACATAAATGTATTCCATACCACTTATATTTAAAGACTTCTGAAGTAAATTAAACAGTTTGTGCGAGAAACAGACAAAACTGTAAGGCATTATAGAATAAAAAAAATGTCCCACCCCGCCATTTGCAGTAGCTTTCAAAACTCATTTTCTTTGCCGCATATTCAAAGTTGGTGTTTCGAATGAATAAAAACTTAAATTTGCTTTAATTCATTACATAAAGGCTTCAAAAGACTTGGAATCAAGTGCATTTAAAATCCACTTTTAAAATGTCATTTTTGGAATGTGACTGTGTCTTTATTGTAGAAAAAAAAAGAGCAGCATGAACAAACTTCAAAACATCTCCTTTTGTTTCCACAGACCAGGGCTGCTGGGCTACTGTCCTGCAGAGTTAAGCTCCAACCCCAATTAAACACACCTGCACCAAGGTAATCAAGGTCTTCAGGACTTCGGGAAACTAGCAGAAATGTATTCTGGGAAAAGTTTGAGCTAAACTCTGCAGGATGTTGGCCCTTCAAGACCAGGATTGGACACCTCTTCTAAAGCATAGTCATACTGGTTTGGAACGACATTGGGATAAGTAAATAATAGCAAAATGTAAATTTTTTAAGGAATTACATATTCAATTTTGTATTTTTGCAGTAAGCATATCATCAAGAACTGATATGGGTCTCTTTTGTCAAAATAAACAAATACAAACAAAAACACAAAAAGAGTAACAGTTATATCAAGACATAATAAAAGCAGTAAGTTGTCTCTGTTCCTGTAGAAATGCTCTCAAAAATGAACTAGCATTCAAATATATAGAAATACACTTAAATAAAACTAGAAATAAAACTTTTTAGTCAAGATTAAAATACATGAAATATGTGTGACTACAGGACCAGAGAGCATTCTTGAGAGGTGCTTGAATGATATGGTGCACTCCCAATGTTTTTAGAGTGGAAAATGTATTTTGTCCAAAGTGATTTTGGGATTTTGGGATAGGGACATGTTTTGTTGGGAATGGGAAGAGACATTTCCAGTCGTTCTGTGTCTTCATGATCCATACCAGAAAATACAATGCTGTAAACAATCTTGGAATTTACATACAATTATTTCTATTTCCAGCTCATTACCGTTTGGTCAGTCAAAGGCGGCAGAACAATGGTCTTCTCCATTGTGTTCATCACCAACTTCCAAAGCTCTTTCAGCACTCGCTTCAACACTGTCTTCTCACAGATCTTGGCAAACAGTGTGAGACTGACAAGGAAAAAGTGCAAAGTGAAGTCGAGGTGTAAAATTTCCAAGAAATGGTCTAAATCTAATGACTGGCATCTTACTTGCTGTCAAGGAAGTCCATGATGGGCTGGAGGACGTTGTCGGCGTCCTGGGCAACGCTGCTGCAAGCACTTGCTGGTACGTTCCCCGTCCCCTTCACCTGGCTAAGTATGTCACCCATCTGCTTGACATTTTCTTCAATGTTTGGCTGGAAACTATGGGGCGGAGAACAGATGTTACTCCAAAAATAGAACAAAAAAGCAACTTCTTCCTGATCTCTTGATATCTCACCTGGTGGCAAAGATCCTTGCAAGGTCATCTAAAACATTGTTGAGCTTCAGCTGGAGTTCTTTCAAGATGTCGCTAGCTTCAACATTCAACTGAAAGGCACGTTAAGCAATGGTCAAAACCCCCAGAACTTGATTAGGCTTGCAGAACGTTGTAGATCTTTGCACAAAAAGGCTTTGCTAAGCCAGAATGCAAGCAGATTTATGGTTCACTTACATCTTTACCACCCATGGCCTCAAACATCTTCTCAAGCTGTACCCTGAGCTGTTGGATATTGTTAATGAGGATGCACGGCTGTGGGAAGCAAAAACACTTTGTTAAAATGCACGCAATTCAACAGAAGTCTAACTGAACCCACCAAATATCAGCATGGTATATTCTACCCATGTCAGATGTACATACTTTGACAGCGCCATCCTTTGCATTCTAGAATCAAAGAAAAAGAGAACACAAACTGAATGAGTTAAATTCCGGATTTAAGCAACTATTTTAAAAAATGTAAACCTGATTCCATAGGGCTTTTTAGACTATTACCACTTTCTCCTTGGTGCAGTGGTTGGGGAAGTCTCTTGAGATAATGTCCGCGTAGGAGAGCAGAACGTTGCTAATGGTCTGTGGGGTTAAAGAGAACATGTCTAAACAAGTTCAATGAAAATGCATAACTGTTTCACAGATTGATCATGAAGGGAAATATTATTGTTGTTAAGCTAACTGTTTTCTAAAACGTTTCTTCATCTGATACTGAAAACAGGTACAAACTCTTTTTACAACAATTTTGCTAAGAAAAACTATTTTGCAATTCTATTTTGGTCACGCTAAGAAGGAAATTTGCGGACTTGATTTTTCGGAGACAATTTTCAGGTGTCAATTTTTCTTTAGTTTTAGGTCAAAACCAACTTTGGTTTGCAGCAGGTTACGATCACGCCAACCAAAGTTTGCGACCAAAATCTTATCTAAGCTTTTGATTTTTACTCACTGATGTTACATCGTATTATTTGACAAGCAATATTCGTAAAAGACAGAAATAAACTCTCACAGTGTGCCTTTGGCTAAAGCTAACAGATTTACAAAATCTATTAACGGAATGATCATCAAACTATTACAAATTAAAAGCTGTCAGCTGAGGACCTTGGCAAATCTCTTCATGTAGTGTCCAACGATCTGTGGGTCCGGACACTCCAGCTTCTTTATGATCTCGAAGCTCTGATTAAGCTGCGAGAAAACGTCCACTACCGAACAGGAGAAGAGAGCGTGCTCCGAAGTTTGCTGATACTGTAGGAAAGAAAGAGTTGGATGTGTAGTCAGGAAAAAGTTCTAGAATAGAAAGCGCGAGAGACTGCGTAAGCAGACATCAGGTGTGAGCTCTTTCGTCTGGAAATAATTGGGTCGGGGTGAGACTGTGGCAGGTTCCCAAAGGGGACTCAGTGGAAGTAATGAACTAAAGAGCATGCTTATTGGTTCAGGAACATGCTGGGGTGCTATGAAGTGCACTCATTCATCAAATTTTGACATTGTCTGGCTGCAGGCTGGAGGTCTGTTGTTACTGTAATTTATTACAGCTGGTAAGCTAAATGGTAAGTATAGATTTACAGTGAATTTCCAATTTTGCTTTCAACTTTTCTTATAAATTCTTACAAATTTAAATTACTTTTCTATTATATACATACACACACCCACACACCCACACACACACACAAATATATATATATATATATATATATATATATATATATATATATATGTTGTATCTGCATCTAATGGCCTTGAGGATATGAACCAAAGGCAAGAGAGATAAATCTCACCCCATCTTTCTTATCGCGCTCCAGGGCTCCGTGCAAAAAGTCCCGAGACACCTCCTCATTCTCATCCAACCACTGGATGACAAACGGCTCGAACCACCTGCAGAGTAACATCACAACCTAAAGCTCTATCACCCATCATACCACGGTCACAGTGACATTTTAAGTGTGCATGACTCGGATAATATGCGTGTGAGATGGAAGAGTTTGGGGAGTCACTCACGTGGGATATTCAGGCACTCGGCTCTTGAAGAAAGGCAGGTCTTTGCAGTATTCATTGTAGAGCCACTTTACTTTGAAGTGCAGGTTCATGTAATCTGCGCTCTTGCACAGCCGGTTCTTTTCATGCTCTGAATGCCATGAGGTGAAGACAAAGGCTCTTCATGAAACAGTTCAAGATATAACGGCACATAATACATCTACGCAGAGAGGAGAACCCCTACTGAATCAGCAGACGAGAAGAACTCCACCACATGTCGACTTTTCACCAAGTGTGAAATTTAAGTAGCTATCAATGGGAAACCCTGCCAGGCTTGTGTTTCTAACTAACAGGCAAACTTTTTTCATTGTATCTCATTTTCTGTCAGTCAAGTTATGAACATCACAGACCTACAGCTGAAACTTTTTAATGAGGTTCTGGAGTCTTAGTCTACAAAACAAAGAATCAATCAATGCAAAGGCTAGATAGATGAAGAAAAGCTTCTTAGATTAGACTTGCCTTCCATTGCGTACTTCATATCCTGGGCAAACAGGTTCCACATAACCTCTGCGCTGATCTTTCCGACATTGAGCTCCTGCGGAAACCTGTGTGCACCAGAATACATCATATTAAGATCCTAAACAGGATTATGAAGTGAAATAAAATGATGCTGGACTCACTGGTTAAGGCAGGGGGTGTAGGAGTTCTTGTCCTCTTCAATAATTGAGACAATGAGGGTGATTAGCTTAGACCAGAAGTCTAGATTCTTGATGCTTGGACCTTGTTCCTCAGGAGGAACCTCTCCTTTTTTGTTCTGCACAAGATGAATTCATTTTGAAATGGTAGCTTGAAGCATGCTACGGCTTTTCATAATCTGCCAAACCTCTGGAAGAAATTACCCCACTAATGCGCAGGAATGGCTTATTTCAGCCAGCAAACAAACAAACAAACATCAATATGCAAAGCACTCTAGGGGAACAAGATTAGGGTTAGATGATTAATTCAACAGGAACAGTGTTTGATATTTATGAGGGAAGCCTGTAACATCTTCAAAGCAGCGCAAACAAAAGCTGCACGATGAACTGCTCTGATAAAATGGCTTGGATGCTCCCGGGGGAGAGAGCTTTGGAGTTGATCAGGAAGTGTCAGGACTCACCGGGTCCGTCTGGTATTCTCGACTATACAGCTCGTGGCAGTTGTTGAAAATGTATTCGTAGGTAGAGTTGAGGCAAGCCTTCACACAGTCCTTCACTACCTGGCTGGCACGAGGAGGACTCTGAAGCTCCTGGACCTAGAGAAGAACGATTCATGGTGCATTCAGATGGGTAATTTAATCAATGAAACAAAAATAATACTCAACGTAAACTTTCAAATTCTACAGCAAAATAATAATAAAAAAATTCACAGAAAACTGTGTGAAAAAAGTAGTACGGAAATAATATTATAAAAAAAAAAAGAAAAAAAAAGAAATCATAGGAAAAAGAAAATTGTATAAATAATTATAGAAGAACACAGAAAAAAAATTACATGAAGATTATATGAAAATTTTAAAAATCATGCAGAAAATCAAAGCAAATGTAGACAAACTAATGTAGAGAAATAATAAAAAAAGAAAACTATACAGCATAGATAATCGTATGAAAATTGTATGAAATAATAAAAAAAAACTGTCCAAAAGAAATTGTATGGAAAAAATTATTATAATAATTTTAAGAAAGTGCTGAAAACAGAAAACTGTATGAAAATTGAAAAATGAACACCATATAAAAGTTAAAATTAGGAGACAAGAAAACGGTCAGAAAATCATAAAAAAAACCCAGAAAATATATAAAATTTATTATAGAATACAATAGTAATATTAAAAGGTTAATAATATGAAAAATCACATGAAAAATATTTTCTAAAATCATAAGAAAAGAAAACAATTTGGAAAAGAAAATTATGCACAAATTGTATGGAATTTTTTTTTTATATCATACATCAAAAAAAAAAAAATAATAATAATAAAAAAAAAATATATATATATATATATATATATATAGAAAACCACATGAAAATGACACAAAAAAGAAACTCATACCAGAAATATTAAGTAAAAAACAAAACAAAAAAAGGTCAAATTTACACGGTCAATAGCATCAAGGATACAACTAACTTTCATCCTGAAGAATGTGATGCTGGTTAGCAGGTCCACAGTAGACTTGAGGTCCTGTAGCCTCTCAGGACTGCTAGCTGGGAAATTATTCTGAACACACACAAGCACAAGAAAGGGTGCCTCTTTGCCATCATACTCACTTCTTCCTCAGATATTTTAGACTTTTCAATACAACTTAAAGCTTTAATATGTAGTCACATCGGACTAATCAATCTCATTTGTCTGATTCGACAATCTCACCTGCAGGCGAACACCATTTAACTTTAGTTAAGAAAGATCCTTCATACAAAAGCAAGGAAAGAAGTGACTTCTCAAGGAAACCCTAGAAAGTCATAATACCCTGTACATAGAAAGGTCAATCCTCAGAGAGTTGTGAAGCTGGTCCAGAAGCTTGACAAATCGCTCTTTCTACAAAAAGCAAACAAGAAACCACCTTAAATTACTAGCACACACACATTCGATGCTGAAATCTTCCTGAAAGGCTGAATCAAGCACTCACACCAAAGTTGGAGGCAGCGAAACGGTCAGAGGCGGACACATTGTTAGTGGCCTGGGTTGTGTGAGCGTAGTAAGCGTTGATGTTGGCCAGTAGGGTGCTCATGACCGCAGGCACTCCAGGACACATGTATTTTGATGATAAGCAGGCGAAGTGTCTAAAAACAAGAAGGTACAAAAAGTACTTAAGTACAGGAGCAAACAACTAAAACGTCAATGGCAGAACTGTGAGGAGAATCATACGTCATGGCTTGGTAAATGGACTCCACCCCATAACGCATGGCAAACTCATCAACGATTTCTTGGGGCGTCTCTTCAAAGTAAACCTTCCATGCATCATCACCCTTGGCATCTGGTATCTTCACCACCCCATTGTTCTGGATGTCCGTTAGATAGTGGAAAAGGTTCTACGGAGAGATGGAAAGTGGATCAATTCGCTAAGGACTAATTTGATATACTCTATCAGGGACTATGCACTCAAGCTTGCTAATAAACAATTGTAGGTGGAAAATGAGAATGAAAAAGTGTCAGACTGACCTCGTGCAGGCAAGTGTACTGGACGTGGTACGGAGCTACGGTTTCTTCTCCTTTGATCTCCACACTGATGTGCATACGAATGGCTCCAGACACAGCAGACTTGTCCGTACGCTTGTCTGAAAGGAAGCAAAATTATGTCGATAAAATAAAAAAAAAAACAAAAGCAAGAAAATAGCAGAGAGCTGTGTGATAAAAGAAAGTGGTACGAAAACCATAAAAGAAGAGGCAAAAAAAAACACCTGAAAAAAAAGAAGAAAATTACAACAAAAACAAAATTACAAAAAAATATAATCATATGAAAATCACATTAAAAAACTGTCTGAATATTGTAAACAAAAAAAAATTTATATGGAAAGGAAAATCATAAAAAAGAGAACAATTTATGAAACCCACAAAAAAGAAAATTATACAGAAATTATAGAGAATTCAGAAAAAAAAGGAAACTACAGTTTAATCATTGAATCAGTAATATGAATCAGATATGACTCAGTAAAAAAAAAAAAAAAAAAAAAAAAAAAATAATCATGAAAATCATAAGCTAAGAATATCCTACAGAAACTGCATTTAAAAAAAAGAAAAAAAGAAAATCGTACGATAATTGCAAAAAAAAAAAAAAAAAAAAACATTCCATAAGGAAAACAATATCATATGAAAATCATATGGAGAATTTTTTTTTATTCAAACAAGCCAGTGTTGATTTTAGAAGTGCAAGAAAAATTTAAAGCAAAATGTCTAACCTCAGTTAATCAATTTTTTATATCCCAATGCTACTATACAAGTTTGCGATAAAACTTTTAAACGTCTTCTTTACAAGGTAGTGTCATGAAATGGCAATTTTACAAGCTTGCTATGTTAGCAAGAGAGTGAGCGGAACCAAGCAAACAAGTCATGCCAATCGATTAAATAGATCACAGAAACCTAAAACAAACATGATATACGACTGCACATCTAATGATACGTCACTCTAATGGTTCTGTAATCCTTGTCCTGGCTCCTGAGGGTCAGTGGCAAATAGACTCAAGTTTCTTCCTTGACCCGTGTGCAACATAAATATAACATTACATTTATATTATTAATGCATTTTGATATTTCCGAAGAAAAATATGGTTTGGTCACTCACCCAGGTTGTACCAGACGTCCATTTCTCCGCTCAGAGTTCGAACCTCGATGATGGTCTGACCGAGGAAATCATCAGACTCCCGTTTGAACTTCTGCTTGACTCTGGACTTAATATCGTCGTCCTCATCCCACACGCGCACTTTGATCCGATCGGAAGAGTTGTGACACTCACTGTGTAAGATGTTTTTGTGTCACCATGAGCATTAACCCTTAACGAAATATATCGGACACATATTAATTGAGTTTTGAATCCCAAAAAATTGTCAACTTACAAATTGAAGCTCTCATCCCATACAGGGTTGAGGTTGCCGTAGATGGTCTTGGTTCGTTTTTTGGTCTTGCCTACTTGCACTGTAACATAAGGATCGCTGGAGCCGGTCTTGTCCTTTGCCTGCAGGCCCTGGGCACATAATACTGAGCGAAGAAACAACAGAGTTCATACTAAGATAACCAATATGAAATAAACTTGTACTAGTCGAAGTGGGTCATTACCGGTGATGCTGATCTTTGCCGACCACTTGGACGTTCCGTCTAGGACGCTTTGCTTGACCTGCTTCATGTGTGCCACGTGAGTCGCCTTGATGACTGCAAACACGTCCTGAATCAACTCGAATATCTCAGGCTTGTTGCGTTCACGGATCTTCATGCGATCTTTTAACACCATGATGATATTCTGGGTGCGATCCTCAGCTCCATGCTTGGAGCTCTTCTCCGCCGCCCCTATGAAATATGGAAAAGGTTAATTTAAATACACTTTATATTTACACTAACGGTCAAAAGTTTGGAATGACTGTGATTTTTTTTGTTTTGTTTTGAAAGTTATGTTCACACAGGCTGAATTTATTTGATCAAAAAAACAGCAAAAACAGTACAATTGCGAAATATTATTACAATTCAAAATCATTTTTAAATATATATTGAAATGTTAATTATTTCTGTGAGGCAAAGCTGAGTTTTCGGCATCATTACTCCAGGCTTCATTGTCAAATGATCCGTCAGAAATCATTCTAAGAAACACAAGCTTAAGAAACGTCAACTATGATGGAAATATTTTTTTCTGCAGAATATTTTTGTTGTAAGCATGATACACTACTAAAAATAATTAACTAATTTTAAAAGAAAAGCAACAAATAAACACTTTTCCAGCAAAGACACATTAAATGTGTGACAGAAACGACATTTAAAATGTTAACAAGGAAAAGTTTGTTCGTTTAAACTCTCCATCTATCAATGAATTCTGACAAAAATATTAATAATTAAGCATCAAAAATAATAACTGAGCAGCAAATCAGCATATTAGAATGTTTTCTGAAGGATCATGTGACACTGAAGACTTGAGTAATGATGCTGAAAATTCAGCTTTGCATCACAGGAATAAATATCATTTTAACATTTATTAAAATTCAAAACAGTTCTTTGAAATTGTAATATTATGTCATAATATTATTCTTTTTACTGTATTTTTGTTCAAATAAATGCCGTCTCTGTGAGGTTAAGGACAAAAAAAAAAAAATCATAATTATTCCAAGCGTTTGACTGATACAGTAAGTGTATATTTTAATTATATTTACATCTCAATAAATATATTTCAAATAAACAAGAGAATATATATATTTTTATATTTAAGACAATATTTGACAGTAATGAAAGAATCTCCATAAGCATCTTACTCTGTAGACAATCGGCATTAAGCAACTCTTGACACTTCTCGTGACACTTGACCCCGCACTCTGTGCAGCGCATGCCCTGTCGAGCGATGCCCCACAGAAGCCCCTCACACTCGTAGCAGTAGGTGGGGGTCGTGGCCGTCCACACCTCAAAGTTGTGTGGTGTAGTGCAGGAAATGGGGTAGATCAAAGCCTGCAGGGTCTTCTTATAGACGTGACTCTTCTGCACGGTCATAATAAATCAACAGGTCAATGGAAAACGGTTCTGAACTGAAAATGTCAATGTCTATGAAGACAACGGGGCTTGTTGACATACCAATTCTTCATTGTTGAGTGTGCTGGAGGCCATAGCAGAAGTGATGCCTGCTTTTCGAGAGTTTTGGACAAGAGACTACAAGAGAAAACAAAAATGTAGGGCTCAAAATAAAATTAGGAGCAAATTGTTTGTGGTTGCAATTGAAGTATGTTACCCAGGAGTGCTGAAAAGGTAAAATTGTGAGTGCTTACCATTGCCTGTAGCAGGTATTGGCATTGAAAAAAGAGAGGGAAAAATACATTTTAGAAGTTTGCCAAAAATAACTCAATAACTTAATATTTCATACATCAACTTAAGAAAAAATAAAATAAAACACAACCACAAGTAGAAAATATTTCTGTAAAGAGGCCTTTAAAAGTGCTTGTACAACAAGAATACATGTGGAAGACTGAAATATGGAGGGAGTAGAGAAGAAAAGAAAGAAAGGGAGGAGGTCGTCTGTCTGTAGTTGAACTGTTTTCGACATGCATTTTAATTCTGCTCCAATCAGCACTTTGGCTTCTGACTCTTAGAGTCAGTAGCAGTGACGGTAAACTGGATTAAAACAGACAAACTGTGGAGGTGTTTAGTGCAGTATGCTAATTTCTCCCTCATCTTCAAGTCCGTAGCGTCAAAACAAGCCTGGTGCCATTGCCGGCTCTGACAGATCTCCAGTGAAGACTGCCAGGAGTGTTCTTGGCTGAATAAGTGCAGCCAGACCTACACAACAGCTGTCAGCAAATTAATGATTTTTTTTGGGCTCTTGTTACTTTATTTAATCAAGACACAACTGACTCTCCTGTCAGTCTAATGAGAAGTTTTGCAGAAAGTGTTGTTAATAAAGTACACTCAAAAATGCATTTTGCGGATTGTTAAATGTTAATTAACATGCACTAATGCTCTTGAACAATTTGCTTGAAATATATGTTATTGCAATGCAATCAATTTCAACCACATGAACCAGATTTAATTACTAGCTCAATTTAAATGTGGTTATTTTATAATTTCATTGCTTACCGAACATGAACTGATGAATTAGACACCATAAGACAAGAAACATGTACTAGTCAGGTCAGTTTAGATTTCATGTTGCCTTTAATGCCTATATGCTTGTGTTGCATCTATCCATGCGAGAACCAATGATGTTTGATTTTATTTGCCACCCAAACCTTTTTTTAAGTATCAGTGGAAAAGTTCAACAAGCTCCCAAAATAGGTCACAGGCACAAAACAAGGTTAGCGGCTCAGAGAGAAATACAGAGGCTGAAATGAATGGGACTGTAAGGGAGACACTGCGACAGTCAGAAGGCTGGAGATTCATCAGTCTGCAGGGTTAATGGAGCTGAGTAATGCTCTGATAATGTCTAAGCCTGTAGTCGTGATTCAGACAGATGTGCCATAGAGGCTTCTGGAACTACAGACCCTTGACAGACTGCTGCCCAAAATAACCACGCTGATGCATATGGATGGTGCTTTTGAAGAGTTGGGAAGGTGATGTTGTGTCCAGCTGTGTAATGCTTTTGTGTGACTCACCAGGTCTCGGACGAGAGGGATGGCCTTCCTCTTGCGTAGGTCCGGCATGCTGTCTATGCTGTAAAGAGCACCTCCAGGCCTGCAGATCAAACCAGTGGATGTATTATATATACTGTATATCATACATAGCTAGCTATTTCTGGTTAAAAAAAAAAAAAAAAAAAGAGAGGTCAGAAGAGTATATTCTCTATATATAGTGATTCATTATGATTAAGGGACTTTCTGATGTTTAAATGTTTACATAAATTATATATAATCTAACTCATGAAGTTTGAATAGCTCAGACATTTAGCTGCTCCCAAAATGAGCTGCAGTCCTTTGGTGACACTCACCCTGCTTGCAAAAAGAGTGACGCGAGTCCTGGAGTCTCGCCTCGAGCCTGCGGACAACAGGGAGTGACAGCGGAGTCAGTGACAGCGCTCCATATATCTCGATTTAATCAGTCCGCTAAACCATATTAAACTTCTCTTTAATATCCATGCAGACCTCACAATGTAATTTCAATGATAGAATTTATATCAAGAAAAAAGACCACTGTCTATTCTGTACGGACTCAGAAAGAGCCAGCAGTCAGCTGATCTCATTGACGTCAGTTGCAGGACTCTCTCATAATTAGACCGGATTTGCCGGACATCTTTATCTCCATCATCCTTGTTCTGTCATAACAACTCCATGTGTATCTCAGAGGAAGCGTGCCGCAGTCATTGGTCAGGGAAATGTGTTTACTGTTAGACCCACCTTTTAGATTGCTTGTCCAGCTTCGGCAAAGCAGTGAAGAGCATGACAATCACTATGCCAATGACAAAAAACTGAAAAAAGAACAACAAAAAAACACACACAAAAAAACAAAAAAAAACAAATAGGGTGGAACACAAAAGTGGGCAAGCATGAAATCCCAAAACAAAACTTGTTTTGCAAACATATGTAACAGTAAAACGTAAAACTTAAAAGTAAGTGACAAAAAAGTTACATGAAATGAATAAGACAAAGGAAGAGAATGAAGGGCAGAACTAACCAAGGACTTGCAACCCAATGTTGGCCAACAGAACCAACAGAATAGCATAAGCAAGCTGGCAAACTTTGACTGGCTACTGAATTATTATATGGTTGGAAGAAGCTGATCAAACAAATATAGTATCGATTTCATGCTTCACAACTTCAGACCTCACGTACCTCCTGCAGCTGAAGGCGAACCCTGTTGAAGAGTCGCAACCAGTTGGCTTTGGCCCTTACTGCAGTGTCCACACGTGGCTCCAGCTTTGGTGTGCTGCGAAAAAATGGAAAACTGTTAGATTTATTTAGCATTTAGCAAAATGTCATGAAGGGCTATACCTTATCCTAGGAAGCTTACCTCTCTGGAGAAGCTTCTTTCTTTTCTTGATCTGCTTCAGGCGGGACCTCTGTGGCAGGGGTAGACAAAGGTTCCCTCGAAGGGGCTACAAGCTTGCCTACAGGTGTTGGGACCTTCCCAGGCTCCACCTCTGAGACTCGTGGTGGGGTTGAGGTATGCGGTACCTTGGCAAAGACATCATGTGGCTGCTGTGGGGGTGATGACTCTCGCTTAGACTCCATGGTCTGGAATGGTGGTTGGGATTGTGGTGGTTGTTGCTGATGCATGGAAGCCTGTTTCTCCAGTGGTGGACGACTGGTCGGGGCCTCAGGAGCCAACATTGGGGCAGTGCTGGTTGGGGTAGGGGTGTAAGGTGGCTCCTGCTCTTCACTGAGAGTACCATCCATTGGGTAAAGGTCTTCATCCTCTTCCTCCTCATAGGGATACTCCGCTTCCTCCTGCTCATAGACCTCACCATCCTCTTCAACATATTGTGCCTCTTCTTCACCTCCATCTTTGTTGTACTCCCCATCATCACTGTAGACGCCCTGCGGCTCATCTGGATCCCAATCAGGTGAGTCTTTACCGTAGCTAACGGAAGAATGGCAGGAGTGGTAAGAGTCGTTCTCGTCGTAGAACTCTCCGGAACCTCGGAAACTCTCGCCATCGTCTGGGCCAAACTCCTCACTGAGTTGGGAGCTGCCGCGGCTCAGCTCACCAGAGGAGGCATAGCGACTACTGCCGGTGGGACTGTGGGAGTAAAGAGTCATTAGTGTTATATTGCTTATACTGTTAACAAGATGCGCGACTGTTGATATACAGATTTATGGGCCATAAAAAGAACAAACAACCACCGAGGAATATGATACTTTTCAGCTGATAAAAGTCTCTCCCTGCTGAAAACAACTGTTAAAGACGGGTTTTCTGGTCTTAACTGGTCTCTCAGAAGACAGGCCAGTAGACCAGCTTAAACCAGCTAAGACAAGCAAACAAATTAAGGGTTGGTTTGAGGTATTTTCTTCAGCAGGGAAATAGTTGTTGCTTATTTATGGATGAATGCATGTGGGTGAGGTGGTAAGCAAAAACGAGACAGAATCCTGAGGTTCATTTGAGGGAGTCGAAGAAAAGAACATTAACATACGGACTCAAAAAGAGCTGTTTCACAAAATACGTCAAGATGGCAATTGGAAGAGTTGTCAGTGGACAAACTAACCCAGGTGGACTTAAAAAAGGACAAGACATTGAAAAAAAGATAGAGAGTAACACTGAGCTGAGAGAGAAGGGGATGCAGCATTTTGATGTGACACCTTAAAAAATTTAAGGTTATTTATCTTTGATGGTGAATGAGCCAATTAGGTGTAAAGAGACTGAAAAAATGGTACGAGTAAGAATAGATGCACTGCCACACAGACAAACACACACACGATCGATTATGGGACGTATGGTTTAGTAATGCATGAAGAATCAGAACCAAAATAGATGTGTAAAAGTCTTTGAGCCAAAAAGTGTCTATGCTTCAGACTAGAGCAAATACGAGAGCCACAGGACACACAAACAATTACACATACAATCACGCTTCTGTCAAGCCATTTAGTTATATATCCTTGTCACCTTTTTTCACTTTCTTGTGGAAAAACCCATAAAGACACACACGCAGCTTTATTTCCTGTCTTCCACACAACACATTTTGGCTTTCGGAAAGTTGTCCATGAGATGTTGAGAGGATAAGTCAGTGGTGTGAGCATCCCCTGTTCTCTGCCATAGTCATCGACATGGTCCCGCCTGCTGCCCACACACAGCCTAGTCTGTCTAAAGGCTATGTAATTAGCGTACACTAGGCTTTCAGAATTCTGTCAGGCATATAGCTGCTAAATAACAGACTTCACAAAAAAAAAAAAAAAAAAACAGACCCAGTGGACCCCCACTGGCAACTGCACCAAATTCAGATTACACAGTACAGAAGACACAAGAAAAAGCTTCTGAAACGCACAAGTTGGTTACCCAATAACACGTGACAGATCATTAACAGGTAAATAACAATCATGAAAGAGGACATAGAAACATATACAAAAAGGTATAGATAGAGTAAATATATTCATAGACCATGTATGTCAAAGAAAGATTGGTGCGCATGCATGGCAAGCATAGCGAGGACCACAGGACCAGACAAGTCCAATTCCACGACATCATCACAACAGGACGGATTCACAGGCTGGAGCAGGAGGAAGAGCGGGAGGAGGAGGTGGAAGAGGGTGGAGGTGTAGGAGCTACGGAGACCCACCTATCAGAGAGCGAGTGCCTACTGTCTAAGGAGTATTGGCGGCTGGTCCGCCTGCTCGAGCCAGAAGCCGAATCAAGATCGCTGTGGCCGTTGGTGGCGGAGTCTAAACTATCATAGTGTCTGGTGGGAGGGAAGGGGATGGGGGAGGCAGGAAGAGGAGGAGCATGAGTAATGTCTTTTTTTATTATTTGTTTTTCATCTCACCTCATCAGGTCATATTAGATGGAAAATGGCCCAGTTTAAGGCAATGGTTAACCAGCTGCTAAGAGACTCATATCAAAAGTATCACTGTGGGATCAGGATCTGTCCATTATTAAGACTTTATAAAAAAGAGCCCTGTCCCAGATGGCGCCCTTGATGCTGATTTGCAGTCTTGTGGCCTTCGCTCACACGCATCTGTAAAGTCCACGAGACTGTAGGGTGGCCCACTTGACATCTTATGTTTCCCAAGGCTGCTCACAAGCTGCTCTGAGGCAGCTATGTCTGCTTTTGGTATAAATATCTTAAGGGGCTTCAGGTGCCATTTGGGATAAGGCAAGAGTCTCATTGCATAACAGCATGCAATGCAAGAATGTTGGATGAATTTCCCTTTTGTAAGACAAAATGTACAGGAAATAAAAGCGTGTTTTGAAGTGAACTGGGCCAAAATGAACAACTGAGGGAAAACGTTGCATTCAAATCACAGAGTTGCACCAATGTGGCTCAAAACCCATGAAGTGTATACAATGACTGCTCGTCCAAGGCTTGTATACAGTCACCAATGCATAGGAAAAAGAACAGACGAAAGTCGCACAGAATGCTTTTTCTAACTGATGGATGCTAAAGTTACTAGCATTAGCAGATACATTGCAACCAGGAATTGGGACAATTTACCTAATGGCTCTCTGGTTATCATAGTCATAGTCATTCACGTCGTTGTAGCGGGAGCCATGGTGTGTGTTATGAATGGGGTATTGGTGCAAGGAGGCGTTGGGCTGAGAAGTGGTGTAGAATGGAGGCGGGATGCTGTTGCTGGTTTCACTGCGGTAATCACTGTCTCGATCATCCACAGCACTATCTGGATCATCATCTGAAAAGCAAGTGATGATTCTACATGTAAAATGTGTGTATTAACCGTAATAGTTTTAAGTAGAAATGTTCCAGCACCAAAACCATACCCATCATACTTCATAAAGTATCAATGAAAGTATTGTGCAGCTTTTTAAAACTCACCAAACTAAGTTTACTTACTTTGCTGGTCCCCCCATAGACTCCAGTTACCTATAAGAACAAAGAGTCAACAGAAAAATTAGAAATAGGCCAAGAAGTCAGTGATGAAAATACATATTTTTGAAACAAATACCTCGGTGTGACCATGAACAAGCAGCTTGCCCATGCATGCTAAGTGCTAATGTTTAATAGCTCTGATGTGAAGCAAAAATAGCCTATTGGCAAGCCAAAGCTTCCTGCTCCTCCTTAACCCACCCATGCTTGAAATATTGCTGAATACTATCCAGAAAATCTCTATGCACCATGATGCTAAGCCATCCATCTAGTGCTCTGAGATAAAACACTCTCATATTGGAGCTGCTGATGGTGTGACTGGTCCTCTACTGAGGTTCTGCACACATCAACCTACCAAGGGGCCATGTAATTTATAGTGTGAGTGTGGGTAGCGCTTGAAAGCTTACAGCACTGAGTTGATGGTATCGGAAGTGGTCTCTCATGCTCCTCCTGGTATGTGTACTGCAAAATGAGCAAACAATAATGTCTGAATCTGTAGAACTGTAAAGAGAACACGAATGGAGTTGAATGACAAGACTCACATCTTGGTCCCTCATGGCATTGAGCTGCTCCAGTTTCTTGGCCCAGTATCGAGCTTCCTCCTCTGGTATATCTGGAAGTGTGAAAAACTATGTGTCAGCATTAAAACTTTGGACAAATTGGACCAAATATAGTATTGGAGGAAGCAATAAAACAGCAAGGACACCTAATGGGAGTTCGAATCGTGTATCCAAAAGCACTCGATGGAACGTGGGATCCTTGGTGCCGCAGATCTCATTCTCAGCCATAATGACCTGGGAGTCTAAAGTCAGCCATTGTCCTGGACCTTCCTACAACACCAGAGATAAACAAAAAGCACTGCCATCTTTTTTTGTCTGTATATTTGGTTTGGCTCAACTACCAAGGTATACAACTCTACCTGTTCAGGGTTATTTAGCTTAGTGGTTATAGATCTTTGCTGGTGGACAAAGAGTTGAAAGTTTGAACCCTATAAAAGGCGAATGTTAAAAATCCTTTAACAAGCCACTTAATCTCAGATTGCTCCAGGGAGGAGCGTGCTAATAAAATTTTATAACAAACACTGCAGAAACAAATTCCACTGGTGCCGGTTCATAAAATATGTTTAAACTGGTAAGAAATATTAACATATAGGGTCTTACAGGGAATGGTTTCTGCAACATGTTTGCAATGAGAGCCGATGCCAGGCATCAGCTACAGATCTCCACATATAGCTCTACAGTGGGTGAGAAAAGCTGCAAGCTGTTGGGGGCCAGGCCGGCCATCTGGGCTGTACCTCGTTCGACTGACGAATGTTGCTCAAAGGGATCCACAATGTGCCAACCATGGTGTCCCAGATCAGTCCTTTGTTCCATACCTCCACCGCCAGGCCCAGATCCAGTCTGTTAATCTCACTGGAAGATGAATTGAAGGGTAATATTGAGAAACAGAGAGATGGAGAGAGAGATTCATATGTGGTATAATAATATGGAGGCTACACTCTGTTATGTTTCATACATCTTCAGATCAGACTCACGTTAAAAAAAGAGATCTAAGACCACAAAAAACCACACATTTTTGAAATACAGTGGAGAAACTGGATGACTAGTTTAGAAATCGTGGTACAGTAGATTGAAGAATCTACAGTAGATTGGGGACAGTGGTGGTGCTGCATTATACATCACACAGCAAGAAAAAGAGGTGCTGAAGCAGATTTGGCTTATAGATGACTCAAGATGAGGTAGGCAAAGAGTTTTGCTGATCAGATGCTTCTATAATATTCTTTGTTGTCAATTCACACAAGCTCCCAGTGTCTCAAAAGCTTCTAAATGTGTGTACTAGACATTTACATTGTGAACAAAATCCAAGTTGTGCTTGCCGGAGCAAAATCAGCAAAATCTTGTTTGTGAGTGTTGTTGAATGCAAGTGTGTTGTTCTAACTGGTTGATTGGTGGTTACAGGGGTGTTCTGGGTGCTAGCAGGAAGGCTTTTTGAAGTGTCTAATGCTGCATTCAAGTCCTCCTGGGAAGTTTGTACTTACGAGTTGACAAGTCGTAATTACGACATCGGGTATGTTCTAGTCAGTTTAGTCGGTACAAGATGGGGGTGTACCTTCTTTTAATAAATTACAAGAAAATACAACATGGTTTGTTAACTCTGCTTGTAGAAAACGAAGAGCAAAGAATTTGCATCAGATGTGTTTTGCGTTTTTAATTTTTTTAAATAATCTATGAAGCCACTTTAATATGTATCGCATAAAAACGTATTAATTGTTATATTGCAATGCTATCTATCAATTTCAACTAAAAAATTACCGTCAACAACAAACGTTGCATCCATCGATCCTTCGATTCTGTCATGTTCCTCAATGACACGCCCCCAAGTTGGAAACTCTGAGATTAAAGAAAATTCAGTTTCCCACTCGTAATTACGACTTTGTGGTGGCGTTCATGTGTGTTTAACTCATAAATACGATGTATCTGACATGAATTGAACGCACCATAAATTTGAGGTATTATTCATTAGATTTAATAATGTCTTTGTTGTACTTAAACATTATTTATTGCAATCAGTGCTAAGCAACATTTGTGCCCTTGGGGGTGGAACCATTAGGTGTACTACCTGACCCTCACTACCAAGGGAATGCAAACTGTTACAAGAGAAAACAGAAATAGCTCTTTCATCAAGGCTCTTGTCAGCTCAGTCGTAAGGCTTGAAACATACTCTATGCAAGTTAATGAATGCCAATGTTTCTAGCTACACAAGCTCAAGTTCTTGCGCTATAGCATTCTCAGCATTGTTACTAGGGCACACACATTAAGTATGCGCAACGGGACCCTGTGCTAGGAATGCACTGGGCAAACATTTGCATCAGCATGTTTCTAACCCTAATACGTACTGCTAAGAGAAAGAGAAGAGGAACTCACAACATGAAGTCCTGTTCCCAACATGGCTGACTGCCTCGCACGGCTATGGTGGTGCTCTTCACATTCTGAACCTTCAGTGACACGTATGTGTTGAATTTCTCTGCACAGAAATACCAGCGCATTTAACAGAATGTTGCAGAAAAAATACAAAGGACATTGTGGAAAGCTAGCTACAGTGAGACTTCAGGCTTACCTTGAGGTCCATCGAGCTTGGCTTTCTTCACTGTAATAGAGAGAGGCACGTATGTAAATGAGTGATAAACATAGGTGTTAAAAATAATCACACTTTACATATCAGGCAGGACGTTTCAGATTCAATGTCAGCATATTCGCATTTGCGCAACAAGGATTCCTCAAGGCTAGACTCCAGTTTGTAGGGATTTTCAATTAATGGGAAAGCAATTCACTTTCTTTTCTTTTTTTTGGACCTGGTCTCATAGTACTGCAATGTCTGAACAAGCTTTTTTTTTTTTTTTTTTTTGTATGTACTATTTTGCATGGTGGTACCATGGTAAATAAATATGATAATCATTTATTACCACAATATAAGGTGAATGTAAGTTTACATGATATCAAAATATCCTGTAATCAACTGATTCATTTCAGCCAGATACCATTTCAGCACCACAGTACCTTTTTAAAGGTGTTATTAAAGAGAACTATGAAAATTTATTTTTTATACTTTAGAACCATTATGTCAAGCAACAAAAGAAACATAGAGCTTGGCAACGGTACAAACTCTCCAGGAAACGAGTTTCTCTTTACAGATTTTGTTCAATTTGAGAGGTTACGAAACTGCAGAGAGGTCTAGAGAGGCAGTCACTGTCAGTTATGCTTAGGGGAAATCTGAAAAAAAAAAAAAAAAACCTGCTCCAACTGAGCTCCTTTTAAAGACGAGTGACGTCAACGGGCCCATTCATAATTCATATTCTCATATTCAGTGCGGGTAGAAGCATCCTTGAGTTAAGGGGACCTTAAAATAATTCTCAGCCTTCCCCTCTAATCCTTCACAGTCAGCGTTCCTCTTTAAATTCAGTGCAGATTTTCTCACTTCCTCTAAAACGCTTACTGGTTGACACTCTTAACACCTGAGAGTAGCTCTAAGTTATACCAAATGCAAAGTATATGAGTCAGAACTTTTTTTTTTTTACTGATAATATCAGAGAAAACCCAAATTGAAACAATCATATTGCATTTGCCTGTTTGCCAACACACTGCCAATCTTCACTTGAATGCTTGGGGAAAACTGAACATCAGTTCCATGCTGAGAAGAGGGAAGGTTGGTTTGGCGGTAGTTTACATGGCAGATTTGGTTGAAGCTAGTCAACCAGCATGATCTGGTAAAATGGATATGATTCTGGTAAACTGGTTTGACCAATGAATTCTTGCTGTTTAAGCTACAGTAATAAAGAAGCCTAACAATGACACTAGCATCCAAAAACACTGATATTTGTGGTGTTTCAAGAATGCCAGTATAGCTCCAGATAAGAGATTGTATGCAGTATGGTATGGAGTGGAGTTTGCCAACAGTAGTGGGTGTTTTCTTTCACCCCAGGATGACTCTGAGTGGGTTTGAATAAATCACAGCCTTGCTGATATTAAGTACAACAAATGAAAAACTAGCTCATCTCCAACTGAATTCTGCAGGATTTCCAGGAGTTCTTTCATTCTTCAACATTTAGTGTGTTGACAATAAGCTCTTATCAGGACCAACTAAACATTGGATTTTCAAAAGTATGTGAAGTTCACGGCATAGACTTTTGATGACGAAGGATGACATTATTGTATTCTTCATTTATTAGATGCACGCCGGTCTGTTATAGTAGGGACATTGACTTTACATTATCATAACCCTAAACATAACATTGAACAAAATGAACTGTGATTGTCTGACAGTCAGATGGGCTATGGGGGATCTACTGTGGAGTCCAGACCTATAGGCCCTAGCTTAAATAAGTACAAACACATTTTATTTATTTTTTGGTCATAACTAGAAAGAAATTGAGCAGAAACTGATGAAACTTTCTAGTGCGCATGTAATGAAGCCTGTGTTCACATTTAACTAAAGTATACTTTAGGTTTAATGGTATGTTACCACTGGAAGGAACGAAACAGAGCGGGCATTTTTGATAAATTCCTGCAGAAGCCGAGCTTGTGGGATTGGCAGAAAATTGGAGAAAGCTTTTAAATTGGCTATGCGCGTTCAAATACTCAACTCTATGCAAATGCTACAAAGGAAAATGTAGAAAGGCAGTCAATTACCATGAGCTGTAGGTACTGACGTCTGCGTTCAAAATTTCTGCTGGATTAGGTGAGTAAATCATATTATTAACATATTACATTTCACTGATTTCTAAAGATGTTTGGATGCTTGTGGAACTGGCTGGGTTAATGATGTCATGATCATTAGATGGAGTGCCCATGAGCTTCAGTAGAGGGCACTCCACTCAGGACCATTCCACCCATCAACCACCAGATGTCACTTGGACACTAGCACCTCTCATACTGTTGCACCACACCCAAACTACATTACCCATAAGTCACTGCATCACAATCACCCTGCCACACCTGCACCTCATTCATCAGCCAATTTCCTTGCCACACCTGCACCTCATTTACACACACACACATATAAGCATATGCCTGTCTGACCATTCTCATCATTAAAGTTCTGCACATGGATCCGAACATCTCTGTCTCATCATTACAAATGAAAGTGTATCTTTACTACGGGATTTCAGAAACAAGTTTGCGTCTTTCCAACTGTGATGGCTTTTATATATGATGATTAAATTATTCATCATCATCATCACTCGCTTCAGGCACAATAGCGCTTTGAGCAATGTTCTCCTGCTCTAGTGGCCGAGCACAGTAAACCCAATACGAGAAAGTTCGATCATTATGACCGTCTTAAAATGATCAACGCTGCACCTCCACTCAAAGGTCCCGCTCACGAGTCGCCGATTCGCCGTTGTCTACCACCCTCCTCCGCCAGGGTATCCTCTATCGTGCTCCCACGTATCATTTCCTGCCATGTGGCTGGCGTGCACGTGTGCTGCCTCTTTATCTCTTCCCCTCTTCCTCTGGCGCTCCATTAATCTATCTGTGTAGCCAAGTGCTATAGCGCTACACTAAAAATAACCACTTCAGGGTGAACGTTGAGGTAACATTCTTTGCACAAAAGGGATTTTTAACAGTTTCAGTTAACAATATAACAATACTGCTCTAAAGCGACAAAATTCCATGTTTTACTGAATAATATCAAATAAATAAAACTCAGCAGACCGTCCTTGGGGAACTTAAGTTTCTGGCCTATTTAGACCACTAGATTCAATGTTATTTCTCTTATGGATGTACTTATCAAAGAAATATTGTATCTGCAGCTGCCTATAGTTTATACCTCTGTGTAAATCTACAACATCTGCAATCGGCTATCAGAGCTAAATTATACATGGTAACTGTTGTTTAGTGTTAACTACAATTCAGTCATATATCTGGGAGGTTAAATAGTCAGCTCTAATCAATTATTAATATGAAAATGAGTTGAGGCCCTGGTACTTAAAGGCAGAGTTGATCCAGAAAACACACACACACACACACACACACAAAGATGTTTAGTAGAATGTCCAGGTTGCTCCTTACCATAAAATGAAAGTGAATGGTTTTATTGTATGGAAACATTCATGAAGTAAATATATTTTTTAAATAATTTATCAAGCCATACTAGGTTTTAACTTCTAGGTTAGATTGCTTTCATTTTACACAAACCAGGCATTTTAAACAATGCTTAGAAAAAAATGCATTAAAATTCACAGGAAAGTGGTGATAAGATGGTTATGTAACAGGAATCCATGACTTTCGACATCATCAAAACCCATCCAGCGGGAATCAGGCAAGCCGTACTGTACATCTGCTCAGGTTACTGAGGCAGGTGCCAAGAATGATGCCAGTCTATGCCACACACACCCACTGTCACTTTCGGACGCTGGTTGTGAATCCACTGCCTGTTTAATTACAGAGTGGTGGCAGACGTGCAATGGATCAGAATGTGTGTGTAGGATGTGTTCAAAGAAACATGGCTTACAGCATCGTTCAGAATTCTGAGGCTCCTACAACAGATCTTCTACAACAGACCAATCTGATTCGCATGTCATCTTGCGTTTAATGCCAGTCAAGAAACTGAGCAAGGCAAGCGAACATGGGTAAAAGGTCCATTGCAAACTGCGGACCAAAAAGGCTCACATAAAGTGCATATGAAAGACATTTAGCCAAAGATTTGCACCATGTATTTGCAGGGAGCCACTATTCGTACAAGTCCCTGATATAAAAAAATTTAAGATCTAGGTTGCATTGTGTTAACGCAATAATTAACACAAACTTAACAATAAAGTATAATTTTACAGCATTGATTGCATTTATAAGCATTTACAGCATTTATTATCTTGGTTAATGTTGATTTCTACATATCCACATAATGTGAATGAATATGAAACATAACATACATTACAAATGTTATCATTAAAATAACTGCAAGCAAAGCTAAAATTCATAAATTAAGGTGTCATTGTGCTTAATTTTAAATACTTAAATACTGCAATTGTTACTTTAGACATAAAAATAACAGCAAAAAAAAAAAAAAAAAAAACTAAGTGTCTCGTTGTGCCTCATTTTATTTAAAAATTAAAACATTTATTTTTTTTTTACATTGAAATAACCAATCACAGTCAAAGTTAAACAATGTTCAGCTAAATGTGTCATTACGCCTCATTTTTTAAAAGTATTAAAATATTAACGTATTAAAACATTAAAGTAATAAAAAATTTAAAAAACACTAAAACAACCATAACCAAAGCTTAATTTAAGAAATGAAAGTTCAGCCTAATATCTCATTGTGCCTGATTTTTTATATTAAATTATCACTAATTGTTGTTACATATTTAATATTAAATAAATACAGATAGTTAAGAAACGAACATTCAGCAGAATATCAATGTGCCTAATCTTTAATATTATTTTCTGTAAAAAAAAAAGAAAAGAAAAAAACTATAACTTTTAATGCAACCCAAGCTTAAGGTAAGAAATGAAAGTTCAGTTAAATGTCAACTTGTGTCTCAACTTCTAATATTAAAATTGAAAATTACATAATGAATAAAATATTTAGAAATAATATATGTGTACAAATCTGTGCATCAATAATGATTTTTAACGGCTTTAAGTAATGTTATATGCAGAAAATATCATTACAATATTTTATAGTAATATTAAAATGCATCGCTTAATTTCATACAGTATGCTACAGATATCCGTCCCTCTATCCACAAAAGGGTCCTGAAAAATGCAGAAGACCCCTGATTTATACATCTCTCCATCTGTCAATTTAGGCCACATGATGATAAAAAAATAAATAAATCTATATATATGTTGGATTTTATTTTATACAAAAATATTTATGATCATAGTGCATTCAATAATTGTAGCCAGTACAGCAAAGAAAATGACACCTGTAATGTTGTCTATCCATCAAAAAGGTATTGAACTTCAAAGCCCTTTTACCACCATACAGTAAACACAGTTAAAAATAGATAAATCACACATCAAAGCAGATCTCATCTGAGCAGGGGAGCAAACTAAGGCTCCATTAGGAATATCAAGGGAACACACCCCTGATATCTGGCTGCATTTAAAAGACGGGCGGATTCGCCAGAATGATGAAAGTCATTTTTAGTGCATCTCTATGAACAAACTGAACATTGTATAAAACAACTAGACAAATAAAGCAATAAAAGAGTAAGTTATTAAGCTTCAATAATAACAAAAAAAAAAGAAAGAAAAAAAAATTGCACAGTAGGGACACTCCTTCTACCTTACATTTCATACTGTAACCTTACAGTTCAGCTTCATTTGCATGAATACAAACCGATAATACTATTAAACTCCATAGTGGACGAATATGTAACCGATTATTGATCATCGATCAGATTGAAAAGCATGTATGCGCTTGTAAACTATATGCATTTTAATCAAATGCAATATCAAGTGATTTGTTAAAAACATTGTGATATATTTAACCCTTAATAAGACTAAATATATACAATCCATAGGCTATATTATACATAACCAACAGCTGGTTTAAGTAATGCATCCATTCACGAAATAACATAGACTACTTACCTCCAACACACAGCAGTGACATCTCTTTTCTGTATTATTGCTCTCGTCCTTTTGCGTTATTTTAGATAATAAAACTGCTATTAAAACGAAGTATGGATTTTTTTTTACGTTGAGAAACCTCCCCTTCCCTTTATTAAACTCTACCCCAAAATATACAAAAATAACAGCAGTTGCTATTCCGAATCCTGCAGATAATTCAACCCGAGTGTTTTCAGCCACCCTCTCGACGTGACCCGCGGTTCGTCGGGCTGTGTGTGATTTTTTCAGCCGCTCGTAACGCGACGCACAGCCATCTTGTTCAGCACCGCCGCCGCGAGGAGAGCTACTACCGTGACGTCACGCTGACAGCAGCAGAGCACGCGGACGCCTCTCCACTCGGCGGAGGCGAACCAAAGTGTGGAACAATTATTAAGAACTGTACATTTATAACGGTCGGCAATTAAAAAATAACTTTTAATATTAAATTTGTTAGAGATTAAGATTTGGGGATCCGAAAAAATCCAATAGCTCTTTTTAATCCGTCGAAAAACCTACTTAAAGGGATAGTTCTCCCTACAGAAAAATCCCCAAATTGTCATAATTTACTCACAGACAGGGGCGTAGCAACCGGGGGGGACGGGGGGGACACGTCCCCCGCACTTTTAGAAACAGGTGATTCTGACCCCTGCTAATTTTTTTTTTTTTTTTTTTAGGATCCAGCGTGAATATTTCCTGTAGTGTTCTCTGATTTGTTACTTAGATTTGAGTGAAGTAACATTCAGCCAATCACAGACTGAATCATCTCCTGGGCGCGTCTGCTATGAGCTTCAAATCTCTTGTTGCTCTTCTGAATTTTCGTTCGTTCGTTTGTTCACTTTGCTATTAGGCCGTCTGGGATAAAATGCACCCCAGAAAAAAGCAAAGGACGATTACATCCTTTTTTCAAACACACACTGTAAGTATGTTACAGTATGTCGCGATGACACGAATCGCGCGATAAAGTTTTCATGTTATGATTTAACCTATTGAACCCGTATGGACCTCGTCACGTCGCGCCGGATTCAGTGTGTTAAATGCTCTCCTAATTGTCACTTTGGATAAAAGCGTCTGCTAAATAAGACGTAACAATGTTATTGGTTTCTGCTGTCTTTTGTTTGTCTACGTGCTGCTCGCGGAGTAAAATTATAATTTCACAATAAATCATATTTGTTTTCCAACGAATATCTTAAAATACTTTATCAAATTTTATTCTTTTAATTCATAACTGTTACTTTATGTCCTAACTAGTCTGTAGGAAAGGCAGGCTGTGACGTCACTGGCAGAGAGAGGGGTCAGTTGCTCAACCTCTCCAGAATGTGTACAGGTGAGATTTGTATAAAAAAAGCAGATTGACTATCTTAAATCTGCGGTAGGGAACTTTTGACACTCTAGCGGTTAATAAACAGAACTGCTTGCGTCTTGCGGAAGAACATCTTAGCCGGAACTACTTCTCTCTGTTTATGTCTATGAAGAATCACAAAGGTACTGGGTTACTCCGCCGCGGTACCCCGAAGCAATCTAAAATAGTCCGAATATAAACACTTATTATAGGTGCACCCTAGTGATTCAGGACAAGCCAAAAACACGGTTTGGAAAATGGATTCATGGTGTACTCGCTTATTATATCCATTTTTCTACATTTTGAAAACACACAAAGTTACGGACCGCAGCTCTGATTGGTTGTTTTGGTTTTTTACCGGGAGTGATGTATTTCTGCAAATGGCAATAGGACCACTGGGAGGAGCCAGAGGAGCTTGATTTTTTCACAGATCATCTGTCTCATATTTTTCATAAAATGTATGTTTGTATAAAATTACTGTAGATGTAATCTGTATACTCATTTAACACCTGTTTTTGTCCAACTGTTAAAAAAAAAAGTTATTGTTCAAATGTAGTGCAACTGAAATATTGTAAATATCATAAAATATCTTTATTTCATAAAAAATAAAAAAAAAAATATAGATGGTCTCCCATTGGTCTCAAAGTCCTGCAGTATTTTTTAATTTTGAGTATGATTTAAAAAAATAGGTTCCTGTAAGCTATCATGTCATGTTCCCAAATTTGAAAAAGTAAAATGCCAATTGGTATTCTATTTAGAATTTATTATGAACATCAGCTTTGGGTCAAATCACCATACAGCTGTCCCCCCCACTTTTAAAATGGCCACTACGCCCCTGCTCACAGACATGTTGTTACTCACAGAGAAACTCGTGTGACTTTCTTTCTTAGGTGAAACAACTCCATTGACTTGTCAAAAAAGATACGGTGAAAGTGAATGGTGACCAAGTCTGTTTGTCCGTAACATTATGTAACATCTCCTTTAATTAAATACAAATTCCTTTGAATATTAATTAAAAGAAAAAGCTAAAGATAAATTTTTATGGCAATTGTCTTTCAAAGCAGTGGTTGCAATTGTGAAATAACAGCCTACCTTTTTATTTGATTTAAAGTATTAAGAGTTAAATCATTAAAAAAAAAAAAAAAAAAAAAAAAGGATTGTTTGACAGTTGTGACTTTTAGTTCATTTTGGCTGCATTCAGTAAGAGAAGGTGGATAAAGTCATATAAAATTTTTAGGTCTGGAGACAAATTTTGTTAATTTGATATACAATATATATATATATATATATATATATATATATATATAAGATGTATTCTTTTTTTTTGCTTAAGGGAACACTCCCTTTATATCTTTAGATTACAGAACTTTTCTTTATGTTGTGGCCAATGTCACCCTCTACTGGATAAACGTACAACTTGAAGCTGAATAATGTAATGGTATCATAAAAAAAAAAAAAAGTACAATAATTATTGCCAGATTTTATTGTTTTTTTTTTCATATTAAAATAATTCATACAATCCTGAAAAAAATCCATTCAACTACATCACTAAAGCAAGGTAAACTGCTGACACCTGAAATATTTCAATGCTAGAATTCAGTTTCCCTTTGCAATGCCAACTGACTTACGGTTCGTTCAAAATGGAATGCAAGGAAAAATCAACATTATTTAGGAATTTTAATTCAGAAAACATAATGATTAGGAATGTTATTCAATGTTTAGATCATCATATTCATAAAATTCAAGGAGCAATTCTCAAGAGGTTCTTGAAATCCACAGCACTGTGCAGCAAGGGTTCAGGTCACCCAATGTAAACGCTGCACTTTACATTTCATTACAACTTCATAAAGACAATATTACCTTGTAAAAAAATCATAGCATGCCTTTAAACCATGCTTTCCGTGTTTCTAAATGGACTTAGTCTTTCAATGAACTGCTGTATTTGGGAAAACAGCAATATGGTGCATTAGATTACATGTCAATGATTTTGAACAGTGTTACAAATTAGCTTATCGTCGAGTGAAAATATCCCATTAAACCGCATGGCCTGTTACACCTTGTGATGCAAAGCATGGGGTCCCAGGCCTTCCAAATGCTTGGGACGTTCAGATCCCTCCACAGCTATAGACATGTTTTCAAAGCTTCTCACTGGAGGAAAAGAAAGAAGAAAAAGATGTCCATCAGCTAACATGCTTACAGAGTCCTAAATAAATCTCCAACAGCATATGTATGATTATGCAGTGGCGGACAGTAACAAAGTATTTTTAAATTCGTATTTTACTTAAGTACTTGAGTATTTTTCTTTTGGGAAACTACACATTTAATTCCAAATTTTGTCATTTACACTTATTGGACACTTGAATTATCATCAGCAATTTCTATTTTTGTATAGGCCTATTTATGTTGACACATAACGGAGTTAAAAGATTTTGAATATTTCTTTTTATACTTTCAATAGCCAGGAACAAAATTAGAAGGCAGCGATCAATCATTTAATGCTCGGTGCACTCAGTGTGAAAAGGCCTTTATGGAGCATAGTATCGCAAACCAGAGGCAGAAATAGTTACCTGTCTAGGTGAGCCAAGAGCTCTTGTAGCTTGAGGACTAAGTTGCGATGTTCATGAGGCCTGCTCTCTAAAGCACTACTCAAGCGACTCAGGTACGAGTCCAGCGTTCCAATCGATGGCGTCTCGCCCGTGCCTGAGCAAAAAACAATGCTGTTTCCCACTGCACCAAAAAAAGAATCAAATATGGTACTGGTATTATGGGCACCGTACAGTACTGACCTGGCAAAGGCACAGTGGCCAGGCTGTTGAGCAGTGTCTGTTTGATCGCCTGAAGGCGGCGCTGTAGAGCTTGCGTGCGCAGCTCATCCTGGCCCAGCTCAGCCTCCAGCCGCTCTTTAGCGCTGAACATGTCGGAAATGTGCTTCTGGAGAACCGCATTCTGCTCTTCGAACTCCACATTAGCCTTGCGCAGTCGCCGCAGCTCCGCTTCTCGTGCTGGGAAATGAGACGTTTTAAGAATATAGCTTTCCACATTGATGTTTATGGTTTGTTCTAAAACGTACCTTTGTTTTGGTCTAAAAATTCTTCTGTGAAAATAGGGACGTCAAATCTGGGCGTTAAGTCGGAGTTCTGAAAGGAAATTGTTTCATGAGGCAGGTTGCAAGAATAATTTCCACGCTTACTACTTCAGGAATGGGGCGAGAATGTTTGAGAATTCAGGCTTTGTTGGTATACTTACCTTAAAACCTGTAGACCCGGAACTGTTGGCATTGATAATGACAGAAGTCAACTCCTCTGTAAAACAAATAAACAAACAAATGATTCACTCTAAAACTAACATTTGAACCATTGCTAATTTTGAGTTGAAAATTATCGCAAACTCGTAAAAAAAACAAAAACAACAAATCACCAGAAAAGTGCATGCAAATAACACACCCTAAAAAGAGGGAGAGAATTTTTACCGCTCTTAATTCTCTTGTCCTGAACTTTTGCACATGTGATCTGATAAGCTTCACTTTTTTGATACTCCCTGAGTTCTCGTGCATACTGCATTTTGTCCCTTTCGGCTTCATCTAGGTACCGCTGTTAAAAATATTAAATAAAATAAAATTCATTTTCATCAGTAGGATGATATTCCAAGGAATAGTTCACTCAATAATGCAAGTTTGCTGACAATTTACTCAGCCTCAGGCCATTTAAGATGTAAGTGTAATCCAAAGCACTCCAGTACCACGACAAAATTTAATTATTTTTTACACAAATAATTAAATACAAAATGTATAGTAGTTATTAAGATTGATGTGGTTTGGAATTAGTAAAACATATAAGTAAAACATATATGATCAGAATATCAATGTGCCTAATAATTATGAATGCATTGTAGTCAAAAGCAAACGTTGCTTTTCACTTCAAAAGATGTTAATTGATGTACTGGAGTGGAGTGTGGATTACTCTGGGAATATTGTTATGTTTTATCATCTGTTTGGACTCTCATTCTGACGGCACCCATTCACTGCAGAGGATCCACTGGTGAGCAAGTGAAGTAATGCTGAATTACTCTAAATCTATTCTAAAGAAGATACAAACTCATGTATGGCCTGAAGGTGAGTAAATTTTAAGTTTTGGGTGAACACGAGGAAACAAATGGACAGTTACACACACACACACACAAAATACCTGTTTATCATGAGGAGCCAGACGGCTCCATTCTGCACCAAGTCTCTTGGTAATTTCTGGGAAGGGAAGATCGGGGTGAAGTGCTCGGATGTGTTCCCGTCTCTCATTCAAGAACCGCACATAACCTGTAACTGGAGCCTTGGGGCCGTTTGGTAAAACCTTCTTTCTCTTCTTCCCTTTTGGCCAGCCTCGCTTCTTTACTGGCTGTGAAGTCGATTGGTTCTGTAACAAATCAATTCAAATTGTTATAAATATATTAAAATATGGGAAGAGCATTAAAGAAAATATCAGTGTGACTGACTATACTGACCACAAAAACCTTTTACAATGATGCAATTACATAGCTACGGTACTTTGTGATACATAATCAAAATTATTGCAGAAGACTAAGGAATCCTGATCTTACCTCCTCTTGTGCATTATCTGTGTGTTGAGAGTCTTTAGATGCAGGAGCATCAGTTTGCTCTTGCTTCACACCACCCATTACATGAACTCAGAAAATTCTGGGACACACACAAACAAACAACAAAGGGTAGAAAATGTATTTTTGTTACTTGAAATATAATAAACATTAACTGAAATAAACTTAAAATAAAATAAACATTTTATTTTAGCTATTTGCCGAGACAACATTTCTATTTCCCTTTTAGTTTAACTTGCTGTACTAAAATAACTAAAACCAAAAAATAAATAAACAATATATATATACACGTGTGTATATATATATATATATATATATATATATATATATATATAAATAAATGTGTGTGTGTAGTATATTAATATATTTATAGTATATTTATAGTAATATAGTACAGTACAGACCAAAAGTTTGGAAACATTACTATTTTTAATGTTTTTGAAAGAAGTTTCTTCTTCTTCATCAAGCCTGCATTTATTTGATCAAAAATCCAGAAAAAACAGTAATATTGTGAAATATTATTACAACTTAAAATAATAGTTTTCTATTTGAATATACTTTAATAACATAATTTATTCCTGTGATGCAAAGCTGAACTTTCAGCATCATTACTCCAGCCTTCAGTGTCACATGTAACATCCAGTCTATCACATGATCATTTAAAAATCATTCTAATATTCTGATTTATTATGAGTGTTGGAAACAGTTCTGCTGTCTAATATATTTGATGAATAAAACGTTAAAAAGAACTGCATTTATTCAAAATAAAAATAAATATTCTAATAATATATATTCTAATAATATATTTTCTTTACTATCACTTTTTATCAATTTAACACATCCTTGCTGAATAAAAGTATTGATTTCATAAAAAAAAAAAAAATGACTGACCAGTAGTGTATATTGTTATTACAAAATATTTATATTTTAAAAACATAGCTTCTTCTTTTTTTTTTATTCATCAAAGTATCCTAAAAAAGTATCACATCTTCTGAAAAAATATTAAGCAGCAGAACTGTTTCCAACTTTGATATTGCATCGTCATATTGGAATGATTTCTAAAGGATCATGTGATAATGATCCTAAAAATTCAGCTTTCCATCACAGAAATAAATGATAATTTAAAGTATAATAAATGAAAAAACAATTATTTTAAATTGTAATAATATATTATAATATTTTAAAAAAATTCTGTATTTTTGATAAAAAAAATGCAGGTTTGATGAGCAGAAGAAACTTCTTTCAAAAACATTAAAAATAGTAATGTTTACAAACTTTTGGTCTGTACTGTATATATATATATATATGTATATAGACACACACACATGTACATACATATATATAACCAATAAACAAAATTACACAAGTAACTAATATTAAGAAAGAAAATACAAAAATACGTTAAAAAAATATTAGTAAAACAATTTTAGTATCTTAATGATACTAAAATAATGCTGTCTAACTAGACATCGTGTTTGTAAACACTGCCATTATTAAATAAATATAGTTGGTTTATTTATTATGTGTTTTGTTTGCTTAAAATATGTAGTAGGTTGTATATTTGCAAACACAGATGCATGCGAGTGAGAGCTTGAGGTGCATAATAATGCTTAAAAATGACTTTTCTATGCATCAACGGTTATTATTATTAGCTAAAGTAACGTTAGCATAGTTGGCTAACTAGCCTCTGTTGAAGCGCACATTAAATAAATAAATAAATGACGTCCTCATTACGACAGCTTATTTATTTCTATTTATACATATCTATATGTATTTATAAAAATCTACCGCTCGTTAATACACAATATTTCCACTTACCTAAATTAATGCCTGTTTTCTTAACGCAAACGCTAGCTCAGCCACAAACGTTAGTTTGATTGACAGTTCCTTGGTGGTGTTGATTGGTTTGCAGGTTTGGGTAGGCGGGGCGAATGGCAACGTGCTTCATTTGCATTACGCATGACTGAAAATAGTTATTTTATTGAGTTTTAAAGCATTTGTCCATTTTCTGCTATAACTACTCAATTATATTCAACAGTTGGGCCACTAATTATGGAATAAATATATAATAATATTAATATATGAATACATTAAGTCATATTTTAGTACAGGTAGCATACCCTTTATTTTCTTCCATTAAAAAGTTATTTGACCCAAACAAAATTATCTTTAAAAAATAGATGTATCACATAAATTAATATCCAATGATATTCCATGACTTTTCCAGCATCTTTGCAGTATTTCATCAAAAAGTAGTAGCCTATTAAATCATTTTATAGGCTAGAGATTGTTGGAAATTTACACTTATATGTCAGTTAAATGAATACTTATTAGTGTCTTCCAAATGCCCAAATAAGAACCTCATGAAAATTAACCACACTACAGTACAGTACCACTGCAGTAACCATGGTTTAACTAGTATTTATTTATTTATTGCCATAAAACCAACTACAAAATTACTACACTTGCAGTAAATTGCAACAGCACTTAAAGCCTAATTATGGCAATGTAAAAAAAACTGTAGTAGTAGATTAGTAAATACAATATGTATACCGTGGGAGAAATAATGAAGTATGATTTTAGAAAGAATATTTCCCAAATTAAATAATTGGCTTTTATTGTCACTGTACTGAAGTTAAGGCAAACTATTATTAAGATCAGCAATATATTGTTTACGCTACTCCATGATGTTAATTCATTGTATATTTCTAATAATTACTTGTATCTTAACTTGTATTATTATTTCATTATCATTATAATTGTAAAAGGCATTACAAAGGTGCTTGGGTCAACTGCTGTTAATGATATTTCACTGGTTTGCAGTATAATTTTACACTAAACAGACATCTAGCTAACTCGGGAAGGAACTAAGGAATGTATAATAAATAAGTGAATGAGTGAATTAATTAATTGATTGAAGATTTGACATAATTCACAATTTTAAAACTCACATAAATATCTATTACAGCAGGGACCAAAAAAGTACAAAATTATTGGAAATAATGATTTACTTAACAAACAACCAAAAAACCCAAGAATCTGAAAAATTGCACTTGTTGATTGATTTTACAGTATTATTTACACTACTCAAATGGTTAACACTTCATTTTTGGCCATGTGGGAAAAGTCATTCTCTTAGTTTCATGCCACTTTCCACAGTCACACTTCCTAAAATGAAAACTTTCCACGCACACCTGCCTCCTCTTCAATAAAGCGTTGGCTGGAGAATAAAACGGTCACATCCTAAACATGAAAACTACAATTAATTGTAAGAAGGAAGGCCGAGTTAATTTAAAGGGGACTCGATGATGTTCGAATCTCTCGTGGAAAGGCAGTCATTTGGCCAGTATTTCTGGTTATGCGCTGTTGTGTGTATTTATTCCAGCAAAGCCTGCAGTGTTCACCATCCAAGATGGCTGCGGGTGAAAGCAATAGCAGATCCCCATGTCTAAACTTGTCTACTTCGGGGCCGCTTGGCAATGCACCGCCGAGCAACAGCGCTCATTCCTCACCCGCAAGCAACAGGGGAGCCGTGGGTGCAGCCGTTGGGATGAACCGGGGCGCGGGGAACGCGAACCCTCGGTCAGGCCCAGAGAACGGCGGAGGCGCCGAGTCTGCGGTGAGGAGCACGCCGAGCGCGCAGAACCCTCCCCGGCAGTCGGTCGCTCAGAGCGGAGCGACTTCAGGCGCTGCGTCAAACATGACGGCGACATCATCATCATCCTCCTCCTCATCCTCATCAACCGCGTCCTCCTCCGTCGACGCGTCCGCCGCCGTCTCATCGCTTCCCAGCAGCCCGGCTTCAGTTTTGGTTTATCGAGAGCCGGTCTACAACTGGCAAGCGACAAAAAGTACAGTGAAAGAAAGGTTTGCATTTTTGTTTAACAACGAAGTGCTAAGTGACGTCCATTTTTTGGTTGGGAAGGGAATGGGAGTGCAGCGCATTCCAGCGCACAGGTAGGGATGAATAGCGGTCTGTTTGTATGTTTTACTGGAGTCATTTTTGAATCATTCTGTATATTGCAATAAACTAAACTTATGGCAAACTCTCCCGCTCGATGGATATAAACTAAAGTATTTGTCTCGGCGAGGATAAATCAATATTTAATCCTCAAATGGCCGTATTTACAGCCCGGTCCCGTTGCTCTTCGCAGATTTGCTCTCGCTGTGGGAAGTGCCGTGTTTGATGCCATGTTCAACGGTGGCATGGCAACAACGTCGACCGAAATTGAACTGCCAGATGTGGAACCGGCTGCATTTCTAGCCCTTCTCAAGTAAGAATGGGCCGAGGAATGCTGCGCTGCACGTTTAATGCTCTGTCCTGCTCTTCTGTGTGTTGACCTCTGTTTTTTTCATGACGTCCTTTAGATGCCCTCTGCCATGTAACTGCAGTCAGCAGACCCTTGCAAACATTTAAACATTTACCATGGCATATACACGTGATTTCCGCCGACATACCAAGAACAGTTTCTGTTCCCACTATTACCCAACAACAGTGTTAGTAAGCTTCTGGATTCTTTGTTAGTTTGTAAATGATTGTGCTGGATAGAGCTTTCTTGGCGGAAATAAACCGTGGTAAATGTTTGCAATAAATCAGAACTTTGAAATATATTAGCCATTGTTGATAGAAGCAATAACTAGTCTCAAAAATTTAAATGGGGATCAATATTGTATGTCCATTTATATCTATCTATCTATCTATCTATCTATCATTGTCTTTATGTGAGCTGGCAAGTCTATAATATTTTTTTTCCCTTTTGCAATTGCAGATTTTTATACTCCGATGAAGTGCAAATTGGACCAGAGACCGTTATGACCACGCTATACACTGCCAAAAAGTACGCAGTTCCTGCGCTCGAAGCCCACTGCGTCGAATTCTTAAAGAAAAACCTACGTGCTGACAATGCGTTTATGTTGCTCACCCAGGTAATCACAGGGTTGATATATTGGGGCTAGGAACTGACATATTGGACTGCACCTTTGATTCCCTTTCAAATCCTAGCAAACAGCGCCTCAAGCTTATTGAGTGTGTTTGTTGTCTGCTTTTTTTTTGCACGCGGTCTATTATAGATTATATGAAAACACAGTTCCTTTTGCTTTCAGGCACGGCTTTTTGACGAGCCCCAGCTGGCTAGTCTATGCTTAGAAAATATCGACAAGAACACCGCTGATGCGCTAGCCGCCGAGGGCTTTACGGATGTCGACCTCGGTATTGCTCCTAAGTATCAAATATCACAACAGAATACAATCAGAAGAGTGAGTCAGAAATAGAGCCTGTTATGTTCCCTCCGGTGCAGACACTCTCATGGCAGTCCTGGAGAGAGATACGCTGGGGGTACGGGAAGTCCGTCTCTTCGGGGCTGCGGTACGTTGGGCAGAAGCTGAGGCCCAAAGACAACAGTTACAGCCCACGCCGGAGAACAAGCGTAGAGTGTTGGGAAAAGCGCTTTCCCTTATTCGCTTCCCGCTCATGACTATTGAAGAGTTTGCAGCAGGTAATTTTCATCAGATCCTTGATTATGAAACCATTTCTGAATACTTTTCTGGCAAGTGGATCTGCAGTATTTCTGGCTAAGCTAAAAGGCTAGTGATAGCTACTTTAGCTTCCTGAGTGGCACTAGCCATAGCGCTAAACCTTGTGTGTGTGGGCGATAGGTCCAGCTCAGTCTGGTATACTCACAGACCGGGAGGTGGTCAGTCTTTTCCTGCATTTTACTGTCAATCCGAAACCACACGTAGAGTTTATTGACCGGCCTCGCTGTTGCCTCCGGGGGAAAGAGTGCAGCATCACGCGCTTCAGTCAAGTGGAGAGCCGCTGGGGCTACAGCGGAACCAGTGACCGCATCCGGTAAGGTTTTTTTTTTTTTTTAAACCATTGATTGAGAAAGTGCTGAGACACTAAATGAGAACATTGATTTGATTCCAGTCATTTTATGTACCTTATATAGGTGGAATGTTAAAAACTTTTGTCAAATAAAATTTGCATTCAAATTCCTCACAGGTTTTCTGTGAACCGCAGAATATTTGTGGTGGGATTTGGGCTCTATGGGTCCATACATGGTCCAACTGATTATCAGGTCAACATCCAGGTGAGAACTAAGCCCCTTTTTCCTTATTTCAACCATGAATTGTCTGAAGAGTATGTTTGCTGATGGTGGGAGTGTGAAAATGTGGCAGTACGTGTGTGGTAATGGTGCATGTTTTCCTCAAATCTAGATTATACATACAGACAGCAACACCGTTCTCGGTCAGAATGATACAGGCTTTAGCTGCGATGGAACAGCCAGTACCTTCCGAGTCATGTTCAAGGAGCCTGTGGAAATTCTTCCCAGTGTCAACTACATTGCCTGTGCCACCCTCAAGGTAAAACAGACTCAAAATTGGAGTATCAATCCATTTGTATGCTAAAATGGTATTATAATGCCACCTGACACCTATGAGCAATGGAAAGTACCAAATCATGGTTCCTTGCATCTCCAGTTGCGCTTATAATAGCTAATACTTAATTAACTAAAGTCTACTGGCTATTAATTATCATTGGCAATATACAGGAGTTTTAAAAGGAATCCATGGGATCTGGAATTTTGTGTGAGAGAAAAAGATTTTCCCATGCAGATTTTGCATCGTGTTCAAGTTGGTCAAGCAAATTCATTGCATTTACCAATAGAAAGCTGTTTGGTTTTAAAAGTGACTTCTTTGTGAGCTGTGCTTCAAACATTGCTACGCTATTGGACAATGGACCTATCTATCTATTCCTTGAAATCCTTCTGTGATCAAAGAATAATCATTTAATACAATTTGTCTGTATCATTTAATACAGTTTTTAATGTATTATAAATGAACCTGTGATGGAATGCTTTTGCAGGGACCAGATTCTCATTATGGGACCAAGGGGATGCGGAAAGTCACCCACGAATCCCCTGCTACTGGTACCAAGACCTGCTTTACATTCTGCTATGCTGCAGGCAATAACAATGGCACTTCTGTAGAGGATGGACAAATCCCGGAGGTCATCTTCTACACATAATGACCAAGCAGAATCTCATGATTAAGGACTCTTGCATTGCATTTTGTGGCCAATTCACCTGTCTCTGTGTAGACCGGTGACCAAATACTGATCTCTCATTTCTAAAGGCTTTTGTTTTTAAGATTTGAAGCATGAGAATTCAGTCCTTTCAAAGTGTACTTTGGGTACCGATTCTGTTTTCTACCCAAGTAGCACCACATAGTTCCACCTTGATGTTATGACCAGCCAATGTCATTGCTAATTAACGAATAGGTGAACTTCTTCATTGCAGTGATTTACCACAGGTACAGTTCAACTCTAGAGGGTAACTCTTTTCCGTTTGTATTTATTTGAATGTTGATAAGTGGTGTTTCTTTTGGTCTGACCTTTGAGCCTTGATTGCTCATGCTCATCAGTCTTTCAAGTCGCACTGATGCACTTCAGCCCCAGGCGCAAAAGTAAGTTTGGGTAAAGTACACTACATCTCGATTAAGATGTCAATTCATTGTAAAATTGACTTATGTACCCGTTTTGAGTGGCCTGCACCCCTTGCTAGAGGGGAAACTCCATTTCTTTGACAGCAGTGTGAACATTAGATGTTTATAAGGTGTTGTTTTACCATAGTTGCCCTTCTAGTTAATAGTGATTAAACTACAAGCACTTGCATTCACTATGCCATTGTATAAAAGCTCTGAAGTATTGACTGCAGTGGACACATTCCTATTCCAGATTCTGAATATTCTTTTCTTGAGATGTTGATATGAAATGAGCAGGAAACAGCTTCATGAATGTATCAATGCTTACCTTGTAAGCGCTGTAAATATGTCCTTGTCTTGTTTCTGTATGTTTAATTAAAGTCTGCACCCCTCGTTCAGGTCACAATGGATCAATTTATACAGCATACACACACAATAGTGAATACTAAGAGCTTGTTTTTATTTGAGTGGCATTTGCTTATGCAAAACTTGTTACAATTGATTTTTTTTTGACTTGGTTATGGAGGAAAGTCATACGAGGCTGACTTCCAAGTCTTGGGTTCCTTCTGAAATGAATATACATCTTTTTGCCCGCCAAGTTAGATCGTTTTGAAACTAGCACTCTCACATTCACCCTTTGTTGTTCCGAACTCAAATGTGTAACAGGTACTTAAGTATAATATTTTGATGGGTTTTATATGTACTAATACCAGGGATTGCCTTTGCATGTTAACTCTAATCAGCACTACCTACTATCAATCAACTTTGACTAATGAACCCTTGTCAGAATAGATGACATTTAACATGATACAAATGAAAAAAAAAAAAAAACAGGAGTGATCGCACTAAAGTACATTCGTGCGTGCAGGTCGAATAGACTGTACATTAATCCATCATTTACATTCAAATTATTTTTTTCCAGCCTAAAATCCTGAAATGAAGTCTGTATTTCTTTGAAATGGAAACTAAAGACTTATAATAATCTATTATGCACATACATACTACACCTGAATACATTCTTATGGCATATCAAAACCTTACCACTTAAATCCACTTATCAAAATATTTCAGGCTTACAAAATTTCTCATGACGAAAACATTTTTACTTTGAGGTTGCTAATCTCTTTTAATACTACAGCAAGCACACAATATGTATTAGGATACAAGCCATGTACACAGTACATAAATTGCGCAATTGTATTTGACGGTTTAAGCACAAAACATTAATTTCCAGTTTCACTAGGAACATAGAAAAACCACAATTGCCTGTTGGTCCAAAATACAATAAGGCATTTTAAAACTATAGTCAGATCTTGACTGTATGTTTTGAATTCATCTAAATCTCCATAGTGTTCGTCTTGCCCTCAGGATTTTATCTGATGTCCATCTTCTCAATCGGTTTAGAGGTTTCCCTTGAAGTTTGTGATGGCATCAAATATCTACACCGTGGAAAAAGTGAATTCCATAATATATCCATATTTAGGAGTCAAACAATCCAAAGTAGTTCACAAAAGACATGTCAGACTGAAATTTTTCATCAAGACAATCAGGTCAAAGTGAAGAATTTTTAAATCATCATAAATGGCTTGGATAACATATGTTAGCACTCAAAGTGCAGATTACTCACTTTTAAAATAGGGTCCAGGATCAAATGGGCAAGTTCTGGTAAGCTTTTTCCATCTGGTGTGGAAGACTTGCTACAACTTCCCAAAGGAAGGGTTAAATGTACCTGTAAGAAATGGTCACTTTACATAAAGAAATTACATTTGATTCAGTTGTGTTGTTCTTTTGGGTTTTCCTATCTCACCAATCTCCCCAAAGCTTCAAGTTCTCCACCTTCTTGCACCATTCAGCTGGTCCCAGCTGTGCTTCACCATTGGCAGCAAACTGCTTCAAAGTGAAAGCAGTCCAGATCCAAAGCCAATAGTTTCAACGACTAGATCAAAATAGCGGGACATTAAAAAAAGTACACTTAACCTACTTTAAAACATTTTGACAATTAGTCTAAAATTAAACCACAAGATAGTGTAGAAGGATACGTTCTTTTCAAAAATCGAAAAGGTCCCATGAGCGAGCCATGAGGAACTCACCACAATGTTGCCCATAGGTCCGTTCTCATTCTTGCCATATGTGGAGATGATCATGTTGACGTTCTCGAATGAAAGCGCTGGAAAGTTTGGTACAGCTCTTCAGGGCCCAGCTACAGCTCTAGCAATGCATGGTCCATCTTGTTCATCATCAATACTGGCTTTAACCTCTTAGCAATGGGCCTGTATGAGCATAGTCTCTGCACGACAGCAAGTTTTATAATTTGAATAAATATGCCAGACAATCATACAACATTTCAGAAGTCAAATAATATAATAATTGGCTGCGCTCATATATGGCACCTTAGATTCTTAAAAATAAAAGGTTCTTTATTGAAATCTATGGTTCCATGAAGAACCTTTAACATTAATGGAATCTTTCTACTGCACAGTAATTAATAAGCATAAAAGATAAGAAAAAAAAGAAAAAAAAAAAGAAAAGAGGTTTACTGAAAGGCTCTCTGACATAGTGATAACACATGTTGCCTTCTCTAGTGCAGCTCAACCAGGTCTAGTCCCATTCGTTAATATTTGTGATATCACAAAACCCGGAAAACATGCGTTGTAGTTCAAATGCATTGTTCGTGGTGGTTTTTGAAAAGTGATTTGTTAGGGAAGTCACGGCCTAGTGGTTAGATAGTTTGACTCCTAACCCTAGGGTTGTGGGTCTCAGTCTTGGGCCGGCAATACCATGACTGAGGTTCTCTTGAGCAAGGCACCAAACCTCCAACTGCTCCCTGGTCGCCACAGCATAAATGGCTGCCCACTGCTCGGAGTGTGTGTGTGTGCACACTTTGGATGGGTTAAATGCATAGCACAAATTCTGAGTATGGATCACCATACTAGGCTGTATGTCATGTTCACTTAAACAAAATACCTTGTTTTTAATTGGACTTTGAGCTTTGTAACTTTGCAGATCTTTTTTATGCTTGAACAGCAACATTACAGACTTACTAAAGTTGAAGTGGAATAGCATAATAGCACCACTTTAAGAAAGAATAGTTTACCATAATGTTCACTCAATCCCAACGGTACCAATGATTTTGGACTAAATAATGACTACTAATCGGCCTGGATGCATTAAGGTACAAATCATGCAGGAGCAAAGCTATGTTTAGGTTTTATTCCTTTAAAATGTAATGTGAATACACAATTCAAACAAATTTGAGCAGTGGCTGTCGTTTAAGTAAAAAGGCAGATTGTGCTATTTTTTTTTCAGTTACAATGAAGTCATAGCTCACGTGATCTCAAAATGGCAGCACCCATGAGGAACATGTAAAATGAAATTCTAGATTGATGTATCTTGGGTAATCATCTTATGCTGCTAGTATACATTAAGGTAACTACAGTAACTTTTGCAAAACTTTACTTATAAAAAACTACTGCAAACTAAGTTATTGAAAATGATTAACTCATCAACATTTCTTTTCAACAGTAAATGTATATGAACTACTAGACTAGGTAGGATTTAATTCACATGTAATGCTAGTCAGTGCTTCAGAAGTGGCTCGTGGAGCATCCTCATTATTAAATCAAATTCAACCACTCCAAGCAATTAAATCGTGAAAAAATGTCAGACTTAAGAAGATTATTAACGCATAAAATAAAAACATCATATATCGACTTACCATTTTGACCGATGTTTTTGGATTCGTTTAATGGCGCAACGTTGCAACACAGTCGGTGAAAAGACCGATGACTTCAACTCTCATGAATATATATCAAGCGCGCGCCGGACGTATTGTACGTGATGACGTCGGGCCACGGTTCACATTTAAAGGTGTAGCATCACTGAATATCGCTGTTTGAAGGTTAGCAGGGTACACAACGCTGATAAAATATAATTTAAATACAGTAAATTAAAGCCACATGTAATGATACAAATTGTAATAATTTAATAATTGAAACATTTCACACCGTTTCCTTACTATTAATTCAGAATAAAATAGGCATTCGGCCAGCAGATGGAGCCTCTTCACAACATTTTGTCACGTCTGGCAAACTATCAGGTTAGACGCCATATTGAATTTAACGCCAATAAAATGTTTTTTTAAACTTCAGGCAAACGCATACAATTTTTTATAAAATCACATCTAAGAACTTGACTGTTTTTTTTCCTATTCAATTTTTTAAATAAGATTTTAAAAAAAAGTTTTCGCCTTTGTATTATAAATTAAACTCGGGATGTTTAACGCCCTCAAACATCCTTGTAGAACTGGACTTACCTGTAAGATTCACATTCAATGGCAGTACTGTTACCCTCCAAACTGCAGAATAAACAGTAAGTTACATCTGGGTTGAATATGTGATTCAGCACATTGCATGCTTTGGCTCAGGTCATGCATTTGCTTTGAAGCAAAGGGCATAAGAGCAGCTTGATGTATGCACTCAATAATGAGAGATTTTGCACTTCAGAACGAGAAAGTTTCATTTCTAAACACTTTGTGCTCTATTTTTGTTTGTCTTGCAGACTGTTCTACAGGTTCAAGGGGCTGGAGCATGCTGATGGCTACAGCACCCACGCAGATTGCATGTGAAGTAGAGAATAAAAATATACAACTGAATTTGAGCTCTTACTGTCTATGCAACAAGAGTCTTCACTATTGTTGAGAGGTGTACGGGAGGAAGAAGAGACTGCAACCAAGTCAAGGACATGAGTTCATTGAATATGACTATTTTAACTGAACCGAGAACGGGGTATTATTTTTTGTTTTGACAATGACACAATAGGACACCATCAGTCTGTCTTGAGGTGAAATCAAAGTGACAGAAAAGAGCAACCTGGTCAGGCGCATGAGCCTTCAAACTGTCTGACTGGCAAAAAACTTCCAGTCAATAAATGAAATAAGCAGAAAATATATTTTTTTTTTTTCAGTCGGCGCATTCATGACATGTTAGTTACTGCTGCTTATGCTTAGTTAAGTACTTTTCAGTGTCACTGGCTAAGTAAAAAAAAGCTGTAAAATATGGTATGGTAAAAATCTGTCAATTGGTTAGCGGCAGGGGCGTAGCAACCGGGGGGGACGGGGGGGACACGTCCCCCGCACTTTTAGAAACAGGTGATTCTGACCCCTGCTAATTTTTTTTTTTTTTTTTTTAGGATCCAGCGTGAATATTTCCTGTAGTGTTCTCTGATTTGTTACTTAGATTTGAGTGAAGTAACATTCAGCCAATCACAGACTGAATCATCTCCTGGGCGCGTCTGCTATGAGCTTCAAATCTCTTGTTGCTCTTCTGAATTTTCGTTCGTTCGTTTGTTCACTTTGCTATTAGGCCGTCTGGGATAAAATGCACCCCAGAAAAAAGCAAAGGACGATTACATCCTTTTTTCAAACACACACTGTAAGTATGTTACAGTATGTCGCGATGACACGAATCGCGCGATAAAGTTTTCATGTTATGATTTAACCTATTGAACCCGTATGGACCTCGTCACGTCGCGCCGGATTCAGTGTGTTAAATGCTCTCCTAATTGTCACTTTGGATAAAAGCGTCTGCTAAATAAGACGTAACAATGTTATTGGTTTCTGCTGTCTTTTGTTTGTCTACGTGCTGCTCGCGGAGTAAAATTATAATTTCACAATAAATCATATTTGTTTTCCAACGAATATCTTAAAATACTTTATCAAATTTTATTCTTTTAATTCATAACTGTTACTTTATGTCCTAACTAGTCTGTAGGAAAGGCAGGCTGTGACGTCACTGGCAGAGAGAGGGGTCAGTTGCTCAACCTCTCCAGAATGTGTACAGGTGAGATTTGTATAAAAAAAGCAGATTGACTATCTTAAATCTGCGGTAGGGAACTTTTGACACTCTAGCGGTTAATAAACAGAACTGCTTGCGTCTTGCGGAAGAACATCTTAGCCGGAACTACTTCTCTCTGTTTATGTCTATGAAGAATCACAAAGGTACTGGGTTACTCCGCCGCGGTACCCCGAAGCAATCTAAAATAGTCCGAATATAAACACTTATTATAGGTGCACCCTAGTGATTCAGGACAAGCCAAAAACACGGTTTGGAAAATGGATTCATGGTGTACTCGCTTATTATATCCATTTTTCTACATTTTGAAAACACACAAAGTTACGGACCGCAGCTCTGATTGGTTGTTTTGGTTTTTTACCGGGAGTGATGTATTTCTGCAAATGGCAATAGGACCACTGGGAGGAGCCAGAGGAGCTTGATTTTTTCACAGATCATCTGTCTCATATTTTTCATAAAATGTATGTTTGTATAAAATTACTGTAGATGTAATCTGTATACTCATTTAACACCTGTTTTTGTCCAACTGTTAAAAAAAAAAGTTATTGTTCAAATGTAGTGCAACTGAAATATTGTAAATATCATAAAATATCTTTATTTCATAAAAAATAAAAAAAAAAATATAGATGGTCTCCCATTGGTCTCAAAGTCCTGCAGTATTTTTTAATTTTGAGTATGATTTAAAAAAATAGGTTCCTGTAAGCTATCATGTCATGTTCCCAAATTTGAAAAAGTAAAATGCCAATTGGTATTCTATTTAGAATTTATTATGAACATCAGCTTTGGGTCAAATCACCATACAGCTGTCCCCCCCACTTTTAAAATGGCTGCTACGCCCCTGGTTAGCGGTAAGTTCCCTTAAATCTTAAATGGGTCATTTCATGTAATATTATAGGAAAATACTGTTAAATATAGTCTTTGTAAGTGAAAAATAATAACCTAATAATTTACAGTGACAGAAAAAAACAAAAAAACAAAAACAAATTGACATTCCCAGAATTCTCTGTGACCGCTCACATTTAGTTTCTGCTTCATTTTCTTAGCAGTTAGGGTTTTATATTACATAAAAGAAAGTTTTTTTAAGAACTTTTTGCTAACATTCCCATTAAGTTATAATTCTTCTTCTTTTTTTTTGTTATAAGTTTTTTTTTTTCAGTTATGCAAACGAAAAGAGAACAGTTCGTTTGATCATTTTACAAACATTGAATGTTAGTTTTGAATGTTTTCTGAAACAAGTAGCAACATTTAAAAAATGTTAGATTAACATCCAACTAAAACATTTCGGCAGAAAAAAAAATTCCATGAACAATGTATAAATAATGTTATCATGCTAATGTTTTGAGAACAGTATTAAAGACCAGATACATTCGAACAAATACGTCATTGGAAGAAAGGTCATAACTTTGAGAGAAATTTCTGAGCATTCCTTGTTATTTCGGATCTTGTTAAATGAATGTTTAGTTGTGTGTTACTATAATAATAATATCACATGTGCATCTTCAATCTGTTAGTATTTACCTCAGCTTGTGGAAAAGCTGCTTGTGATGATCTTCCTGTGCCTTTCTCTTTACCATCTGTGTTTTTAGGTTGGATGTCAGTATGTCAAGGTAAAAACAGATTTTAGTAATTATTTCAGTTAATGAAATATACATCTTTTATTTAGTAAATTTAAGTTCAGTTCAACTTAAAATGTTGCTCAAAATGTGGCCGGTGTTTTCTGCTCGTTGTAGAGCAGTGAAGGATTCCTTGCACGAGTCATCTGTGATGCTTCAAAAGGGCTTTTGTCTTAGTAAGCAATGCTTTCATAAGGAGAAAACATTGATGTATTGTAGAAGGGGACAAGGAGGAGGGGAAACATCCAGGAAAACTGTCTGTCCTTGAGTTTTCCTACAAACTTTCCCTGAAATTGACACTCCATGTAGGAATTCCACCGTCGAATTAGTCTCATGTGAAGAGGTACGTGAGTGCTTTGTAAAATAGCATCTGATGCTTTGAACCGTGTGCATGACTCTGCTTACTTTGAGTTTTCCTGAATACATGTGACATTGTGCCTGAATCTGTGTTTGCTAACTAAGAGTAAGCTAAGAAATGTCTGGTGACTGTTTCAACAAAGCCCATCTAACACACAATAGATCTCCTCTGAGAATGAGAAATTCTTTTTTAAAGCTACAGCCTACACAATATGATTCCTCGCAAATCACAATAGCTTGCCTGATGAGATGATAGTTTTATAATTAAGGCATATAATTAATAAATTAAAACAAAACAAAATATTCTGGTGAAGTTGGAAAAGTATAATTAATACTAAAATTATAATTAATTATTAAAATCATGTCTCTGTAATACAGTACATGTTTTAGTCCATTGGCTGAGACTGAAATTAACTAGACACCTACATTTATGAAAATATTCATGCTTCACTTTTTGATAGATGAGTAGATAGGTCTCATCATTTTGAGGTAAATGTTTTTAAAAGTCTGAAAAATCTGTGTGTAACTCAAAAGAACGTCACTACCGAACACCTTTTTTTTTTTGCAATTAAGTTGTTCCATATCATTAAATTTTTTTGTGTGTACAACTGTTAAAACTGTGCTAGATAACCATGTGCTGATTAGCATTTTTGAGACACTACCGAAACATGTCATGACCGAAACATGTCATCATTGTTTCGGAAGTGACAAAAGGGAATACATAATCTTCATATTTGCGGGAAATTAACAAAATTTTTGTACGGTTATGCAATTTTTTTTTTATAATTTAGTATGTTTTAGTTGTGTTTTTGTATGCAAGTTAAAATTCTGTAATGTGATGTGATCTCTATCAAAGAATTATGTCACAACTGAAAATGCGCAGTCACAACCGAAACATGGGATCTTTTGTCAAAAATAAAGGATACTGAATTATCAACTAAGATGTTATGAGAGTTTTTGGTTCAATGTATATTCAAACTAATGAATCCTTAACTTTCAATTCATTATGATCAACATTTTGCCTTTTTCAAAAAAAAAAAAAAACCTGGATTAAAAACTAATCTCATAAATTACACTTGAAATACTGTTAAAAATGTAATTACTATTGAGTTTCCTCTGATTATTTTTTTTATAATATTGCAAAAAAATATGTATTTACAATGTAGATGTAAGATAAATCTTTATAGGTCAATATAACCCTTCTAATTAAATTATTATTGCGGTAGTGACAAATTTGCTGTGTGGAGAAATAATCCCAAATTTTATGAAAATACAATATGAGAATTACCTGCATAATTACTAGAAATGTTTACATGGTTATTATACAATTTGCTTATATACTTTTTGTTTTGGAATTTTTTTTTGTTTTGTTTCCAAAATTTTTCCAACTCTGTCTTTGGACCAATTCTGTAGAATGGCCCATATATGCATGATTCAAAACAGCGTAGATGTCAAGAAACAGGTCTTTACCACTCAAAAACAATAAATAAACAAAAAAACAAACAAATATAAAATGATTACATTCTAAAACTAGTAATAATACATTATAGTTCATTATGCATATCAGGATTATCAGAAATGTGTGAAAGGTCAAATTACCTCAGACAGAAAGGAAAATATGACCTTTGAAATGGTTTGGCATCAGGTGTTTTCCCATAACAAATGCCTGTAACTCTTACTTGCAAGTGCACTGAAACATTGAAGTAACTCTTGAGGAATTATTTTTCAGGGAATGAGAAGGGAAGTGTGGTATGATGTTTAGGAAAAAATTTTGCAAAACATTTAAACAACTTCTGGTAGTATATGAAAAACAAAAAAACAAGGTTTCATCATTATTTTTTAGATGTCAGGTTGCCCTTTTGATGCACTTTATACCTGATATTAAATACTATTGGTCAATTATGTAAATGTTGTAGATTTTTACCTGATACAGTCAACCACAAAAGTGGTAATATGTTTGGTTGAAATACAAACTGCACAATTTCTCCAGGGTGTTCCCACATTATTATTTTTTTATCTTACATCCCAACAAAGAACAGCCAATCAAACACAGACCTGAGGATTATGACCTGATTGTTGCGTTGGAGTTCGAACTTTGTCCTGGGTGAGCAGAGGGACACAGACAGAGCATAGACTGATAAATATTTTGGTTTTGTCCCATTATTGGCCTTTTTTCAAGGATATTTTAGACTGCGTTACACTCTGGGACACAGTAATGGAGCACTATTCAGACCAGGTAAGTTCCAATGTTTCTAATTTTTACTAGATTTGCATGAAAAATTATATTAAATGTAGCGTCTTATCTAGCCTGCCTGTGTAATTTCTCATACAGAGCAAAGTTCAGAAAACATTTTAAGTTCTTTGTTTTGTCTTATTGTTTTAGATTTTAGATCATTTATTAGATTTTACTTTTGGCACTTTGGTCTATTTTCTATATTGTATCTTCCATTGAATCCCACTGACAACAAACGATATATACAGCAAATATATTCACTATATCTCAGGGCGGTGAAGGGTTAGAACTGCTCGATTTGCTCTTTGATAAGAATGACGGCATCTTACGGCATGAGGCTATGGGACCACAATATGATCAGCTTTGGCCAGTTCAAGATCCTCATGTAAGTCTGAAGTCTCAAGTTTCTTCAATTCATCAGATTTTAACAAATAAGAGGTAAAATTCACCCCAAAATGACAATGATCGTTTACTTATCCTCATGTCATTCCAAATCTTTTTGACATTATTCCTTGTGCAGAACACAAAAGAAGATATTCTGAAGAATGTTCATGTGCATACAATGACACTCAAATGGGGTCCAAAATTTGGACTCCGCTGACTTGCATTGAATGGACAAAAACAGTTTTTATCTTGATTCATGTTCTAGAGAAGAAAGAATGCAATATCTCATCATTCACCTTCCTGTATTTTTGTTTGCCAGATGATGATGCCCGCCCAGGGTAATGAGGACTTCTTCAACGCACTTTTAGGTGGGTATGACTCTGTTTCTGGTTCTCCAGTTTGGTCGCCCTCTCCTAGCGACAGTGGAATAAGCGAAGATCCTCATTCGGATCACATCGACAGTCCACTGCAAACCGCAAGCCCTCCTTTGGAACCTTGTATTGTCATATCCCAGGCGCAAAACAATCTTGACACCAACTTCCCAATTAATTTCAGTGAGTATCAAATATTTGTGAAGTGAACTTTCCTGGTGACTCAAGACTGTATAAACATAGATAATTAGCCTCCCACTTATTGATTCACTGCATTATGCGGTGTTCTGAAGATAAGCCCCTATTTCTGAGCTTTGTAAATCTCTCCACATGGAAAGAATGAAAGATAAATTGTATTATCTGTTGCGGCAGATGGCTGGGAGACTGGTTTCTTACCAGACAGGGCTGAAGGGATGCAGCATGCATCTGAAACGCCACAGGCACAACCAACCACTGGATTCCCCCTAACTGTCAAGGACCTGCTGCTATCTGGCACACCAGAGCCTGTGAGTTTGCACTCAGGCATGAAGCTAGGTAAAATACACAAGGCAGAATAGGGAAAAGGTGAACTGGAGTGCAGATGAAAGGTGAACTCGATAGGTTTCTGACTGTCCAGGCACAAAGAGACGTTGATTGGATTTGTTACTTTTATGTCTGTTTGATATTCCAGACCACAAAGGTGTCCCAGCAGTCCTACCAGGAGCTGGTTCTCACAGAGGATGAGAAACGACTACTTGCCAAGGAAGGAGCGACTCTGCCAAATCAGTTTCCGCTCACCAAGGTTCTGTCTGTTGGCAATTACACCATAATAGTAGATAGTCTGATAGCTGATAGTCTTTGTAGCTCAATGTTTCTGCTTCCCTCCCATGATCAAGTACGAGGAAAGGATTCTGAAGAAAATCCGGCGAAAGATCCGCAACAAGCAGTCGGCCCAAGAGAGCAGGAAGAAGAAGAAAGAATACATCGACGGCCTGGAGAGCAGGTATCGACTGTTGTGCTCAAACAAATGAAGCAAAAACGGAAGCTATGCGTTTCGAATCACAGAGTAAAAATAATTATACGAGTTGATGGAATTTGCAGCTACTGAACACAACCCCCACCTGGCAAAATACCAGGTGGAAGTCCACTGCTGTGTTTTGAGAATGAACTTGAGAGTGGATTTGCTTACAACCTTTTTTCTTTTACATGCTACTTATGGGAAATTTATTTCCGTAGGATGGCCGCATGCAGTGCGCACAACCAGCAGCTGCAGAGGAAAGTCTTCCAGCTGGAGAAATGCAACATGTGAGGAAATCATTTACTTGGTAATCTTCACACTCCATATAGGCTCCTGAAATTGAACTTTTTACCCCGATCTCTCCATTTTAGCTCACTGATGGAACAACTGCGTCGGCTGCAGGCGTTGGTCATGAATGGATCCAACAAACCGGTCCAGACTGGGACCTGCATTCTGGTAGGGGTTAAAAGAAGCAATATTAGTACATGAAAGATGAAGTCATACAATAATCAAGTTAAAATCACACACTACTCACATAACACACAGCATTTTCTCTGGCACTTGCTCCTGATTTCTCTCAGTGCAAGTCAATGTTTTTTCACCACAAACACATTTTCAAAACACATTCTTGGGCTTATTTTAAATGATTTATCAGTACATGTTATTCCAAAGAAACTGGGAAGTATTTAGTTCCCTCGATGTATTAAAACAAGCACATGATTACTATTTCGTTTCCACAATTGTATTTCGGCACCCCGGGTTGGCGGAAAACCCCGCGTATTTATTTTAATTCATCTTCAAGTGCGCTTGTTCTTGTTTGTGTCGTCAATCTGGCAACCTGCGTCTGCAAGTCTGAGGTGAAAAAAACCCTGTCCAATATTTTGAATTTGGACTGCAATACCTAGTTCAACCACTCTGTGTCCATCCTACATACAGCATCTTTAAGTAGCACTGTTTTCATTATGACAATAGTAATAAGATAATGTTTCTTGAGCACCATTTCTGAAGGATCGTGTGACACTGAAGATGGGTGTAATGACAGATGAAAATTAAGCTTTCCCATTACACAAGTCATATTAATTGAAAATGCTATTTGTGGTTGACTTCAATTCAGTAAATGTAAAAAACCTATCATCTGAAGTCTCACACTGTGGTAAATATTGTTGTATTTTATGAGGTGGCACAAGACTTGCTCTTAAGGAAATGCTCTTAAAGCAATAATCAGCATTCCTCAACAAGAAGGAGGCCAGGCAATTAAGTAATCACATCTCCAATCTACAGCTACTTGATGACAAAAATGAATGTTACATCAAAGTTGTGCTTCACTAATTGCCGTTCTTGCTGCTTCCCTCAAGCCTCCCATTTGCCTCTGTCCCTCAGGTGCTACTTTTGTCTTTCACCTTGATTCTGCTGCCCAATCTTAAGCCCTTCGCAGATACCAAGGTCAGCCAGCACGGAGACTTCAGCCCATTGAGAGGTGAGTTTTCTGGCCGAAACAACTCTCCATCCAGTCCTTAAGGGGAAAAACCCATTACAGCTACCTTATATCCTCTAGCCACTAACTTGAGAGGAAAATGTCATGTTTGAAGAACAAGGGGCTCTTGAATCTGTGTAATGTATCATTTGGTTGACAATCTATTAGGCTTAGACTGAAAACTTTTGACAGTTATTGGAAGTACTGAGAGAAGTGACGCCGACTGGAAAAATGGCAAACAGCTTAGTCATGTTTCCCACACGCTGAATCAACGGAGTGGAAGAAAAGCTGTAATTTGTCCTCATCAAACTGCTGTCAGTGTTTCTGAAGGGGATCACAGTTCACAGTTTTGTTCAGTTAGCGTCCTGTTGAGCACCACGACTCTTTTGAAGTGGATGGTTGAAGTTCAGGAATAAAAGAACAAGGGAAAACATGTCACAGTGTGACTTGACTGAATTTCCTCCATAGACAATAACTAAAATTTCACTTTCTTCTTCCTGTAAATTAGCTATAGTCAAAACCAAGGTCATGAGTTTGATTATGAGTGAGGGATTGACAATATATATAAAAAGCATATGAATATCTTTGCATTATGGTTGGTCCTTCAACTTAGGGCACTTTTATGTCATAAAGGTTTATTAAAAAAATTGATTTAAACTTTTTGGCCTATGATGATCACAAAAACGTAGAAAGTCTTAATCAAGTTTAATCAATCCGTTTTAAATTTTTATTATTTATTTTTTTAAATGCCTCACCCCAATTTTGCTTTTTTTTTCAAATCTTTTCAAAAGTTAGTGTACTTGATTACCAATTTTAACAGTTACCACTTCAACAGCCTCAAAATAATTATGCTAGTCTTTGCTACACAATGCCGTTTCCTTTAGGAGACAAGCATACATTCAGTTTAACCGCGAAAAAAAAGACAAATTAACATGAGCGTAACCGTGACCATAACCGTCTATTAACGCATCAAAAAGTACAGATAATGTAAAATCTTATGTAAATATGACAAAATACATTCACGGACGTTATATTAAAAGTAACGTTACATCTTCCGTTCAGTAACGGTACATGAGGCAGTTAAGACCTCCGTGTCTGAGGCGAAAACCGCGTCCGTTTTTTTATATATATAACGTTAAGCTCCTTTGTTTCCGCCTTTCATAAAACCTTCCGCATTTCATACAACCGGGTAAACAATAAAAGATAACTTTACGTTTTGAATATTTACTTACCATAGTCTTTCACTCGCTTCTCGCTTCTTTCACGCTGAGAAAATGGCGGCTGCTCGCACTGGAGACGTACTATTTTGACGTGACGTGCGTGCTCTCCTTCACGTCCGCGTCCTCAACCCAGCCCCGCTGGGTTAAAGCAGAGACCTATTTTCAACCTAAACTTGGGTTAAAACATCCCAAAGTCCTATCCAACGGACTCAACCCAGCAGTTGGTTTGAAAAAACAACCCAGCGTTTTTTAGAGTGAAGGATACAATAGTGTCAGTAAAAACTTAAGAAGAAATATGAGTCATTATGTGTAAAGAAATTAAATAGAAGTTAAGGCAGATATCATTTGTGAACATAGTTTCAGTGTGTGTCATTTCCAATAAGCTAATTATCCATGTGTGAAAATACTATTTTTGTGTTTTTATGATACAAAATGCCAGCTCAGAAATGAGCCTTAAAAGGAGTCAACCATTTTTTTTTTCACAAAAGCAAAAAGTTTACAAAGTAATTTACATTACAAAACGCCATATTAAACGCAAAACATGGTTTGGTGATATGTTGGAAATGTCACTGTGGCAGGGATTTTCACAATAACAGAATTCTCTCGTGATCTACACAGCTGTTCAAAAGTTTGGTATCAGTAAGATTTCCAATGTGTTTTAAAGAAGTCTCTCCTGTTCATCATGGTTGCATTTATTTGACCAAAAATACAGAAAAAAATGTAATATTGTTAACTATTATTTCGATTTAAATTAATGGTTTTCTATTTCAGTATAGGCTACTTTAAAATATAATTTATTTCTGCAATGCAAATCTGATTTTTCAGCATCACTAATTTGAAAAAAAAAAAACATTAAACATCTTACTGATGCTAAACATCTTAAAGGCATATAGACACTGATGTTAATTGTAAGTATTCATTACTTAAAACTATTGAGAGTTATTTTCTAAACTTTTGAGGCAGATATCAAGTGGCGTTAGTTTTAAAGAAGGATACCACAGACACCGTTTTCACAAGGAGTTTGAAGTAACTTTACATTTTCTTTAACCCCTTTCAGTTCAGTCAAGGTCACTGCACAACCTTCAGCCTTCCCGCGTGCTGCGCGCCCTCGAGCACCCGTTCTCTGTGTCAGACGACTCCAAAATACTCCCGCGCTTCTCGGAGGATAAAAGTATGGCGGAGATCGCGTCGCTGCTGGGAAGACTTCACAGGAGACCAGACTTCACCAATTACGACCCTGAATCTCACAACCACAGTTTAGACCTGCACGACGACCATCACCACGGAGACCCCATCACTGGTCATGTAGCGACAGTGACCTTGAATCCACGACGTGGCTCGAGGCGGAGTCCTCATGCTGATGATATGTGAAGGGCAGAAGGGGATTTCAGTTACCCGCGGATTCGTCAAAACTCCTCTAACAGCGCTTCTGAAGGCGGGAGTCAGCTAACAGATGCGTGAAGCTCTTTTTTCCTTCTTCTTTCTACTGAAGTAATTTTTAAGAGATAGCCTAGTATATAGCTGCTTATTTATATTATCAAACTTTGGATTAAATAACAAGTCCAATGCGGGAAATTGATTTTCTCTCGTTTTAAGCTTGCCAGAAGCAGATTTCGTTTTCGTTAAAATGCAGTGGGGTCCAAACGCTGTTTTTTAAGCACAGAATAATTATTTTTGCAAAATTAACTGGCTTACTAAATGTATTTCGCTTGTTACAAGGCTAAACCCTAAATAAATACGTAGCTGTAAATTATCTTCATGTCTCCACTATACAAAAAATAGTCCACTAAAACGTACAAAATGAAAGAATAGCACCTAGACAGATGCTGAAAAAATATTAATGTGATAGGCTATTAATACTGCTCTGGTAATTTTCAGTACAATCGATTAGAGACGCACAATGGTTTGTATAAAACAAGGGAGTGTGTGAGAAAGTAGCGCCAGTTTTATTTGTGGAATGATACACAGTGCTGTCATGGAAAATCTCAGGCCGCTGGATGACGCGATTGACCAATTAGAATCAAGTATTCAGAGCGTCGTGTAATAAAATGTAAAAAAAAAAAAAAAACTTTGAGTGATGTTGAAATAAAAAATGTGACAAAAATGTAATGTGATTTTCTTCAAAGTTTAATGAAAGCAATGAAATCTGACCGTTTGTATAGATTAATTAACATGGTCAATTTTAAAATGTTAAACATTTAATGTTTATTTAAAGAGTATATACAGAATTATTGCTGTGATCACTAGATGTTTGAACCATCAGCTTTGCCAGAATAACCTATTACTTGCACTACTGCTGAGGTGAATAATAATACAAATCAGCTCATTCAAATTCATGAATTTAACATTTTGAATCTTTCAACAAGTCTGTCCTTTGTTTGTCTTTTCTTTGAAGACAGTTTTGCTTTATGGGTATAAATCTGAATGCTGAAGTTATTTTGCATTTTTAAGTGCAGTTTAAAGTGTTAAGTGTGCATAAATTGCTTTTGATAAAATATTTGCTTTTTCAATAAAACACGGTGTAGAATTGCCTTTCAGCCTATTTTATGGAGTTGCTTTGTTGTTACTTTTTCCAATCAATGTTTTAAAATGCGTCTTATGAAATAGACAGCGCTCTGTCTTCAACTCTGGTCCATGTCAACACAGAAATGCCTTTCAGCACAATTTGGATGTCACGAGAAACAGAATGAGGCCAATGCAGATGAGAAGAACAAGTGGACAACCTATCTCAGTAAAAACAAATAGCATCCTTAACAAATACACTTTTTATGTGATTTGACCCATTGCCAACATAAAGAAAACTAATGCTATAATCTATAAGAGATGCGCAAATAATTAGATATGAAAGCAGTAGTTTGTGTAGATTTCTATAAATATATGAATGAATCAAAATGTAAATGTCATCTTCATTTTAATTTTCTTTGACATTTCAGGGACTGTGTAAAGTGAAAAACCTTCAATGATCAGGAATGGGAAAACAGTGCAGGAGGTACTTCAAGTCACTTTCAGATAACTTTTTTTTAGATTATGCATAATCTTTCTCTTGTGCTCAGCAATAATATTCAAATGTAATTGAGTGAACAGGTTCAGCAGGTTTCGACAAAGAACAACCTATTTTTCAGGAAGGTTTCCATCTTACTCAGTGCCTCTTTAATCATACGGATAAACTTGCATCTTTCATCCACAGGACTGTGGTCTGTCTCTTTGCTTTGACGTTTCTCCCTTGGGTCCCTGGCCTCCAGGTTTGCACGTCTATTGCACCTGTCAGAGAGCTGCATTTTTACTAGATTAATCTGCTGCTGATTTGATGCACAGCGTTTGTACAAATACATTTCAGACTCTCAGCTCCTCAAGGCAAAAACTGTGCAGTTCTTGGCTCAGCAATCTTCTAAATTAACCCAACAACTAAGACGAAAGGCTCCATAGCCTGAAATCAAAAGTTATCACTTTCATTGTATGGAGTTATTTTTAAGATTTGTGGGTTGTAATTAAAAGTCTGTGAATGTGAAAAAAGCATATCATGGATTGAAGGGAAATATGAAATAAATTGGCGCAATTGAATTGGAACAAATGAAATTAGAGGTGGCCTCAGCACACAGAGAAAAAAACTTTGACAATAATTTTGTATTATGAACCACAACACGTAAAAACTAGGTTATTATTACGCACCGCGTGTATGTGTCTGACATAAAAGTGGCGCGTGCCTCAGCAGCGCGCGGACGCGCATCATGCTTACCGGAGTATAAAAGAATGTGCGCGCGCTGCACATCGCTCAGAGGTGCGCGAGACAGAGGGACTGATGAGACCGCGCTCTCGCTGCCAGTGAAGTAATTAGGCATACAAAGTGTGGTGAAATTGAGATAAATTACATCAATGGATACCTTTCTCCCTTTGCATCATTTCACTATTACAACGGACTGAGTGGAAGCCTGCCATGGAGAGGAATAATACCACACAAACTCTGAACTTGGGAGAATGTGAGCACACACTGGACACCAGTGCAGCACTGGACAATTGTACGGATTCTGCAAGCGGGAACCTCTCTTTACGTTGCTGGCTGCATTTGTTGACAAAGGAGTCTAGTTCAACATTACAAGGTGATGGGTCTAGTTTGGCTGTGCGTGTGATGATCGCTCTCATTTATTCAGTGGTGTGCGCTCTGGGGCTTGTAGGCAACTCTCTGGCGCTCTACCTGCTGCACTCACGTTACCGGCAGAAGCAGTCTTCTATAAACTGCTTTGTGATGGGTCTGGCTCTAACTGATGTGCAGTTCGTCCTAACCCTACCATTCTGGGCTGTAGACACGGCGTTGGACTTCCGCTGGCCATTCGGCAAAGTTATGTGCAAAATCATCAGCTCGGTCACCACGATGAACATGTACGCCAGTGTATTTTTCCTGACCGCCATGAGCGTGGCCAGGTACTATTCCATCGTGTCCTCGCTGAAGATGCACAGTCGCCGAGCAGCGGTGGCCGCGGCCAAGTGGATCAGCTTGGGCATTTGGATCGTGTCCCTGATAGCAACCCTCCCACATGCAGTTTATTCCACAATAGCCCAAGTTTCGACAGATGAGGAGCTGTGCATAGTCCGCTTCCCTGAAACAGGAAGCTGGGACCCGCAGTTGCTGCTAGGATTGTACCAGTTGCAAAAGGTCCTGCTTGGGTTTCTGATCCCACTGGTGGTGATCACCGTTTGCTATCTCTTACTTCTAAGAATTGTATTAAGCCGTAGGATTAGCGGTGTGGCTGGCTCTGAAAGTGAGCAGGGGCGGCACAAGCGACGCTCGAAGGTTACCAAATCAGTTGTGATCGTCGTCCTGTCATTCTTTTTGTGTTGGTTGCCCAATCAGGCCCTGACTCTGTGGGGCGTCCTTATTAAGTTTGACCTGGTGCCCTTCAGCAAGGCCTTCTACAATGCCCAGGCATATGCTTTTCCACTAACTGTGTGCTTGGCCCACACAAACAGTTGCCTCAACCCAGTGCTTTACTGCCTGATCCGCCGTGAATTCCGGGCCGGACTCAAAGAGCTCCTGCTGAGGGCCACGCCGTCCTACCGAAGCCTCTCCCGGCTGCTCCCACGCAAGGCCAAAGTAGCCGAGGCACCTCCTGTACTGGTCCTCGTGCAGATGGATGTTTGAAAAAGCAGATCTTTCAAATTAATCCTTGTTTTTGATTGACAGGATGAAGCAGGTGTGAGGAGCGTCCTTTGGGAGCTGCCCCACTTTCCCTTCCGCTCGTTCAGAAACACTTGCGCACTTGTCTTTCTCAACTTCCACGTACCCACGTACCGACTGCTTTCACATGCACCTCTGGCCATCAGAGCCACCGGGGACTTCAGGACCCATTCACCCTTGTTTGCTTTGCTGCATATTGGTAGCATTGCTTAAGGATTTTTTCCTGAGACATCCTTCAAGGGAACGTGTTCCATGTATGTTTTTCAGGCTTTGAAAGAAGAAGAAAATAAAATGTTGAGATGTAGATGTTAAGGGTCTAGTCTTCTCTTATTTTATGAGATATTAAACAAAAATATGTGTAGGGGATCACTGGTTAAACCATCAATCAATACACTGTCAGTCATGATTTTACTTGCAGTTTTGTAGAATTTGATGAAGTTTCACACTTTGAGTTGTCTTTCATTGTATTTAAATCTTATATTGTACAAAAAACTAAACTAATAAAATACCTAACCATGTCGCTAACTAACAAAATGACAATTTTGTGAATTGCCATGGACCAGTCAAACTGTGCATGTGATAATTGTGATCATTTCAGTTTTGTTTTGAAAGATTCAATTTCACATAAATCTGTGTTTCTAAATCATTTAAATTAATATAAAACCATATTTTATTAGAATTTATTCGAGATACACCACGATAGAATACTATATTTGAGCCATTATGGGATAGTTCACTTAAAAAATAGCATTTTGTCAATTTTCCTCACCCTCCAATCTTTTCAAATTAACTTTTCAATTTATGAATTAAAATTTCCATAAAACATTAAATGAGATGTTTAGCAGAATGTTCAAGCTGCTCTCTTATTCACACTGTAAGCGGATGGAGACCAGTTTTTAAAAAGGGGAAAAGCAACATGAAGCATTATAAACCACAGGACTCAACACTATTTTCAAAGTATTTTTAACTAATACGAAACTTATGTGAGGAACGGCGTGAAATTTAAGTCAGTACACATTTAAAATCGCACCTGAGAGCAGTAGTCACCATTCACTTTCATTGTATGAAAAACAGCAGCTTGGGCATTTTACTATAAACCACTCCTTTTGTGTTACTTTGATGAAAAAAGTCAAACAGATTTTGAAAGACATGAGGTGGAGTAAATAATAACAGAAAGTGCTTGCTGAAAGCTTTCTTATGTTGAATATATCCTTAGGGACTTAATCAATAAAATACAGCTTTGGCATTAAATATATTTGAAAGTATATACTGTGCAATAAATCATTTTTGGACTCTCCATTCCTAAACCAAAAAATTTAAGCTGAGATTAGTTATATAGGTTAATTGACAACAAAATATAAGGCAAAGTAAGAGGGTTAGCTCAATAATGACATCATTTTTTTTTACATTTGTCAGTTATTCCTTCATCCTAAATTTATTCTTGCATCGTTTCACAGTCAATACTTCCAATGCTGTTGTAGGCTTTAGTGATTAAGGACCATCTAATACACACACTTGCACATTCCTTGAACGCAGGGAGAATATCTTAGAGTAAATGGATTTTAGGCTGCATGGCATCATTAATCATTAGTCCTGGAATCTTCTGAAACTCTTTCAAGGACATTGCTCCTCTGACTGAACATTTTCAGATGAGACAGATCTGGACAAATTAAGCTACTTTCAATGGTTTATCTCCCCGATGAAAATAGCAGATCATGATTTAGGGATACTGGGACAAGTTGTCACACTTTTTTACATTGGATATTTTTATCATTATTGTACAGGAAAAAAGATACAGTTTATCAAACACATACTGACCTTTTAATTAATATTTCAATCACATTGGGTAAACAAACAAGATTTTCAGATAAATATATACTAATTACATTCTGATATATACATAAACAGTTACTTAACACACAGAAATAAAATCAAAATAACTATTGTCATTGGCAACAAATATTAATACTAAATTGTATACATTCATACCACTTAGATGTGACAGCTTGCACCAATCTTTATGAGTTGACCCTCTTTGTTGTGAAAACACTCCTGTGACCGATGGAAACTGCTACATGTTCAAATATTAATCTATAACTTGTTAACTATAAATTATTATATAAAGAGTTCATATGTGGAAAAGAGAATCACCCCAGCTGTTAGTTTTCTTTCTAGGTGTTGAGGGCATGCAGATGAGCTGGTGTGAGAGACCATTAAAGAGCAAAACTAAAGATCTGTAAATGAACTCAACTGTGCTCTAGAATTACTTGAGGTGACATTTTGGCCCAATGTCAGAGTCAGTATGCTTTGTTGTGAGTGTGTTGAAGCCCTGTGGGTGTGTTTTTATAAGTGTTATAATATTATGTAATGCGTAAAATATATATTCGATTTTGAACATTTTGCAAAAAGCTGTTTTGGACAAAAATAACCACATTTCACAAAAACAAGGTTGAAATTATGTTTTGAGGTGTAATTTATGTCAGTTTACACACCAAAAAGTAATCAAATAAACTTTTTGAAAAATATTTTTATAAACACAAAACTGCAGTCATATCAGCCTAATAACAATTTTCTGTGTAGATGACTACTATCTCTAAAATGACACTGGTAACTGTAAACTGCATCCACACCACTAGGTGTCACTATCAGTTCAAGTCAACTTTAGTAGACAGTGCAGCCAAGAAAGTCATATCATTTAAATCAATCTAATAAAACAAATATTTTGTTGATTACGTCCAGGGGCGCCACTAAGGGGGTTAGTTAGGATGATTCTAAGGGCTCACGCACTTTTGGAGCCCCCAGAGATCTGTTTATTAGCAGTAACAGTAGTAATGCAATATAAATTATAAATGCATCTACCAAAGAGTTACAAATAAAACAAAGTTATAGCTTATTTCTAAGTTCTGGCTAAATTAAGCCCCTCCCCACCTCCATTCACTGCATGGGTCTGTCCCAAGAGTCACTGAGTGACATCAGATGGTAAACCTTTTAAATTAGAGATGTCTTTGACGAAGATATAAATCCAGCCATCAAAAAAACCAAATATTTGTGAATAATTAAAAAAAATAATTAATTGACAAGCTTTTATGGATATTTAGCCCGAACAGGCCTTCGAGTCACTCATATGACTGAAAACTATTGGTGCTTTTCCACTGCATGGTACGGCCCGGCTAGCCTCTAAGGGTGTACTCACACTGCCAGTTTGAACCGTGCCCGAGTGCGTTTGACCACCAAAGCGCGGTTCGTTTGACTAGTGTGAGTGCTCCGAATCGTGCCCGGGCGCGGCTCGATTGGCCGGCCCTGGCCCGCTTGGAAGAGGTGGGCCAGGGCACGGTTCAGTTGGACTCGGGCACGGTTCACATGCAGTGTGAGCGCTAACCGTGCCGGGGCACGGAAAAGGACGCTTTGCATAACGGTTTTGCGACGCTCCAATACCAACATGGCAGGGAAAGGGTCTTTTTGGTCTACGGCAGAGGTGCAAAACGCATAAAAAAACTGCAAAGTCCTTGCTGCACTTCAGCTGGTATCTTGCAAACATCCTCATACGAGCAGCACGATTACGTGAAAATGTTCGCGCCACTAAGGCGACACATCTGTTTAACAACAGGCTGTGGACCAAACAACACAAAATTATCCACAAAGAAAACAGAGCGATGCACTCCATTGTGTTCATAGAGCGCCGCTCTTCCTGTTTATCCCGAAACCGTCGCACCATAATGACGTAAGCGTGCTCCGGCACGAATGCTGAACCCTATATGTGAGTGCAGGCCAGAGGGGGAGTGGGGAGGGGGGACAATCGTACTCGGGCCCGGTTCATGGCAACCGTGCCTAGTGTGAGTACACCCTAAATGTTTTGATGCTCAGCACCATTGGTTCGAAGCGCTGTCAATGCTTGGTAAAGCATTTTATCATGCCAGTAAAGCTACTGGAGTCTCAATTTACCAATTGCTGATTGCGATACAGATTTTGTCAAATAAGATAAACATCTCAACCACAGAATGTCTCTGTTCATGGTATATAAACACTCAATTCTATGTTTTTTTAAATATTGCGATGGTCACACTGAGCCAATATTTATTCTGATGACTTTCGTGTGACTGATCACGCTGTAGCTAGTATGAGTAGCCTAACAAAGTGATTTCTCTGTACAGATTTAATAATAACTGACACTTCAAATCAACATTTAAATGTAGTCTTTAATAATGTCTGAAAATATATCAGTGAATAACCTGATACAAGTAACATGCTTTATGTCTTAAGTTCTCACTGTGCAGCAAACTGTTCATATGTATTTATATATAGGGCTATACAGCCTACTAGAGGTTACACCCTGATATTGCAGAAGATAAATGGTACATCATTTACAGGTTAATATTTAGTAAAATCCCATTAAAATAATACAAATATTAAAGAAAAAAATATATTATTGAGCTACAATTACAAAAGCACAATTATATATTAATTCTTATTTAACGCTGTCTTCATTAATTTGTATGTTCATCTGTAAGTGTTTAGGCTTTTTAATATTAGGATTTTGTTCTCCATCACAGCCCTGCCCTACAACATCAAGCCCCACTACCAGATAAAATGTGAAAGACGGACTTACAGTCCCATTGTAATCATTAACATTTGAGCAAAACAATCCTACAAAAAAACATGCACTTAACTTTGAAGAAGACTCAAAAATAATGAACACTAGCTCCCCAAAGCAAAACCCGGATATGAGGTTGGAGATAATGGCTTTCTATTATTTTGACAGGGGCTACACACTCCAGGCATGGCTAATTGCATAGTGTGTTATTATGGGATGGATTGGTGGCACAGTTCCCTAGCAATGGGCATTTAAATTTTTCAGCTGGAGAAAAAAATCAGCACCAGCCCCTTGTTTGAGGGTAAATCCCCCTCCTTTTTGTAATTGAATTTTGCCTGCTGGACGTAAAATAAATGATTGATACATTTTTCTCTTTTGTGTTATTGTCAATATGTTTCATTGTAGTTTTTGTCACACAAGCTCCTAAACATGGTATGTACGCCTTTCATATTTCATATTTTAGTTTTTTTAATCCATTTTGCTTTCCTGCCGAGGGAGATAAAAATAGCACTCAATCATCAAACGTTTGTCTGCTCCATTTTCCTGTTGGATTTGTCAGAACACTAGGTGGCACATGTTTAGTTTAATAATGCTCTGTAAACAGAAATGAATCTGTCTGAATTGCAGTTTTGTCGTTTTGTCCAATTTGTTTCCAATTTATTCAGCTAAACTGAACAGAATATCAGAATAATAAAAAAGCGAAGAAATATAACATATATACACATTGTCCCTGTCCCCAAAAATAGAAAAAAGAACCTGTGGTAGTGACCTCTATCATCATGAAGTGTTTTGAGTGGCTCATTAAAGACCACATCTGTTTTTTCTTGCCAGACACCATGTACTCTCTCCAGTTTGCACATAGGAAACTGATTACACCACTGCTCTAACTGTTCACAATGCCCTAACACGTGTGCAGATACTGTTTATTGATTACAGCTCTGTGTTTAACAACGTCATCCCATCAAAACTTATCACAAAGCTCAGAGATTGAGGACTGAACTCATATCTGCAGCTGGAGAATGGACTTTCTGTCTTGCAGACCCCAAGTGGTGAGAATTGGTAACCATTTCTAATCCACACTGACCCTGAGCATAGGAGTCCCACAGGGCTGTGTTCTCAGCCCCCTCCTATACTCTCTGTTTTCACACAACTCTACTCCCAAACACAGTTCCAATATCATCTTTAAATTTGCTGATGACACATCAATCCTAGGTCTCATCACAAATGGAGATAAGAGCCTACAGAGATGAGGTGAGAGCGTTCCTTGGTGTGCACCTCGCTGATGACCTTTCCTGGTCTCTGCACACCACATCTGTAGTTAAATCAACATCTACATCAAACTTTTACAGATGTACCATTGAGATCATCCTGAAGGGGTGCCTTACTGTATGGCCGGGGTGCCCAAACTCAGTCCTGGAGGGCCACTGTCATGAAGAGTTTAGCTTCAACCCTAATTAAACACACATGAACAAGCTAATCGAGCTCTTACTTGGCATACTAGAAACTTCCAGGCTGGTATGTTGAGACAAGTTGGAGCTAAACTCTGCAGGACACCGGCCCTCCAGGACCGAGTTTGGACACCCCTGTTGTATGGAATAGCAGCTGCTCACTGCTCAACCGCAAGCCCCTTCAGAGAGCTGTGAAAGCAGCTGAAGTCATCAACAAACTTCCATCCCTACAGGACATTTTTCATTGGCGATATTTGAGGAAGGCCCGAAAAATCACAACCTACCCTAGTCACCGAGCACACTGTTTTTCAAACTGTTATCAAACTGCCATCAGGCAGGCAATACTGGAGCATTCAATCTAGAACCAGCAGGCTGAAAAACAGCTTCTACCTGCAGGTTATCACAACCCTTAATAAACTGCAAAGCTGTCTCTAAAACTGCACTGTTATCCCCCTTCATATCATATCAAAGAAAATAAAAACATCATGTCATTTGAATCTTGCATACTTTGCACAACTACATTATATACCTCAAAGCAAAGTCTCCACCTCATTATTCTACATTTACATAACTTAAACTTTTGTCTTGCTTCCCCCTTTATCATTTGTTTCTGTTGTTATTCTTGTACTGCTATAGATTGCCTAAGCCTTGCAAAAAGCATTTCAATGTACATTCTGTCACTGACGCTATATGACAAATAAAACTTGAAACTAAACTATAGAGAGAGAGATCCATCTCAACCCCCAGACAAATAAATAGATCCCAGTGGGATCTATTCAAGAAGATAGAGCCATTCTCTTCAGAGACCCAGATGGCTTTGACATAAGTGGATCACATGAAAGAGATCTGTCAGGTGAAGCTCAGCAGGACTGCCCTTTTCACAGATACTCAAAGTCACTCAAAAATCAAGATGCAACTTGGTGCTACTTAGCTTTCCAACCAAGAGGTGTCAATGATAAATGCTATCTGCCGTGACCCAGCCTAATGCACTCCATGGCAGCCTTTTCACAGTCTTGATTATTTGGCGAGGTGGTAGATATTACCGTAAAGTATCTTGAATGCTGTATCTCTCCCTCGGCTGTCGCACATGCACAAGTGAAGTCCAAAACCACCAGAAGTCGAGGAAGAAATTGAATCACTTACTCTCAGCTCAAATAATGAGCTCATCTCCATATTTATTAGGATACTGACCAAGCGAAGACCTCGGCATTCAATTATGTGTATTATTCTCAAATATGTTCCCATAAACTCTTTTTATTTCCAATGTAACACAAATGCACGGCAGTCGCTATTCCCTCCCTAGATTTCTCAAGGGCACTGATAGGAACTTTGATGTGGCTTGAAATGAAAACCTCAACGGATTTCAAATAAGTATAGCAAGAAGCTCCTTTCTCCCACACACTCCAACTTATTCTGGCTGAGTGGGAGAGAAGCCATGATCAACCAAAACATGAGGGCACTGTGACTCAGAAAGCTTTTCTAGTGCCAATGATTTCGGGCAGCTTTATTCTCCTGAATACATCCGTATCTAAAAACAAGCTTTCATCAGAGTGCGTCTGATAGTCTGATGATATAAAATGGTGAAATAACGAATGGAGGAGGAGGATGGAGTGATATTCCTCAGCTCTATATATTTTTGCTTTTTTTCGAGATGTAGGCTCACAATGGCAATGTGTCAGTAAGGCATGTCCAGGAAGCCTCGTTCAATCAATCACCACTCCAACAAACAGTCCAAAAATCCCCAAAACAAGATGCTATGGGTAGCCTTATATACATACTGCTGCTGCTGCAAAGCAAGTACATGAACTTGCTACTGCCAATACAGTGCTGTGAGCATTTAAAGGAGTCATATGAGGCGATGTAAATTTTTCCATTCTTTTTGGAGTGTTACAAGCTCTTAATTGGTGCATAAAGAAGATCTGTAAAGTTGCAAAGACTTAAGTCTTGTATCCAAAGATATATTCTTTATAAAAGTTGAGTAAACCACTCCTACCTAAAACTGCTCCTTCTAACACCCCCCCACATGTCTACGTCACGATCTGGGAGGATTTGCATAACACCGCCCAAGAAAGAAGGCGTAACTTTTATTCTCACTGTTGCCATGTTGTGGAGACGCAGTGTATTTTGTTGTGAAAGTGAAACAACTTTGTTTGGTCTTCCAAAAGAGGACACAACTAGAAATCAGTTGTTAAGTTGTATTTACAACTCTGTTCCAGAACAGTTCAACCCAAATATTTGTTTGTATGCAATGCAATTTATGGAAGATAAGGACTGTTTCCTGAACTAGTAACCCACAATGCATTTGAGGCACAAATGCTATATCTTATGAATTGGGGCAGTTCTAACTTTGCAAGGACAGTCTTTCGCTTCTGACTCACAGCCTGTAAGTACGTTTTTATATTTAAAAAATTTGCCACTGATGATTCAAATGTGAGTTTTGAGCGAATTGCCTCGATAACGTAGAGTATTGAAAAACATCTCATCAATCTGAGTCTGCTCTCTATAGCTCTTGTGGTACTGTAATACACCAGTTGGTCTGCACAGTCTGTCCGCGTCAAGTCGAACACACCAACTAGTTTACACCGGTTACACTCAGAGATATGATGCACATGTAAGGTTGTAGTGTGAATGCATCCCTGCCCCCCTTGATGTAAGGCTACATTTACACTGGTGGATTTTTGTTTTAATATGAAAACAATCCTCGTTATACTGACAATTCCATGGGTTTCAAGCCATCTTTCCACTTTCTCCAACAAGTGACAAGCAACAGACTGGAAGACATTCATTTCCAATGGAGAGATGTCTGTTTATTCATACTACATTAATGAAATCATTTGTTATGTGACCCTTCATGCAAACTGTAGCATCATGCTACATAAGACAATAAATAAAATTTATATTTCGCTTTTACTTAAAGCTCACTTTTAAACCAACATTTGGTGTTTTTGTAATAACTTCAGAATGCAGTCGAATGTCTCTTTGGGCCATGTAATGCTGCTTAAAATAAATATGTTATTACCTCTGAGTCAGAGCAGTGATCATGGAAGAGAGAACACAGGCAGACAGAGCTGGAAGCGGCTAATGTTCATCAGTAAATCAGTGGAAAATAAATAGAAATCATGATTCTGATGTCTGAGCAATGCATTTGCTAGACTATTTGAGCAAGACTATTTGAGCTTTATTAAAACTATTTGCACTGATTTATTGTGTATGTTACATTTTGTTCCTTTGTTCAGTGGCTCAGGAGAAGAGTTTTCGAGTTTGTATAAAAAAATAAGTTCATATAATGTAAGTAATCAAATTGATTTCATAAAATTGGTATCGAAAAAAGTATTGTTCAGGAACTGGTATCGAAGTCAAGGTAACAGTATTGATATCGGTATCAAACATTTTTTAATGATACCCAGCCTTAAAACCACCTAATCAGAATCAGAATCAGAATGAGCTTTATTGCCAGGTATGTTCACACATACGAGGAATTTGTTTTTGTGACAGAAGCTCCGCAGTGCAACATAATGATAGTGACAGAACAAAAAACACAAAATGGAATAAATAAAAATAAAAAATAAAAATAGGTAGATAAGGAACGAAAATATACAAATTGACAATGTATGGCAGGTATATTACAATTAGCATTATGTATGTACAGGTATATTATGTGCAAAAAATTTAAGTGTACGCTAAGTATGTGTGTTAGATAAATAAGTGTATGTATACATAAATATAAATAGTGTATATTGTGTGTTCCACAGTTTTTATCAATTGTTCATTAGATGAATTGCCTGAGGGAAGAAACTGTTCCTGTGTCTGGTCGTTCTGGTGCTCAGTGCTCTGTAGCGTCGACCAGATGGCAACAGTTCAAAGAGGGAGTGTGCTGGATGTGAGGGGTGTTAATAACCCATAGCAGATTTATACAGGTGGAGCTGGGGAAGGTTGAGGGCTGTGAACTGCTCTAGCGAATACTAACCCGCCATTTAAATGTAAAGCAGCGAGCACATTGGTGTGCATGCATTATGAACCAATCAGCGTGTGATAAGTAGTTTAATGCTGTGAATATCATGAGTTTGCATTAAGGACCCATCAGTCTGCGCCATCTGAAGTTTTGTGATAGAACATGGCATTTAATTTGGGGATGTATATATATTATATATATATATTTAGTACCTTTCCATTGTCAAATTGTCATTAGACCATCCACAAGAGTCAACAATGAGACATTACAGTTGTGTGTGTAAAAGACATCTGCGAAATTACTTTAGCGTCATTAGGTTCATAATTAATGTATTAACTCTAGCCTGTTTGGCCAAGCAGTGGGAAGGTGACCTTTTTTGTCTGCCCCCGGCGTCGATAATGATCGTGTCCAGCAGAAAGACAATAATGGGGCTGAAATATCACCCAGCGTCCCTGCCTTATCTTCGTCTCTCACCATGCTATGAGTCAAAAGCAAAAGTCACCATCAGCAGCGACAGCATTGCCTTCAGCCTGCACGAAGGATATCAGGCCTGTTTAAGTCAGGAGAGAGAATACAAACCCAAGCAAAGCTGGCACTCCTGTGGCGACCTCGTATCTCTCTGCAGTATTCAAGTTGTAAATGGCTAGTCTGGTGCTTTGTGTGATTACTTGACCTCTGGGCTCATGCCAGCAGGGAGCGAATCTTATTATGTTAGCGCGAACAATCCGGCGGAAACGACAGTGGGTGGAAAGTTGGTACACATCAGGTTGATTAAATTTGACTTGTTGAGAACGTTTTGCGGTGCTGAAGTGTTCAGCTGGTATAATCACATAGTACAATATGGTGAATCAATGAATTTATAGACTGGAGGAGTGGAGCTTGAATAACATATAACACACTAGCGACTAGCATGCAGGATGCTGTGTCAACATCACACTGAATATAAGTACTGTTTAAGTACTTACTGTATGAGTAATGTTCTGTATTTATTTATGCCTCCACACTGAAATGGGGAAAAATACCTGTAGAAACTTCTGTCATCTAAATCTAAATATATATATTTTACCTACTTTTTTTTAAACCTATGTTTCTCATTCACCTATACTGTCATAAAGAGCAAGCAGTCAGTAACTAAGTCTCACACAGCATTAGTTCTTGATTTATGGAGCTGACAAAATGAAAATAAGGAAGGAAACTAGTTATTTAATTGAGAAACTGCTCAACAGATTTGGCAAGAGTCAATCCCCTCACGAATCAGACTTCACTGGTCAAGCTGTGCATTTTAAATCACTTAAGCTCAAAGTATACTTCAGTTTTTTGATGCATATGCAAACGTGTGCGTACAGTCAAATGTGTACCCTTTCAAAGTGTACTTCAATTGATTGCATACCTGAACACAGGAGGTCAACACATGCAATCTAGAAAGTTTTTATCTTTGTCCAGTGTCTGCTCTAATACTCTCTAGTAGGAAGGACACCACCCCAAAAATGTAACTACACTGCCTTTTTTTAAATTAAGAAGTTCAATGAAGAACATGGCTCCAACTCTAACATATTCTGCTCACTTTCAGTTCCTGTCAAAACAGCGGTGAAGAAACTCAACACGGGAATATGGAAACCCCGCAGCCAACTAAAAAAACCCAAAACAAAAACCCCTTGCTATGTGTACATAGCGACACAGCACTTATATATTGTTACTCCTTTGTTAGTTCGATTGCTTGATTGTTGTCCTCATTTGTAAGTAGCTTTGGATAAAAGCATCGGCTAAATTATTAAATGTAATTGTAAATTTTTCAGTGGTGTAGTTGGAGAGCAACGCAGACAGAACACAGAAGTATAAATGTGCACAACGGCATAGGCTACGGTGTTCACTCGACGCCGAGGTATAAAAGGGCTTTTACAAAATAGGATGGTACGTGTACTATTCTGGTGACAAAAGTTGTATCACACTCACTGTACGCAGATCCTTGCGTATGCATAAAAACCAAAGTACTGCTCATCTGGTACTCATTATCCATAGCTGCCCCCATGCAAACAATGGGAATGTAATCGGTGTTGATAGAGTGTTGCGATCAGACAACTCTGTATGTATGTACTGTACATGTGGAAGAATTGACAATAAAGCAGACTTGACTTGACTTGAGAATATATAAAAAGGCGTGGAGAGTGCACACCACATTTTTTATTTAGTTTGGACACCTGTAAGTATAAAATTTAAAACTGTCTCTCCCTGTTGTTAAATTAGCCCCATGTTTCATTTATTTCTTTTTTAAATCCCTGCAGTCTTATATGATATGAAATACTGTACTGAAAATGAGTGGAAAAATTAGGAAATGACATCTCTGCCTTGAACGGCTAGAAGACGCAAGCAGAAGCAGAAGCTCGAGCTGTCAGAGGAATGCATTTCCATATATTTGATCAGGCATGGCCAAGACAGCATGACCCCCAAGTTTAATCTACTATGCTTGCACCAACGTCAAATTGAGTGCCAGATCCTCTTTGACCTACAGAAGTCTGCAAACCCAACCATCTCATTCCCATCACTTTATCATATCTTTACTTAATAAAAAAAAAAAGAAGGTTAAAGAGACTGTTCATTTAGAATGATGAGTATGTTTGGTCTTTGCCTGAAATCACAATGTCTGAAATTTCTATCTCCTCTTTGCCATCTTCAATAAATGACTTATTTCAATAAGCTTTGTTAGCCCTGTAATCTAATGCTTATCTAAGTTGTGAAAATGTAACACATACATGAGACCCCATCATTTAATGTTTTTATCTCCTGATGGTGCAATTGATTGCTCAATTGTATTTCAAAGTCCAGAGTCAGAGGATCCACTGCTAGCAAAAGAGCTTCTCTGTGGGATGAACTGTTTTAACTGTACTTTTTTATGGTCTTTTAAAGGGATAATTCCCCTAAAAATGAAATTCTATTATTAATTACTCCCCTAATGAAGTTTCAAACCAACAAGACACAAAGAAAAGAATGTGCTTGATGCTCAAAACAGATCGAAAAAGTGTCATAAAATTGGTCTATATGGCTTGCACTGAACATAATTATTCAGTTCAGTTTATAAAACTTGTCTATGTCACGATAATTAGATGGAGTGCCCATGAACTTCAGCAGAGAGCACTCCACTCAGGACCATTCCACCCATCAACCACCAGATCACTTGAACACTAGCACCTCTCATACTGTTGCACCACAACCGAACTACATTCCCCATGAGTCACTGCATTACAATCACCTTGCCACACCTGCACCTTATTCATCAGCCAATTTCCTTGCCACACCTGCACACTCACTCTCACTCACGGCGAAGTCTTGTTTAGCCTGTCTGACATTTCCGAGTTTTTTTTTCTAGTGTTTTTTCTTCCTGTGTATGATCTTGGATTGTTTAAACTGACTCTGATTCTCTGCTGCCTGCCCTGATCTCTGCTCGTTACCGTTTATGATTATGGATATCCCTAACATACCTGACGCCGTTCCTGATTTCTGCCTGTATGACCATTCTCTTAATAAAGTTTCTGCACATGGATCCGAATGCCTCTGACTCCTTGTTACAGTCTAAATGATTCATTCACAACTTGCAATGTTCTGTATCTTGAGTTCACTTCACTTACAGTCCTATGGGCTGTTCACACTGAACATGTTTTTCCTTTCAACTTTGATGCATTTCCATTGTTTTTCTACATAAACATGCGCTAGCTTGATGAACATGTTGATGAACAGGTATAAAAACTTGGTATCTATACCTTAAACTCTGTTGCATTTCTATTGTTTTTCTATGTAAACAAGCACTAGATCGACGATTGGACATTGTGTTAACATCTTGCGTATTTTGCAGCCTCTCATCTATGACACATGTCTCTTAAAGTGTCTCGCGCATGACACTAAAAACATCGTAAAAACACGGTCCTCAAGTTAAATAAGATTCAATTTTTAAAAAATGCATCTGTGGACCTTCCTTTTTTTCGTACCTGCTCTACATCTCATGGTTTTTAAATGCAAAAACACATCCTGCGTGAATCCGTCCTTAGTGATCTTGAGCTTTCATGTTTACGTTTCTTAGTGTAACTTATATGTACAAGTCTCTGCTTCACATTATGGCTAGGGTTAGGGCTGTTTTAGAAATGATATTTTTACTTTGACATCTACCATCTTCAGATGATCTGCTTTTCTGGTGTAAGTCCACTATCCATTGATCAAGATATGAAAAGATGTTTTCAGTCAATGTGTTGTTAATATTTTATCACAGTGAATCATTTATGAATTATGCATGGCCCATGCTCAGAATGTCCTAAATTGTGTCTGTCAGATGATTCATGATATGCATAAATGTAGGACACAATCTAGTGTACTGAAACTAACATAAGATAAACAAATATATAGAGTAAAGGACCATCTCATGCTTGATAGAGAATAACATGGTTGAGGTTCTGCTGGTGACAACAGAATAAGAATTTCATAAGACTGAAATTGTTGCGACATAGTCATTCAATCTAGCCATTTTACCATCCATTGGAGAGAATAAATTCCATCATCACGAAAGGAGTATATAAGGTAATAAGTGTATAGTTTAAGTGTAGAGGAATGTCAAATTTCAATTAATGGTCTATGGAAAACAAACTTAAATGGAATATCATACTGTATGGCTAAATAGTAACTTAGCCAAAACGAATACTCCCATTATCTTGTTCAATGGAATAGAGATGCTTGAGATGATGTTTTAGTACGCAAAAACTAAAAAATCTTGCTGCTTGTTCAGGTTACTTAATAAAAGTAACCTTTTTTTGTGGAACATTTAGAAACATAAACATAATCTAACATTTAGAAACAGCATAATTGCATTTCATGCAATCCACTTAAATTTGTAAAATAAAAGCTTACTTAATCCAGTTGTAATGGAACTGCATTAGTAATTTCTGTTGGCACAAACTGCAACTCAGCAGGGCATTGCCAGCTCCCAGAATGCTTTGCACGTAAAAGGATGGGAAGGGTAAATGTGGAAATTAAATGTTATTTGATGTGTTTTTAAACTAGATGCAAAAAGGGACCTGGAAACTTAATAATGTTGAATGTTGATATGTTGGTTTACCATTGAGGTGATGAGGGGAGCATTCAATACATGCATATTTATATGATCTCATATATGAATTAAATAAATGATGATTTGTTTTGTGGTTGCACATGCAGCGAGGGGTTTTATATTAGACATTTTACATTAAATATTCACATAAACTTCTTTATAAAATCATAATTGATTTGTATATATTTTATTTAAATAAATATATAATATAAATTATATATTTTTATTGAAAGTTTACATATATAAAAGTATTAATAGTTTTTATAATTTAGATAATAAAGTAATAATAATGTATTAATTTTAATTATTTAAATAATTCGATTTGATGTCATTTAAAAAAAAACATGACATGTAGAGCCTCCTACAAATATATATATATATATATATATATATATATATATATATATATATACACACTCCATTTTACCGTTAATAATTAACAATAACAATTAATAATTTCACACCTCATGAAAAAAAAAGGAAAAACTCTCATCTCTGGTCCCATGTGTTAGTTTTCAATGTGGATTTAGAAGGAACATGAAAAGACATGGCGAGGAAGTAAAAAGAGAAAGTTAAAAGTGTGCTGGTGAGAACGCCGGGTCTCTTGGGAAAAGAAAAGGGGGCAGAGATGTATAGCGTCTGGATGGATGCTTAGCAAAGAAAAAAGATTAGAGCAAAAAGGATAAAAAAGCAACAACAACAGAGCTGCATTCATTTTCTTAATGGTGCCTGAGCATCTGACCCAGGGCAAAGCTGTTGGGGGTTTCAGGGGAACCAATGCTGATGTACCCCATCCTTCCCTTGTCACTTTGGCAGGACATCACATCAGCGGTGGCAGTTAACCTTTTCGGCGTGTCTAAAGGCAGCAGAGGTTGAAGCTCAGGACGGATGCAGACAGAAGACTTTAATTATGGCCTGATTAAATGGGAGTCTTACTGCCACGATGGCGTTCGCTCGTTGCCTCCTTAACCTTCGATACTTAATCAGCAGCTGTCAGGGAGCTTGTGGATCAAAGACACGGCAATTTATCAACAGCAGCACATGGCCTCCCCACAGGTCAGACCTGCATGGAACCATCGGACCCCCTCGGTTCCACACACACAGTCCCCTCCAAAAAAAAGCAACAAAAAAACTGGGGTTATTACGGATAATGGATTCCAGCGGCACAATGAAACTAAGTGTGCCAACAAGCTGTCATTCATGTTTGCTGAGTAAACGACATCTCATCTGCTCTGATAACACAATGGAGGCCCATGGATGGCGCACTGATTGCATTAGCCAGAGAAAAGGATGCTCGAAAGTGTGCTGTAACTCGCCAGATTTATGTGTGCATGTACCTGTGAGAGTGATGATTGCTATTCATTGTAATGTAGTGCCTTGTCCTTGACAGCCCTCTTAAGAGATTGCAGTTGAGCTCCCAGAGGGCAGCGCTGAGGATGAGGATTTCGCTCCAACAGAACGGGTGCAAATTGAATCTGCTGGCAACGATTAGCGATGGAGCGGGCATGATGCACTTTGGCTGTGTCCCTTTTCCTGATGAAATGTGCCTTTGAAGTTTACCTGACACACTAGTTTGTGACCGGAGGATAAAATGGCTCGAATGGACTTCTGAAAAATATACTGCTGAGCAGGAGTTTCAACAAAGAAAAGTATTCAGTGGAAACAAACATCATTTAATATTGATTCGCCTTCTTCAAGGACAAGCATGCCTACAGATAAGGCTTCCTAAAGCATTTGAACAAAGTTTAGGTGTACAAAACATTTGTTTTATATAGGAATCTGACTTCATGACTTTGCTGAGGTTCCAAATAAGGATTTTTTTTTTTTTGCAGTGATACCATAGAAGAACCATTTTAGGTTCCACAAAGAACCTTTAAGTGAACAGTTCTTTTGTCCGATAGAAAAGTTTTATTGATGTTAAAGGTTCTTCATGGAAGAAACGCTTGATTTTAGAAATGCTAAAATAAAAAAAAAAATGCTTTTTTTCTTCGTGATTCTTGTGATGTACATCATGTACAATCAGATTAAAGCTGCAGTCGGTAACTTTTGACGCTCTAGCAGTTAATAAACAGAACTGCTTGCGTCTTGCGGACGGACATTGTAGCCGGAACTACTTCTCTCTGTTTATGTCTATGAAGAATCACAACGGTACTGGGTTACTCCGCCGCGGTACCCCCGATGCAATCGGGAGCGGTAAGAGAAACAACCAATCAGAGCTGCGGCCCGTAACTTTTTTTTGTGTCCAAAGTATACAAAATGTATATAATAAGCGAGTACACCATGAATCCATTTTCCAAACCTTGTTTTTAGCCTGTCCTGGATCACTAGGGTGCACCTATAATAAGTGTTTATATTCGGACTATTTTAGATTGCTTCGGGGGTACCGCAGCGGAGTAACCCAGTACCGTTGTGATTCTTCATAAAATAGATAGTGTGAAATGTAATTTCATGCCGTGTTTGGGAGTTTTGCTACTGTGCTTTATCTATCAAGGCTTAATAGACTTAATAGATAATGAGCATTTATTGTACATTACAGGAATTTATTATGTTGCTCTGCAGTTTTTATTTTCTATTGTTAGTCAAACAAACAAACAAACAAACAAAAAAATCTCTAACTCAATTCCTGGATGGCCAGAGCCCTAAGGAAATTTAGATTCAACCCTAATTAAACACACCTTATCCAACAAATCAAGTCCTTCAGGCCTATTTGAAAATGAGATGGTATGTGAGTTGTCAGTAAACTCTGCTGGGCTCCGCCCCTCCACAAGAATCCACAAGAATCTTCATGTGACTGCTCATGCCTTTCGGCAACAATTAATTTTCACAATTTTGAGGATGAGGGTGTAGGATTTTGTCTCCTTGTGCCACCTGTCAGCTGAGGTCTGCCAATAACCACACACAGTTTCAAGACTGATGCATCACACAAAACTTGGATTAACAGCCAGGAAATCCATGATAAACAATCGTAAGCCAGTTGGCACTTGTAAACTGAAATCGAATGCTCTGAGGGGCATGCAACACTCCCTCGCTGCACTCCGATGAATTTATGAGTCTGATCTGACTGGCAAAAGAATCTAGTCTCTTATGATAGCACTTCAGCTCCGATCTACTTCAGTCATTTAAAATGCCATACCTCCGACCCAAAAAATGTCTTTATGGCTTTCATAGTAACTCTGGGACAGTTTTAATGACAAAAAAATACACTAAAGCTAGTGGTACAAGAGAATTTTAATTATTGTTATCTAAAACAAAACAAAAAATAACGACTTTTCTGGAATAAGATAAGATAAAATAGTGCATCATCCAGATCATCATTCAGCCTTCGGTTAACATGAAAGAAAAAAAGAGCACTGAATAGTGTTAGTCAAACAGATTTGATAGTTAATCAGCAGTTGTTTTTTATCAACTAGTTTGTCAAATGTGTTTAAAGCATTACTGCATCTGAGGCCTAGGGGATATGACAATACATATCATGACAGTGATATAAAGAGTGAATCCGCTTAGCTTTTTCTAAATCGTTTACATAGATAGGCCTATCGGGGTAAGCAAACATATCCAAGCAGCCTTTAATGAGCAGGAATATTTGGACCGCTGGAACGAGTGGAAAAAGAAGCATGAGTGAATGAGCAATAGAATGTGATGTGCTTGCTGCAGAGTGGAACTTCAAAAAGTAGGCCTACACTTTTGACTTAAAGGCCTGTTCACACGGGGATGTGTAACCCAAGACAATGAAATATCAGTCTACAATAAAAACAACTTTGCTTTTTACTGAATCCAAAGGAAATGACAAAAGATAATGAAGTACGTTTAGGCAGAGCAGCCTGCAGACCATCTGGCACCGATAAAACTGTCTCACATCTACAGTAAAGGGATATCTGGAAAGCCTCCCTCTTTTTTTGTCATATCAGGCGAGTTATCAGTGTTACAGCGGCTGCACGAGGCCCAACATATAGATCCACTGACGGCTTTCTGATAGACTCATACACAGCAGAGGATGCCAAATCTCAAAATTAAAATACTGTACATTATAATGTTGTGACGCCTTAATGTACTTGTAACAATTAAAACAGCTGGCTTTCATTTTTAACCATTATTTTGAAATAAAGATATAAAGTCCTTTTTTTGGTGATCTACCCCTCGTAATCTACACTGTAAATACGGATTGTTTTACATAAAAAAGGATTGGATTATTGGAGTACATACAATTTTACTCTTTCTGCTTCAGAATTTCATGTTTAATTCAATGTGTTAACTGATTCTTTGTAATCCTTTGTGAAATTTACTAGCAATATCTGAGTGAGAAATGGTTTGCATATGTTTTTCAGTGCACATAGAGAGTTTTGCTTTTAATTTGTTTAGATTAAATAGAAAAAATACTATAAAAATATCAATTATAACTAAATTGTATTTTTTTAAATAAAATGTATATTGCTAATTAATAGTATAATCAAATATAATATAGGATCATATAATATAAATTGTTATTAAACTATTTATGTTAATTATAAAGTCCTATTTTAGTGCATTAATGCAATGTAAATCTGAAAGCACCATTGTTTTGTATTTTATAAACTAGTTTTTTGGTGATGTAACTGTTGTAATCCACACAGGGGGTTAGATTATGCGGGATACTGAAGTTTTGGCTGTGCCTGAGACAGAGAGACACAGCGAGTGACAGAGAGAGAAGCGGAAATGTATATGTCTCTTTTTATCTAATGTGTCAAAAATAGTCTGCATGTTATTTGTCAGCGAGCCGGGGAACTTTAACAGGAACAGTGGCTGGAACAGATTGCATGCTTCGATAATTGCATCGCACTTGTGCCGTTCAAAAGTTTTCTCAACAGTTTGCCACACTGACAAACTACAACTTTATTTCTGAAGTAGAAACAATGTTACAGCGCAATAAGATGTTACGCAACACAAAATCTTTTAAAACAGCTTGAAGTCAGTTGCCATGTCTGAAATATCTAGGTGTCATTCAAATTCACTATGTAATTATGGGTCAAAGGCCACAACATTCTGAAAACCACAGTTTATATCTGGAATTAATGTAGAATGGCTTAAGTAAATTTGGGAATTTTAACTCAACAGATGTAAGCTTGATTAAGTTGCCGCTCACGGAGCTTTTTAGAAGCGAGTGCTCTTCACCCTTTTAACAAATTCAATTAAATAAAGCAAATTAATATACATAAATAATATATCAATATGTCTGGTTTGTTTTCACCCTCTAGCATTTAATTCCACTAAAGGTAGAGCAATAAATTAGAGTTCTGAAAGTTCAAACAACTTTCAATGTCAATTGAAAGTCGCGTCGGTCCTGTCAATAGTCACCGGATGGCTGTCAAATTCCTTTGAGGACTGTCAATCAAGCTTGAGGATTGTCTGGATGGGCTGACAGAGACCAGAAAGAGAGGTGTTTGCCAGAAAGACGTTCAAAATTTCCGATTTTTTGCCCTACTTCTCAACTTACCTCATGCATATGCAAATAAACCCTGAAAGCCAAAAACAAAGCCATTTTTTTGGGATCTAACATGTGGAAGGATGTTGGTAAGCATCCGTGTAACACTAAACATGTGCACTAGAGAGCCTGTATCGTGCTACAAATCTCTTGTGACCTGAAAGGTAACAGCACATTATTACTATATTTAGACAATATGTTAATAAGGTTTGAACTTTTGAGTAAATTCAGGAAATGGGCCAACTTGCATTTATAGCTTGTAAATGAACCCATTAACATTGTGTCATAATGGTAAAAGCTGTCGTACACACTATAAAGTAAAATCTGAAGGCATTTAAGGCCATTGTTGATTGACAAAAACAGGATTATGTTTAAAGCCAGCTGATTTTTCTTTTATATTAAGAGGAAACCAACTTAAGTTGCACCTCAGGGGAATTCCAATGCGCAATACAAACTCTCCAACCAAATTTGCAGACGAAAAAGTCTGCTGGGGATGAAACAGACTTTGTGTTTGCTTTTCTCAGTTGCATTTATCTGCCCTCCGAGGCAAACAGAGAGATGCGGTGGTATCTCAGAATAGCTGTCGAGCCACAAGACAATGAGATCCCAGTGCTGAGATTTTGCGCTGAACCGCTGAGAGATGCGTGAACCGTTGAGAGATGCTTTTCTGCATTTCCTGAAGCTCTACAACCTGATACAGTGGCACTGGGAACAGCTGCATCCAATTTCTGAGTCCAATTACGCATCTTGTGTTCAAAACTCCAAAATAGCTCAATATACTTTTGCGACTCACTGCTTTTTGTTGGATTTACAAAGATTTTAAAGTCATGACAACCATTCATTCTGTAGTTGGATTTCTTTTTTTTTTTACTCTGCTGTGGATTTAGTCGGAATTCAGTTTGCTTTCAGAATGAAGATCCTGTCATGAAAGGCAGGATGTGTTTGAATTCCCCAAACCCATCTTTATTGGGCAGTCATGCAGTCTGAAGGAGAAATTCTGCGTAACCTGCTGAGTCTAAAATCACTTTGGGTTATGAAAAACAAGGCTTCAATTGCATAAATGCGTCAGCAGCCTATTAAATAAGAGTGGGTGTCATACGGCACAGTTTGAGATCTTTCTAATATGACTGAACTGAAGCAATCTCACTATCTGATCAGTGCATTCATGGATCTGAACTGCTCCAAAAGTAAACCTATGGCTCACTGGAACACATGCCTCTACCTACATTTTTGCTAAACTCCAAAAACATACCTGTACAATTCACTGCAGTTTCTGCAGAGGTGAGTATGTTTTCCCATCTCCCGCCAGGTGTGACCCTTGGGTCATAGATCCTGACCAACCAAATGGTCTTTTATGTTTTTACAACTAAGCTGTTCTGGATATATAAGTGAAGTGGCAACACAGTATTTTGGGATTCTGTAACCAGCTCTGCATCCAGAGCATTCACATGCTGCTGTGTGTTTTTCTGCTCTCAGGTATGTCAGGTATTCTCTGCTGTCTGGCAGGTCTGTGATTGTGAGACCCGTGACCCCCAGCTGGCGTGAGGCTCTAAGAAAAACTGGGTCACTAATGAACAAATAATTGAAAGTATGGGATGTCCAGAATAACAGAATATCTAAATTAAAACATAAACAATAATCCTGGTCAATTCTTAATTAGAAATCTGATCTTAAACACTCGAAAACTGGAGTAAGATTATGCACAGAGCTACAACTGAAATTAAGTGAATTTTGTAAAAGCACAAGGGAAAGACCTACACGCATTATACCTTCACCCACGCCAGTGGATTCCATCATTGGGCCAATGGGTGGTTTTTACACTACAGTGCACCCAGTGTAGTTTGATTCCTGAGCAAACAGCCTAACTCCCAAAAGAATGACTATCTGAGTTTTTCTTTTATTTCCAAAATATATAATGTAACTAGAACTCGAATTCTCAAATGAAAGATTTTCATGTGTTGGTTCATTTTAGTGATTCGAAAATATAGCGTACCCTGTGTAGAACAAATATATTAGCTGGATTTTTTTTAGTGAATCAAATATATACAGCACGATCAGTGTGGTCTGATTCCGGAACGACTGACTCATGTAAGCTCATTACCATTTTTGTTTAGATTTTTTGGTTTTAATAGTTAAGGATTGTGTTTGTGCCACTGCTTAAAAGTTTGTGAAAGTCATTGAAGAAACTGTGTGACTAAAGTCTGCAATGTGTAGAAGTGTGTGTATGTATAGGTAGCCTCCTGGACTATAAATCAGGGTCACTCAAGCCTTGACAAGTAAAAATACATATGAAATATTAATCAGAGGCAGTTGGGAATGGGGCCGAGACTCAATCACCCCATAGGATGCTGACCAAGCATCCCGCCCAAAATGAATTTCTTGGGTACTGTATAACTCCTGCTTGGTAAATAGACAGCATGCAACACGGTGAGACAATCAGGCTGTAAGGCAGTGGACGCATTAACATGACAGTAAGTTTCAGAAATGATAAATGACTCATGGGCCATACAAGAGAGAATACCTAATGCATGGCCCTCAAGATTGTGCCCCGAAGAGGTTTAAAACCCAATTAGAGGCAGTAATGAGGTATTGCCTCAGTTGGGAAGAGGCAAGAGAGGAAATAAGTATGTTTTGTGTGCATGCTGAATAAAAAAATATAATAGAATAAAAAAGGGTTTCAGTGATACTAATAGCATCTGAGCATTTGCTGTTGTTTTGCAGAGCGAGATATGTGCTCCGTCTTGGGACAAGTCTGTTCAGTCTACAAGGCTGAATATTTTAGACAGGTTGTTGCTTTTATTTATGTACGGATGCACTTATTTGTTTATTTATCTCCTCTTTAATGATATCAATAAAGCCAACCTCTTGAGAATGTTTATATGTTTTCAAGGCTAAAAGAAGAACTTGGCAAATTAAGTATGAAATAACAATAAAATCACAATAATAGTCCTATTCAACCTATTTGGCAAAAATGCTTTTTTTCAGAAAAAAAAAACAAAATCTAAAATATGCAAATTTCCAGTGTGTAAAATTTATATGAGGAAATCAAAGTAACTAAAACGTATATAGCTTATATAGAGTTGAGCCAGTTTTTACTGATGCCGTGTTTAAAGCGAGCAGATGACAGTAATGGGCCCAACTTAAATATGTGCATAAACTTTCAGGATATGCTGCATTCTTGGGAATAATCACTTTTGGTCTAAAATAAACTGATTTCAAAAATATGGCTTTCCATAAAAAAAGTGGTCTCTTGGCTCAACTTGCCCCCAGTGAGGAGTAAGTTGAGGCTAGAGGGAGGATAAGTTGAGCAACATGGAGTTAAACTGTGCCACTGATTATGCAGAAGTAAACATTTTCACCTCATGCTATATCAAAGGAATTCTATGTGTGGACTGGCCGTTCATCCAGGGAGTTGGGTTAGGATCCAGCACCCCACAACCCTAATAAGGAAATGGGTTTGGATAATAGAATGGATTGATGGATGGCTTCTTAAAAGTCCATGGCAGCTTTCATTGGCTAAGACCCGCCCATGAGGGCGTTTGACAGACATATCAAACAACCAATCACAGTTTGTTTCGTTCAGCGTCACATTTCGGGGTGAGGAAATGTCGCCACAATAACAAACTCTCAGATGCATTTTAAAGATTATATGCCTCAAACTTTAAATATTTCACATATTTTTGAAACTCCAGTGTTTAGTTGATCCTGATAAGCGCTCGTCGTCACAGTTGTGTGTTGTACATGATGGCTTTTTTCTTTCGTGAGGGGGTTTGGAGTCACGGCATCTTTTTTTCCAGGCCGAATGTTAAAGATCAAGACACACACGTCTCCCGGAAATCCTGTAGACTTTGACACTCCTGAAGTGTTTCCAATTTTGTGTCCAATATGTGTCAAACGTTTAGCCAACGGTCTGTGGGCGTTACTTCTGAGGCTGAGACTAGACTGCAACTGACCTTACAGAAATGGGCTAGTAGTATTCAACACCCCACTTTTAAATGTTGCAGGGAAATACAATTACAATACAAAGAACAAACTCATTGTTTGGTGTAATTACTGAAATATTATGTAGATTTATAGTAAAATAATACTTAATAATCATAAGAAGGAGTGAGCCACTGGCTCAATTTACCCCACTCTTTCCATTTTAACAAACTTGTACCCTCCATGGGCCCTTCTCTATCAAAGAGTGAGTAGAATGCTTAAATCTACAATAATATTTTGTGTGGTCATGAAATTTTTTTAATTTGTCTAGAAACAAGGGGTGGCTCAACTTCCCTTATTCCCTTACATAAATTCTTTTTTTTTGCCATATTAAAAAAAAAGACAAAGAAAAGAAAAGCTGGAGCTGAAAAAACAAGGCATTTGCGGTTCCGTCAAACTGTTTGAACTAGTTCTGCTATATTAAAATGACAGCGAGATCTGTGTGTAGCTGGTTTGAATACATTAATACATTGGTGCAGTATACTAAGTAATCCACTTCATGAAAATTTAATTTCCCCTGATGTTATCGCTGCTCTTCAGATGTCATGCCACACTCCTGTCTGAAATGCTGTTATTTGCTCACGTTCAGATTGAGGATAGAGACGTGTGTATGTATTTAATAAAAAATAAAAAAAGTTTCTCACAGTTTGACTATTTTAATAAGACCCCTGATAGTCAGTTCTGAACAACATGGATATGTTCCTGCTTATACCAAGGGCCCTTTGGTGGGAACTGATTGGGCATTTTTCTTTCAATCGCAATGGGGTGTGCAGGATTCTGATCTCCATTTTAGTTGAATGAAGTCTCAGCTGGCTTCTAAATTTGTAAAATCTGTATCCATTTGTGAAGCAAAAAAACAAAAACAAATCAGTTATGATGAAACCAACTGAGATGGGGATTGTGCTCGTCTAACCTGCAGTAAATTCATAAGAGAGCACTTGTTGGTTCCACAAAGCTACTTGCAAAATATTGTGTGGTCAGAAGAAACCAAATATGTTTGGAAAAAAGGCACAACACAGCAACAGAAAAACTCCATAATCAGAAGAAAATATGTTTTCTGGAGTGTCCCAGTCAGAGTCCTGACCTCAACGCGATTGAGATGTTTTGACCTGTTGCGCAGGTCTGATGTGCAATTACAGGAATCGCTTGGTGGTGGAGGTTATTGCTGCTACCGAAGGAGGTCAAGCAAGTATATAATCCAAGGGATCACATACTTTTTCCACAGTGCACTGCAAATGTGTACATGGTGCGGTCAGTACAGACAAGAAAAAGTATCAATGTTTTCTCTTGCTGAAGATCAGATCAAATGTAACAGCCAATCCAAAGGGTTCACATACTTTTTCCAAAGAAGTTCAATTAATTTTGCTGCTACTGAAGCAGGTCATCCAGTTATAAAATCCTTCTTTTCCGCTATGCATTTCAAAATGTTTACAGGCTCATTTGAAATAACAAATCAGTGTTTTTTTCTCTTGCTGAAGATTAGCTTAAACATAATGACCAGTCTAATGTAGGTTCACATACTTTTGCTGCAGATGTTCAAATTCGCTTCTCTTCCACTTAAGATTTAATTAAACAAACTTGTGTAATTTTCATGACCAGTTCACTTATCAAAGTTGCATCTGTGCCTCCCACGGTGCGTATAACTGAAGCCTGGAGATGTAGAAGGATCTTTCGCAGCCTGAAAGCATCTGAAAGGTTATAATGACAGCAAAAAATGGAAACTTTCAATTCAGGGTTACATCAAGCACCGCAAGTGGCCAAGATCTAAACTGTGTTTCTAGTGGCACAACAATTTGCGTTTCAAAGGAATAGTTGCCCCCAAAATTTAAATCTGCTGAAAATGTACTCAATTTCATACCATCCAAGATATAAACCAGCTCCAATGTTTCTTCATCAAAACAGATTTGAATAAACATCCAGCTTTTAACTTCACAAGACATTGATTGATGGACTAGATTCATGTATATTGTGGATCGCTGTGATGTTTTTATCAGCTGTTTGAACTCTCATTCTGACGGCACCCATTCACTGCAGAGGATCCACTGTTGAGCAAGTTATTTAATGCTACATTTCTCCAAATCAGTTTTGGAAATCTCACTTCAACTTTTTCTTTAAATGTCATTCTTTTTTTATCCATCTGTGATTCCCTTTGTTGTTTTATTGATTTCTGCAATGTAAAAGCAAAGATTTACCAGTGCATGATAGAAGTAAAGCTGCTTCCGAAGCTGCAATCAGGGGAAAGAAGACCCCTAAGAATCCTCTTACTGTGGGGTAGGAAATTAAACAGTAGCCTAACTGTCCTCAGCACATACAAAAGTTTATCTTTTGAGTTTTTAAAACATAAAAGATGCAATGCCATGCTAAAGTTAAAAAGTTACAGTAGAGGAACATGAGATAAAATGCAACAAAGCTATGAGCCCGATGAAATTAAAGATTCATGTCCCTTCTAGAAATGACCTAGATGACATTCTTGGAGCGAGTGCTTGTGCTAATCTGACAGATGTTTTCAAGGGGAGAAACGTGGACTTGCAAAGTGATGAAAAAGAGTGCTCTATACGCCATTCGACATTTACACTCACCCATGTTTACACTGCAAACTAATATAAAATGATAATACTCCAACCAAGACTGTGAGATTTATAATGTACACATCAATATTGTTTTCATTTCTGGAAGAACTGGAAGAACAACAGCTGAAATAAAAGTTATGGTTTCATAGCACAAAATACAATATTACAGACACTATTCAACTGAAATTGTGAATAAATGAAGGAAGTATGTATGCTCACAATTCTACATTAACCTTTTAGAGAAAACTGCTTTTTATGTTGATACTAAGACATATATACACTAGCATTCAAATAAGTATGAGTCAGTTTTTTTTTTACAAAAATAAATACATTTATTCAGCAAGGACACATTCAATTGATCTAATGCATTGATCAATAGCATGCATTATTATTTTTAATTAGACTACAGTTTCAGATTTTGCATCATTTTCATATATGCACCATTAATGCAACAGCCAGTGACTACATTTCCCAAGTTTTTTTCCTGGGGAAACCTCGTTTTCAGGATGTGCCAAAACTACGTTTTGTAATGAATCAATAATCAACACTGGGAGCCCCAAAATCTTGACTGCAACAGTTTGTTCCACTGTTAGAGGAAAGTTACTGTCTGTCACTCCAGGTGAAGTCTCGACTGACTACTGACATACACAGATGTGTCTCTTCTCGTCCTAACACTTTACAAAATAACACTTCCTGATGATTTCAATTAGTCTCCTTTGGCATGTTCTCCAGGAAAATATCTGAAAATCCTTGACAAGAGCACAAGAGCAGATTTTCTCAGTAAACAACATTGCATTGAATATTAAAACTTGTTTTCACAGAATGTGCATTGAATATAAGTATATTTTGTGTTACTGCACTGGAAGATTATTATTATTATTTTTTATTATTCATCTTGTTTTGTTTTTCACTCGTTTATACTGTACTTCAAATGGAGCGGCTTGGAGTAGCAACACCATCATACAGTATCTGTCTTATACTCCCAAAGCTCAAAGTTTGTTTCCTTAATCTTGTGAGATGCCTTTCCATCCATTATAAATGGTGGTTTTGAAAGTCTGACATCTGACATTTCGACACTTCCGCGTTTTAAACTGCCTTTCATCGCAGTCGGAAAATGATAGACCGATGTCAGCAGATCCATCAGCACCCAAATGTCTGATCCGCATCCAAGAGACAAATAAGGCAACAGTGTGGGCATAATGTGGGCATAATTTCAGCCATTGTTTGCTTAGCTGGAAATTTCTGCTAAAGTGATTACTGCCCACACAGCTTTTAGACGATTAACCTTCAGGATAGCCACATTAAATAAATTAATAAAACAGCACCTCAAAGTACTCTACCGGAAGTCATTAAGCCGGACTTTGTTTGTGTCATGGTGGAATGATTAGTCAAGCTTTGATAACAGAGCAACATTAATAAAACTACAGATGACAAAAATATATAATCTAAGGTAGTATCAACCATTTAGAAAACTGCATTTGGTGAATTCAAGTCCAGACTGACTCACACCAGGACTCAAAATGAACATACGGCTCCCCCTAATGTTCAACAAAGGCTTTCCAGGCTGAAATAAATAAATAAATAAATATATATATCAGGTATGTATATGTCTTTACATAAGTTTATACTAGGTCTTCAATGCCAATCACATTAATCTTTTGAAACAAACCTCACGAGTTACTGTTGATGGAAGCTGAAGACTTTTTCTCAGTATTACAGTTTTTGCTTGTATTTTGATCAAATAAATTCTGCTTTGGTGAGCATAAGAGACTTTAAAACACTAATTCAAAATATGCATCACAATTAGGTTGACATAGATCATCAAAAACACATGCTGAACAATATATTTGTATTTATAAGTAACCAAAATGTACCTAAAATATATCTGATATCATATTTATTTTTGCCATGTAGGGATAAAAGTACATGTCTATACATTAGTGTTTCTATGTGTGTGGCTGCATCCGTGTGGGTTTGAGATCATAGATGATCTTGCTTTTGCAGCTGTGTCTGATCTTTGTACATGTTAGCAGATGCACAGTGTGTGAAGTGCCCCCTTCAGCTGTCTACGACTCTCCCCTGAGCCCCAGTCACTTACGGGAGACTGGGGAGGCCAAGCTTGACTGCCTCTCCACACCCACTGAGTGCTTAACAACCACGGCTAAAAAAACGCTCGTACAGTATGTTAAATTGTAATGCTTCTTCAGTTCGTCCTAATAGCACTGGTGTCATTGATTTCTTGTCGCGCCCCCTCAGCCGGGCGAAATACTTATGGTGGTGGTCAATAAAGCACATGAACTGGACGTTCTCACTCTTTACTTCTATCAAACTCAGCCCTAAAAATAGCCGCCACATTCTGCATCACCACCAGCTTCCTTAAAGGAATAGTTCACCCCAAAATGAAAATGTGCTCACCCACAGGTCGTCCAAGACGTAGATGAGTTTCTTGATCAGAAATGTAGCATTCCATCATCTGCTCAACAATGGATCCTCTGCAGTGAATGGGTGCCGTCAGAATGAGGGTCCAAACAGCTGCTAAAAACATCACGATTAATGCTTTATAAAGCAACAGTTTAGTGTTAAAAACATCTTCATGATTAATTTGTTTCTTACAAACACACAGCTTACTTACTTGTGACATATATTTGTGAATTACTGTGATTCTATAAATGATCTGTCGCTACTTCTGTGACATTGCAACATTACATACACAATTCTTATTTTTCTTTTTGTTTTCTTTTCAACATTTATTTGATTGTTAGCACAAATGCAAGTTTAAAATTAAAGTCAGCATGAAATGTTGTTCACTGATCGTTTTACTTTCATAACAAAAATAAATAGGGCTGTACTTGATTTTATTTATCAGTAATTGATTGGATCATAAAAAGAGCATTACATACCAAATGAAAAACAACAACAACAACAAAAACACACACAATTACAAAACTGATTCGTCTAGAGATATTGCAGCCTTTTTTTTTTGTCACATATCTTTCTGAAAGGCCTCTTTTGAGTGAAGTATTGATCTGTTATATCAAAGCTCAATGCCACGAGGATGAAGTGTAGATATTGCTCCATCACTTATAGTTATGAAATTGCTTTGTCTCAAAACAGAGTTCCTAAAAACATCTATACTGTCAGTTTACTGAAACCCACTGTGTTTCGTGATCTTTTCACAAATTCAACATTCACACAAGAGTAGCAATGTGACAGCTATTTTAGAGAACAGCATAAAAAAATACTAATTTCTTTTAATTAAGCAAATGTTTGCATGAATGGTTACATGAAATATGCATGGACATGGATGCATATTTTGCAGTAATTCTGGCTTAATTAAACAAACTCCTAGTATGATATTGTAAGTGAAGTTTTAAGTGATTCTTGTTGTGTTTTGTCAATGCTGAAAGCTCGATGCAGGCCTTGTTCAGCAACTCTAAACATCAGATTCATGTAAAGATGCTGCTGTTCTGATGGATGACAGCAACTGACTACATTCACACAGTCAGAGTTTGGGACTGACAGATGATTTGACTTGAATCTTTCGAGTTGTGTTAATATCTAATAGCAGACAAAAGCTGTCTTCTTACATCAATTAGGTAGCTAAGATCAATTCCCACCTGTCTTCTCAGAACAGAACAGTCTTGAATAACACTTTAACCATTGTGACAGATAATGTCTGCAAATCAGACTAATTCTCTGATGGCTTACCTTACAAAAATGTACTAGTAGCTTTTTTTTTCTATGGATGAGTATATCATTTTAGGGCTGACCAATTCTGGCTCCTTTCCATACAATCAATGGCCAACTGTAAAGCAGTTTTCGGTTTGTTTTTTAGTTCCTTTTTTCATGTTCAATGATATTAACAATGATATTAACATATTAAAAGTTATAAACAATATCATGCTATTACACTTTAAAAAAGTTAGTTAAATATTGTACGCTTAAACCCATCAGTTAGTTAACTGTAAGTTAACACAGCAAATATGCTACAGTGAATATATATATATATATATATATATATATATATATATATATATATATATATATGTATATATTTTCTTTTTATATTTTTTATATTCAAAATTATATTTTTAATGGAACTAAAAAGTAAAGGTTATAATTAACAGTGAAAACATATATTGTATTTAGAAAAATTCCTCTACAGTAAAACCAGTAAAAGTACCTGGGGAACGTGATTTTATTATATTTACTTATATTTCACGTTGGTTCTTATTTTTTTAAAGCTATATTGTCTACATGTTAAATTTGATGTTATGCATTATATTTTTCTATTCATCTATTCATTTATTTGTCATCGTTTATGACTTTAATGGTCTTGCACATTTGGATGCTACAATGAGACATTTCTACATAAAAAAATAAAATAACAACTACCATTGGTGATCAAATTAAATAAGAGATGACCTCACTTTTAACTAAAAGACTGTCAAACCACGTGAAAAAAATCACTAATATATTTTCGTTAAATGCGGATGTGTTTCAAAACCTAATAGTATATTCCGGTTGTATCGCGCGCAGCTGTTCGAACTTGAACGTCCGTTTTGTTCAAAACACTAGTATGTAAATGTTTCTCGTCAATGCACGCCGACTGGAGGCCAGATAGAAGGCCACTGGGTGTCGCTCTGGAGCAAGAAATGGCGCTGCTTCTCCCCCTCCCCTAAACATCTCTGAGTGTGTGCATGTGTGTGAATGTGTAGCGCCGAGAAAGTACGTCTGTGTTTCCAGCTGACTGCTCGCTCGCGCTCTCTCAGTGTGTGTGTGTATGTGTGTGTGTTGTCATTATTATTATCCAGTCTGCTCCCAGCTCAGAATGGCCAGATTCACTCAGACTGAGACAAGAAGGGAGCAGCACCCACAGCCGCCCCATCCCGCTCACTCCAGCCTGCTTCTCACTGGACCCGGGGCAGCACCGACCCAACATCCACTCCTCCTAATCCCGCACCAGCACCAGTACGCTCAGATCCCATATCCTAAACCCATGAACGGGTCAGAATCCATCTCCATTCATCCGGAGAACGGCACCATGAAAGACCAAGATGCCATAAAACTCTTTATCGGGCAAATACCGCGGAACCTCGAGGAAAAAGACCTGAAACCATTATTCGAACAGTTTGGGAAAATCCACGAATTGACAGTATTAAAGGACCGATACACCGGCATGCACAAAGGTAAACGCGTGATTCCCTCAATAAGAGTAGCTATGTGATTTAATAACTTAATAATGTAAAAAATAAATACAATTTAATTTATATAATATATATATATATATATATATATATATATATATATATATATATATATATATATATACATAGTTGCTGTAGCTATATATGTATTTTGTCTCCTGCACATCATCCCTTAGTGACGCGTGCGTTATTGTAATATTTATGATATATTAGCAATACGTTATTTTTTTATTTTTTTTTTATTATTTTTAACATTAAATACATATAGCCTAGATAACAGTCTGGTGAAACTGTAATACCAGGCCCCTTTAACCACTATTTTGCACTTGAATCGTCTAGAGAGAACTTATTTTCTCTGTCTGAACCTGTATTGTTGCTTGTAGGCTATGAATATGTATTTCATATAGGCTAACATGGCTGGGAATCTAGCTTTTTTTTTTCAACGGCTATTATTTTGTAACTGGGGCAAAGAGGCTTACAGGAAAATTCATGTTCAAAGAGTCTTTCTTTTGCCATCATTTTTTTTTAAAATGGGGAAATACTCCCACCACCCCAGAGCACCCTTGTGCAATCTGACATATGACCAGGCGTTTTCATAATGATTAGGCTATATTATTTCTATTCTAGCCTACTATAGTTCAAAGCTTTACAAGCTTTAAAAGCTGTTAAATGCTCCAAACCGATGTTAAAAGAACAGAAAAACGTGCAGGTTCACTTATCTAATAATATTTGCACTTCAAACACGTTCGGTTGTGCGTCATAACGAACTACTGCGCGTTCTACTTCACATCGAATAGCCTACGTCATATATCCCACTCAAACAAGAAGACAAAGAATCAAATTAAACCTCTATTTTGGTACAACCTCGTTCTTGTCATTTATTCCCCTCAAGCGATGTGAGTCGGAAATAGAATATTCACATTTGTCTTTGTTAGTGTCAGTTACTATTAGGCTTCACATCAGTGGTGTGTTTATTATGCTAATAAGGCTCTATTTGCTTAAGCGTTCATCCACGATATTTAGCCAGTGAGAAGCTGGCTTCATATGGGGTTTAACTGTGTTGAACATGCCAGAGTAATGAGAATATTGATTTCGTGGGAGCGACTTGTGCTTTTTCATTTGGCTACATTAAACCAAACTAAAACAGTTATAGAAAACGATTTTCTAGAAAATGTATTCTTAATTTTAGGTTTCTATGACAAATGGTAAAGCGCTAGAGAGGATATGCATGACAAAATATGCCTTTCAGAGGAAACTAAGAAAGTACTGTAGCTACTTACCACAAGTGGACCGTTAGAAAAGCGCGCCAATTCTGACCAGAAATGAACCACACGTGTCTCTCATTCTTTGATCAAATGGCATCAGTGGTGACATGCAAGTTGTTATATTATTTGGTATTTTAACTTTTTAACCGTTTAACTTAGCAAATAGCCAAATACAAGACAGAAACACCAGGGAAGATCCAATCAGAGTTGACTGTTGCTCAATAATAATGGTCCTCTTGGGCATTGATGGATGTCAAGTCTATGGATACACCTTATCTAGTGCATTACTTGTCCCATCAATTAGAACAATAAAATGTAGAGCTTTTCCATTTGAAGTGCCGAACCCAGAAGAGAATTAAGCATTTTCAAGCCACTGGGAAAATTGTGATTTTCCATTTCTAAGTAAAATAAGGTCTATAGTTAATAATACTTGAGACATTTGCATTTTTTATTGCATAAATTAGCACATATGTAATTCAGATGTGGATGTGAGTTTAAAAAAACAGAAAAGAAAACCACTATTAACAAATTTGTGTGTGTGTTTATTACGGCTGGTTGCATACATATTTGTTGAAAGTCCTATCAGTGCCAGATTACAACATCATAGGCCCATTTTACCTACCAGATTGTACTTGTAGATTATATGCCTCTGGGACAGGAACTGAATATGAGTTCTAAAGGATCATACAGAGAATTGGTTCTTCAGGATGGAATTTATTTTCATCTTATGTATTATTCTAAGGGGATGTGAAGGTAAGAACATGTCAGCAAATATTTACATACACTTTTTTTCAGTTTATAGAGATTGTGCAGTCTTGCGAGAAGTCTCAATATGGACTGCATTGGTGATGTAGACCCCAAGGTTGTTTAAATATTTGGCTAAAATGTCGCTGAGGATGCTAATGTAATAATTTAATTTAATTTTTTTTTGTCAAAAACGTGACAGAGGAGCATGTAGTGTCAGTGCTCATTGGGCTACTGTTTGTATATTTACACAATTCATTAAATTTCACTAGATCAACATTTTAGTTTGGCAAAACACAACATTTGTGCATCTGTTTCATCATTAATTTCTGGTTTAGAGGGTTCTCCGGACTAAAGGGATCAAATGAAGGTTTCAGAGTGGGGAACATGTTTCGGCGCCAAGTCAGCTTGCTAATCCACACAGGAAAACACAGCATTAGTTTGCTAAGCGCGGTAATAAACCATGACCATAATGACGGAGCAGGATTAGCAACTGTAGTTATTGTCTGAGGTTGCAGTCGTTCAGATCTCTTGGTTTGTCCCTTTACAGTGGCTGCTTCTTTTTGCAATTAAAGCACGCTGTAGTCATCGTAGCCTGCAATGTTCAGTATGAACAACTATTATGAGGTCTGTTCAACTGGCCTAACAAATGCTTTCTCTTGATTTGTATTAACAGGTGAGCTTTTCCCGTTTAGGTTTTTCACCTGTGATCAATTGAGCTCAGCTTTTTTTTATGGAGTTGGAAATTGGTTTTACTCTCACAGATTTGCCTGCAAAGCTTGAGACACTTGCTATGCTTTATTTGTAAGCATACGTGAGCGTGGTATATAGATCTCTTGCTGCATTTAGCATAAATAGACTATTGTTGCATTGCTTTGAAAGCCTCTTACGCACATTTTGCACTCTGCAGGTGAAGATGTCTAAGGATAAGCTTGCTTAAGCTCACAATACAAAAGACATGGAGAACTTTCGAACACTATACACAAACATATACAAGATTCTTTAGACCTAAAACTGATGCTGTATGATTGTCTGTGCATAATGCTGCTCAATTCACATCTGCCACTATAAAGAGCAATACTTAACTGCTTTCAAGGGACCTATTGTTTCTAATGCATTTAGAATGAGGGATTGAGAAATAAGATTGACGTCATAGATATATTCTTTTGAAGTATTAAACAGCGTTCATTTGCGTCTTTTCTCATGTGGATAGGTTTAACAGTAGGGGTCTTTTTCGAAAGCTGAAAGCCAGGCTGCAGAAAGGTTCAGTGCTTATAACTGTAAAGCCTTGTTGGACAGTGATTTGAAAGTAGTTGCTATTTCCAATATTACAAAGAGTTAAGTTAGGAGTGAGATTGTTCCAAGGCCTTGCAAAAAATAAATAAATATGCCTGCTGTTTCATCCCGACTTAAAGTTTCAATAGGAAACTTGTCAACCAATTAATAAAAACTGCACTTGTTGAGTGATTTTCATTGGGTCTTTAATAAGATTAGGTCATTGGCTCAAATATATCCAATGGCTTCTTTAAAAGTAGTCTGACAGTCCAAAGACCCAAACATGCTACAAGGCTGATTCATAAAAAATGCAATGCTTCAGCAGCTCTCCTGGCAGGAACTGTTGCTCTGAATGTCAGGATGAGATGTTCCCTCCTCTGCCAGCGAGCTTTACTTTTAGCTACTTGTCTTTTCATGTGAACTGGCCACTTATCTCCCCTTTACCTGCTTTTAGACGGACTCTCCCCTATGCGGAGAAGGTTATTTTTCTTTTTAGCTGGAAAATGTTTTTTTTTTTTTTTTTTTTTAAGGCATTACAATTTATCAGGAGATGGCACTTACAGTTGAGTATTCTAGACAACCCTCTGTGGAAAGAGGTTCAGTGACCTTTCATAACATGTCCGTTTTGTGGACCGAGCATAAAACACAAAAGCAAAATTATTGATGCGCTATTATAAGATGCTGTGAATCTCTCTCTTGTGACCATTTTTACGGTGGATAATAAGCTGGTCTTCAGATGTGTCATAATGTCCGCTGTGTTCGCTAATAGAAAAGCCCACCCGATTCTTTCTGCTTTGTGCTGCTTAACCAGATTGTTCCGTATTTCGAAAACACCGCTGTAGGATTCGACAAAATTATTATTGTATTTTAAAATTAAGCTTAATTGATAAACACAATAACTGTTCAGTTAAATCCTTTTTTGGCTGAGAACTGAAAATGTTATGTTATCAATAACTTCTGCTAATTACTCCGTTTGATATCAGATTAATGTCAAATTATTGTTGTAAATAACAAACATCGCATTTGAAGACTACTTTGCTCTGTTTATCAAACTATGCTTCAAAGCTTAATTCCAACCTCACAGCTCGCTGTTTGTGAAATGTTTGGTGGAACTGCGTTTTTCAACAGTATTGCTAAAGATAGAACCTGCGACCATACCAACAAGTGCTTTTGCGAAACACACCCCAGCCTGCCATAGTAACTTTAGCACAACCAATGGAGTAAGTTAAAGTCTCTTAGGCTGACCAAGGGGGAAGTTATTAAAAAACCTGTTTAGAAAACATTCATTACCTGCCGGAAAAAAAAAAAATCCAGTCTTAGCTGCTTTGCTTGTCTTCCAGACTAGTCGCAGAAGGATTTTGGTTATTATTCAGCTGGTTAGACTGAAAAATCAGTTGTACATTTGTGATTTGTGGAAACCAGGCTACACCAGCTGGTTAAAGAAGTTTTATTCAGCAAGTTATTTTTTAATGATGCTTGTGGTGTAGAAATTACTGACTTTATCTTTAAAGATGCTAGATTTTCTTGGACCTTTTCAAAACGGAGGTCAATTCTCAGGGATTGTCACGATCATCAACTGGAGTGCTTATGAACTCCTATAAGGGGCACTCCACTCAGGACTCTGGCATCTTCTAATTCACATTCACACAAACTGTGTGCGAAATCTTGTTCTAGCCTAGTCTGTCAATTCCGATGGCGTTTCTCCTTGTGTTTGTTCCTCCCATGTCTGACTTTGGATTGTTTATACCGACTTTGATTCTCTGCTGCCTGCCCCGACCTCTGCTTGTTACTGTTGCTGATTCTGGATATCCCTGACATACCTGACGCTGTTTTCTCTGATCATTGCCTGTTTGACCATTCTCTTTATCCACTGCATATGGATCCGAACGTCTTTGACTCCATGTTACAGGGATAAAGCTTATTAGTTACTCTTTTCTGTTTACTGTTTTTCTCAGTAAACCTTTACAAGGTCAGTCAAGAGGTAGCTTTTTTCTTTTTTTCATGTTTTTATGGAGGGAAAGGGAGAATGACGACAGAGAATGAAATGTTTGATACACTGACACGACTATTCTCTCCGACATCTCCTGCAGTCAAACTGTTGTTCTGGTTTTTTGAGATTCCTGAACTAAAGATTTATTGTCGAGCGGAAAATAAATCAACACTCAGCACGGTTGACTAATGAACAGAAAGAAGGACTCTGCTGCCGTTGATGAGAACGGCTTGGAAATATGTAAATGCCTCATTGGAATTTGAGCAGAAAAGCCTTTTTCCACTTCCTTTGATCTCAGGAAGGAGGGCATGGCCATTATAGCAGTCAGAGAGCTGTGACAAATAGCATGCACATGCACACACAGAGCTGGAGTGGACAGGGAAAAATGACAGTAAGGCAGAAGGCTAAGCAAAATAGATGAACAGGCTGAGAGAGATGGAGTGATTGTCAGATACACTGAAAACAAATGGTGCCTTTAATCCGGAGGCACTGGCAGAGTGAGGGGCCCTTCTGACAGGATGGGAGAGCCAGATCCAACCGGCAGACAGGAGAGGGTGGAAACAAAAGGATTTAATATGAAAGGGGAGGTGTGGCAGGGCAGATGTGGGACACTGTCACTATGTTGAGAGTACGACAGAATAAGACTGTGCATAAACATCAGATTCGCATTAGTATTTGTAAGGGTGTTCAAAGGGCATTCTACATCAGTAGTTCTGAAGTGGTTTGGCTGAACATCAAGTGACGAGCTAATAGAGTACCAAAATTGTTTATCGTAATAGGCCTAGTCGTTTTATTATTGAATATCCCGAACAATATGTATTAACATTATTAACATGAAAAGGAAATTTTCCTTTCAGTTGCATGATGATTTGATGCTTTGATGTCAACAGCACAAAATAAAGAAAGCATTTTTTCATGCTTTCAGAAGTTGGCAATGAGACCAGTGGGGTGTATTTTCTTTTATTGAGCATAATTTTGTTCAAGCTTTTTTAGTTTTGCAAATTGCAAATAATTTTTTTGCAGAATGATGTAAAATTTTATTAGATGCGCAATGATTTTATGCCTTTATATTAGCAAAAAAAAAATTTCCCCACACTTTTAAAACTAGCTATTTAGCCCAGTTTGGTTGTATTTATTATTATTATTATTATTATTATTATTAGCGTGACTTTGTTGTTGTTGTTTTTTTTCTTTTTCTAGAGTGTTGCATAACCTGTCCATGTGAATTTGATATAATCGCCAATGGCAGATTATTGTTATTATTTTTTCACAGAATATACTAAAGTTTAATTAGATGCATGATTTGATATTTTGATTGCAACAACAATAAATATGGAAAGAGTTTTCTCTACACTTTCAAAAATTTGTATTGTCAACTATACGCAATCATAAGAATAGTGTGCAACCCACTGGTTGAAAAACGTGCAATATAGGATTGGTAAAGATTTGAGTTTAAATTTAGATGTCCGTATAGTGTATTAAGATGTTCAAGATGTCATTATAGTAACTTGCTTAACTATCTTATTTCTGTGACATCACATGCACTTTGTAGTGGAACTACGTTGTAGACGAATTTCTCCAGAATCTCTCCCAGATTGCTTCATCGCAATATCCTTTTACAGTCCAGAATGTTATTGAATATGGTTTTTGTGTTTATTTTAATATTGAAAAGTGATGCTACGACATGATCGTGGCTGAAAGGTGATCTGGGAGAGGATGTTATTAGTGAGTTTGTTGGACCCGTCGGGGATGTGTGGAGAGGCCTTCTGCTCAACAGGGCTATTAATAGAAATCTGTGGTATTTCCGAAAATAGGTTAAGCTGCCACTGCTGGCATCACTGCTCACATGCCAGCCATCCTCTGAAGACAGAAAGAGAGAGAGAGGAGGAGAAACAGATGTAGCCTACTGAGGAAGTGCCTTTGTTCCGTTGTTCCCTTCTTGCACTCAGTGCCATCAGAGTTTTTGGCTGAGGACTTCCCAGCATGCTGCAAGACACTTTGTCACCCCGTGATATTTCAAATTCACAACACAATCGTGGATCTAGACCTATTTGAGGCTTGCCATGACAAACAAGTCTTGCATATGTATTAGGAAGCCACTGTTCATTGAGCGTAGGCGCTTTTTAAAATATCTCTAGTTGCAATAGTTGTGACCTTGGTTTTTTTTTGAAAATGACTGATCGTTTTGCTAGATACGGCCATTATTCCTTGGCTGGGATCAGGTAGAGCCATTTGAAACTGCATTGAAATTTGGACCTTCAACGTGTTGGCCACCATTTAAGTCCATTACATGGAGAAAAATGCTGGAATGTGTTCCTCAAAACCCTTAATTTCATTGCGACTGAAGACAGAAAGACATGAGCATCCAAACAGTTTTTCACTACTTCTCTGGTCAGCCATTAACTATTTAATCTGTGTGACCTGTTAAACATAATGACACCATTTCTTCATGTTCAGTTCAGTTTCAAGTGTGATCAAATATTGCATTTAACTAAAATGTGCTTAGAAATGGCTTTTGGTAACTAAAAGCAAAATCAGTGAAGGTAAAATTACATAATTTTTTACAAGACTGACAAGTCTTCTTAAGAAGTATTTTAATTGCATCAGTATTTTAAGTGCATCTGTTTTGTTGTGCTTATTTAGATTATCTTCTTCATCACTGAGTTGTAGGACATGATGTTAATTTAAAATATATAGATACAATGATCTAATGTATTGATACAATATAGTGAGAGAAAGTTAATAAATGTGTATGTGCAGTAGGTCAATTCGTGATCGAATCAGCACAGAAAATCAATATTTTTGAAGTAACTGCACAACAGTTCAGTTCAGTCCTTTGTTCTCTGAGCTAAACTTGAACGTGTTGGGAAAGAGTAGGAGGTGTGAATGATGGGACTGCTCGCAAAGTTGCAAAGTGCTCAGGCGAGAACTGGAGAATGAGGGCATGAAAGCAGATTTAGCGCCAAGACCTTTGCACTTAACAGGCACCTCACAGTTCAAGGCTTGCTCACAATTTAGATGGGGGGTGGGGGGCAGTATGGTGGTGCAATGGCTCGGCTTTTACTATAAAAAAAAAAACACAGCAAATGGGGGCTGTCAGGAGCGGCACTTTCAATTCAGCTTGCTTAATTACTGCTATGCCTCTCTACCTCCCCATGAAGCTTTACGCCATTCCTCAGACCCGCAGGCCTCATGGGCCTCTGTCTGTGTGATTGCTTATTAGCACAGGGGTTAGATGCCATTACTTTCCTGGAAGAGAGAGGCACGTTTTTGCTGGGGGTGACTACATTTGACTTCTGTGATTCAGGAAAAACTATTTCGCAAGACATCTGAAAGTCTGAGACCACTAGTGAAAATGCTCCTCAGTTTGAATTTAAAATGTATTTCAAAATGTAAATGTAATTTTAATTAATTTATTACATTTTAAGGACATGTTTTTATATAAACAAATATTGTTTTTGCATTTTTTAAATATCTGCATAACACAATAAGAGATGTTATTAAAAATGGTTCATAAATTAACTAGAAATAGTGCAGAATATTTCATCTTCATTGTATCATAATGATTTTTATTTATTATGTATTTTTTTAAATGTCCAAAATTTGAAAATTATATTTATTTCCAGAATTAAATGGGAATAAAATCCCAGATGTTCAAAAGACTGAGGTATAGTTTTGATAGCAGTAGCTACATTTGACTTTATTATTTTGTTATTTATTTCTTTATATATATATATATATATATATATATATATATATATATATATATATATATATATATATATATATATATATATATATATATATATATATATATATAAAATGTGATTCAAAGTAAAGTAAAAGTCAAAATGTATTTATAAAGCATAAAAAAAAACAGCGAATGTTTATCAAAGTGCTGAACACACATAAAATAATACAAATATCAATGTTATAAACAGTCAACAATACAATAAAAGACCATGAAACAAAAGAGAGATTACTTCAAAACACAAAACCATTCAATAGAGACCTCTAATCGAAATGCTCCTCAGTTCCTATTATTAAAAACTAACATTTGAATTCTAATTAATTATATTTTAGATTCATATTTTATAGAAATAAGTATTGTTTTTGCTTTTTTTTTTTAGATATATCATATAACATATCGAGAAATTTAATTAGAACAATTGATTAATACACAATCAATTTAGTTCACAATGTTTTTAGTTATTTATCATTTAACATTTTTTTTTAAGGTTTAAAGGTAAAAAAAACAAATAAAAAAAATCACGGATTTTCAGTGTGATGTCAGGTTTTTGTACATCACTCTATTTATATTCCTATTCAGTGAAGCGTTTCACCAGAATATATTCACCTACATATAGAAAAAGTATTATATCAGCTATAATTTTGAAGTAAAATCCATTCCCTTTTAACTGTGCATCTCCCTTTGTTAATTTTTTAATCGCATCTGATCAAACAGTAGAGATGGTTATCAAACAATGAGGTAGATCATTTCCACACTCTGTCCTTAGGGTGCAGCGTCAGCCGTTTCCATGCGTGATCTTTTTATATCGAGTTTCAGATAATTTCATCATGCAGCCCAAAATTGCGTGCCTAGTATGCAACAGCAGAGCAGTAATCTGTACGTGTTTGGATTCCAATTAGGAATTTGATGGTGCCTATGGGCTGCGATTGCACTATGCATCAAAGTGAGAGGTTTAGAATTTAAATGATTCTTTTGCTATCTTGTTTTACTGTCACTTTCTCTCTCTCATGGACACACTCACACAATTAGTATTTTTTTTTTGCCTAATATTAGTAGGGTAACTCATTTACTCGGAGTATCCTTTGTGAATGCATTGTAAATGTATCCAGTTTGGTTCAAGAGAAATTGCAAGATCAGGTGCTCGGCACAGATTGAAAAGAGCCTGTCTTGGCGGGAGGATTTGAGACATAACAAAGCTTTGATCTGTTTGAAAGCACTACAGGGTTAGTGGGACTGATACAATAACAAATATAAAAGAACGCAGGTGACTTGTTTGTTTGTCTGTCTCAGCAAGTCGTTTTGAGAGGACAATGTTTTGGCCAAGTCTTATTTGGATTTGAACTGTTCATGACCCCAAGTCACATTCTCAGAGTCCTCATATAGTGGGACCAACAGCAGAGCAGATGAATGGAGTCAAGCTTAGAGATTTATATTTGAATATTTGTGCTCATAAATATATATATATATATATATATATATATATATATATATATATATATATATATATATATATATATATATATATATAGCCTGTCAGGGATAAATAATTATGAGATAAATGCATTTTGCAGTTTGATTGTTGCCAGTGAGTCTGCCAGTGGTCTTCTTCCTGCAAAGTCTCCTGTTCCCTGATACCTGTGGCACAAGGGTTATATAATTCGGTGTGCAAATGTGCATGTTTTTATGAAGTCACATTTCTGTCTTTGGGACCCAAGAGGCTCGAAGGTTCTCTTTCTTGTTCTCTGCCACTGTTTGCCTCCCTGTCAGGATGTCAAGGGTAGTCAGGGCTTTCTAGATGGCCAAGAATCTCGGACAGGGATGGCTGGCTCATCTGGACTTAAACACACACACACGTACACAGAAACACACACAGGCACATCCATTGTAAAGCGGACTGGACAGGCTCCCCCATGTTAGAAAATAGACTGTCTGTATTTAGCTTGTCTGCAGGGACACCTCATGGCACCTCTGGCCTTGTCATTGTAAGGGACGCGGAGGCACTGTGCTGGCGAGTGGTGATACTCGATAGGAACACAGTGTTGTGGGTGGACTTGAATCTTGAATTAAATGAAGGCCGGCGCATCTGTTCTTCCTTTTGGTTTCTGAGTCAAAGCTTTGATGCTAACACACAAGACCATCTTGGGTCTGTAGCCTTTTACCAAAACTCTCTCTCCCAGATCCACGTCCCTTCCCGCTCTGTGTGGTAAGTGAATTAATTAATCAAGGTAACTTTCAGAAACCTTCACTTTCACTGTTCCTCAGTGGTGGAAACAAGAACTTGTGGAATGTGTGACTAACTTCAGTCTTGTGGTGGATGCTACTTTTCTGTAGTTTTCTGCACTTAAAGGGATAGTTCACCAAATTTTTTTTTATTTTTCGATGAACTAACCCTTTAATCATTTGCTCTAGCTAAAATTTGGCAAGTTCCCTGCTGGGAAAAGTCATCTTACACTGGACTAAGCTGGTTTTAGTTGGTCTCCAAACCTGATCAGGTTGATCCGTTGAATATTTTTATTTGGTCAGGCTGGAAGACCAACAGCAGGTGTTATTTATTTTTTACATTTTAAGCAAAATTAGCACTATTTGTATGGTGTTCTTCCTTACTACCCTAATAGTACTCATTTGAAAGCAACTATGCATGTTAGTTCCTGCTCTAAATAAATACATGTAAATGCTTTTGTGCTGATTGTCTGGCCACTGTTATTTGCTACAAAAGCTGTTTAGTTACTTGAAATGACTTTGGCCTCCCGTCGATATCATGCAGTATTGAGTTCAAGACCACTGTCTATCGAAGTCATTGAAAGTCTCTGTTCCTTTTTGTCACACAGGCTGCGCGTTCCTCACCTACTGTGCCCGCGAGTCGGCCATCAAAGCCCAGAACGCCCTCCACGAACAGAAGACACTGCCGGGGGTAAGTCCACTGCCAGCCTTTTGCCTCACCTCTTTAAGAGGGCCACCATGCCAGTCAAAGCTAAAGCCATATGTTTTAGACAGAGAGCTAAATGCTTTGGAGCAGAAATCAGTCGATAACCCAGCCTTTTAAGATCAGGCTTTGAGCCATTTCATGGTACTTCTCCCTGGGGACATTTGCAGGCATTGATCCGATGCTTTCAGCGCAGGGTTTGGGGATGCAGGGATAGCAAATGTCAATTCATTTGTTCTCTCAATTTTTCCAAACTGCTCCATTTACGCAAAAAGCCAGTGAGTCATTGTTGCCCAGTTGCACAAAAGTATTCCAGACGCACAAAAATAAACATAGTGGGGTGTATCGAGAGTGTTTCCATTGAGTGATATGTGCTTCTCAGGATACCTGGCAATTGCAGCTGCATTCAAAGCACAAAACACACTCGGAGGTCTGACAGTAGTCTTTGCGGCCGTACACAGCCATAGTGAATGGTATAACCATGACATGTTGTTATGCTGGCAAACATATCTTCTGAAGTAACCTGCTGGAAACTTGGATGCACAGAGAGCAATGTAGATTTAAATATGGCACCGGCAGTATTGCATAATTGCCCCCCTCCCTTTTGGACCTCTAAATATTTACATTATTTGTTTACAGCATTTGTTTGTTTTGTTTTTGCTTTGCTTTGTTTAATTCTGTTTTGCTTTTCACTTTGCTTTGATTTTTGTTTTGTTTCTATTCTATATGTTTTACTGTAGCATTTTTTTATTTTATTTGACATTATATTTTATATTATTGTTATTTATTTGTTTGTTTATAAACTTGACATCATAGATGGTAATATAGCACCAGCAACATTGCTTTTATTTTTTATTTTTTTGTGACCTTTAAAAAAAAAGACAATGTCTATATGTGTGTGCCAGGAAATTTGTTGGTTGACCATGTGTTTTTTGTTTTGTTTTGCATTGCTTTGGTTTGCTTTATTATTAAATGATTAAATATTTATGTTTGATTTTTTCATTTTGACATGACAGTTAATATTATTACTATTTGTTTGTTTTTTCAGTAATTTAGCATCACAGATGCAAATATGGCTTTGCTTGAATTTTTGCTTTATCTTGTTCATCAATTTTGCTTCATGAATACATATTATAAAGTGTTATTCTATTTTTTTATTTTGAAATTACATTTTTATTATTATTATTATTATTATTATTTGTTTTTACTTTACATTCTACATTCTGCAGCTTTAGATAATTGTTTGTGATTATTTGTACCAATATCCTAAACAGCCCAAGTTGATTCTTTATTCTTTTTTTAACTTATATATATATATATATATATATATATATATATATATATATATATATATATATATATATATATATATATATATATATATATATATATATATATATATATATATTTATCATCATAATAATAATATCATGAGCAATTTAAATCAAACGTTGGATAATTTTCAGAATTTGTCTTTTATTTATACAATTTCTCTTTTATGGCTCTGGTTCATGTTTGTCATCGATTGGTATTACAGAGGTTCTAGAGATTTAAAGTAAAAATATCTATGCGTTCAGAGATGTCTTAAGGTTGCAGACCATTGAAACCTTTACGTAAGAAGAAGGTTTTAAAGAAGCAGTGGTATCCTACAATCAATTTAGTTGCCACTATGTCAAACACACACCCACACACCCTTTTACCCCCAGGAGAACATTTGAGCCCGAAAGGAGGAAAAAAAAAGATGAAGGAGGTGGAAATCAGAATGTGACACATGTCATCCCAGTCTATTTTGAATATCACAACTTCCCCATCGCACTGTGGGGTGAGAGAAACGCACACATGTACACAGACTTGCTGCATGTGTGACATCATTGCATCAGCTTTACTTACCAGAATAAGCTAGCAGGTGTTTGCTGAAGAGTCTGAGTGTTTTTTTATGTGCATGTGTTTGCCTGCTAGGAATAGGACATGTTGGTTGACTCTTGTATATGCATATCTTAGTTTTAATATTTTAGCTGTGGTGCTCTAATTAGCACGCTGACAGTGCGATGCACGTTAGCTTTTACAGTTTGCTCTGTAAAATCCTCTCAGGAAAAGGTGCGTCTTCTAAATTTAACACACTCCAAACACTGCGTCTGTAGCCATACAACTATCCCTGATACCCAGATAATAAGTACCCCTGAAACCAGTCTAATTATTCAGGGCATTTTCTTAAAGGGACAGTTCACCCCAAAATTTAAATTGACATTGTTTTCTCTCCGTAATGTTTTTTTTTTTTTTTTTTTGTCCATAAAATAAAAGACAGTGGAACCCAATGTTGTTTTGGACCCAACTGACATGACGGTGAACATATAACATAGTGCCAAGAACATAGTGTTCCTGTGGCTCAAATGGTAGGCCATTGCATAAGCAGCGCAAGGTTGTTGGTTCAATTCCCATGGAGCACATGTAAGGTAAAACATTGTTAGACTGAATGCACTGTAAATTGCTTTGGATAAAAGTGTCTCCTAAATGCATAAATATAATATAATGACACAATTTTCATTACCGAGTCTTTTATTTTCTCACCCTCGTGTTTTTCCAAATCTGAATTTCTTTCTTTCTTTTGCACAAGATACATTAAGAAAATGTTTGCAATCAAACCCATTGACTTCTATTGTATGGACAAAAAAAAAAAAAAGAAAAAAAAAGAAAGAAAATGAAATGGAAGTCAATGGCAACCGGAACTGTTTGGGTGGAAATATTCTCCAGAATAATTTTTTTCATGTTCTGCAGAAAGAATAACTTCATACAGATAGGACATGAAGGGTGAATGATGCTAGAATTTTTTGGTGAACTAAACCTGTAATATTAGTCGCTCAGGTAAACCCATGACTAGTCCATTTTAAAACTGTTTTGCAAACACGCTCTCTCCTCCGTGTATATCTGCTGAAGTGGCCTGAAGTAAGTCTTGGCCAAACAGCCTATCCCTGAATCTTCCCCCAACATCCCCGCCTCAATACGTTGATGGTAAGCAGATATGCCAGTTGTTTGTTTGCTAAATCCTGCTTGATATGCAGATGCCAGAGGCTACAGAGTAATTCATGTAAACTAAGCTTCTCTCGGAGAAGATCTGGAAGTTATTTATGCTTGTGTTTTGTCCTTAACTCTTGACTGACCTTGAGTCCCTCTTAGCAAAATCCTTGATGTGAGATGATCAGGAGGTGATCAGTTAGGCTCTAGTGTTATTTATATACCATATACCATATTTGTGTCGTTTTATGTTCTTTTGTCACATAATTATTACTAGTTATGTTTCATTTATGTTCATGTTTGTTATGTTTTTATAACTTTCCAGTTAGCAATTTTAGCTGTTCAACTTGTACGTAAACGGCCACTTTTTCTTGGACGGATCATCCCCAGAGTGCATTCTCACACGCAGCAACTGCCAAGATCGATCAGACAGCGTAGATCCTCCTAGTTTAACTCCAGCTGGGATTTCGCCGAGCCTTCAAGATCAACGCACTGCTAAGAATCGCTTTGACAAGGGGGCACATATGCGCCCCATAATAGGAGTCGGAGGACACCCTAAGGCAGAGGAGGAGCAGGAGGAGGAAGCTGGGTGAGGGCGAAGAAGGCGTTCTGACAGCTGTCCGCCTCGATACCACACTTCCCCATCAGTGACCTCTGAGGAACATCAGCTCCACAATGTGCGAGATGTGGTGAAAACATCACCATGTATACATGGCAGCTTGTCAGGATCATCCAGGGCTAACGGCGGTGATCTGTGTATGTTTGTGCGTAGTGGGATGGGTGCTTGATTTTGTTCGTGTGTATGTGTGGTCAGTGTCCAGAAAGCCATTTTGAGTCATTTTGTAGTTGAGTACTTTAAAACGGGAATAGAAATGATCTAAAATGTGTGGAGAAATATTATAAAGCTTGAATGAATGAATATTTGTTAGGTGATGTAATCTTCGGCCAACTGATTTGGCAAGTGAGCACTAGAAGTAGAAAGATTAACGTATATAGGTTTATTTAAATGTAATTTAAATGTAAGTTCCATCTGTGCCTGTTGTTAATGGTTCACTTTTAAGTGAATGTTATAATAATAATAATAATAATAAATAATTTTATTTATTGATTGTTGTTGTTCATTCAAAATCATTCAAAATAAAAATAATTTTATTAATGTTATTATTATTTTATTCTTATTTATTATATTATTGTTTTATTATATTATTATTATTAAATTACAATACTTTTTAAAATACAATAATATTATTAAGTTGTTTATTATTAATAGCAACAACAACAACAATAATAATAATATTTATTATGGATACATAAAATACTTGTGTTATTGTTGTTATTAGAATAAAAATATATGATTAAATTTTTTTTTAATTAACAACAACAACAAAACAGCAATAATAATAATTCAAGCACATTATTAAACATATTCTTACTTATAATATATTGTCTATTTAAAGGATTTCTGACTCTAACAAGAACCAAACGTACCATTACAAATCAAAATTCGATTTCATGGAATTTTTTTTTTTATTGAGGTCACTCAACGTATTAATGTAAAATTGTAACAAGAACACTGGAACTACTACATAAATTAATCTCAGCAGTATTTTAAGTGTATTTATATAAAGCATGCTCCCCTGTTTCCAAGCAGCTGGTGAAAAAGATGATTCATAACTGCAAATTGAATTTGTTGCAATATAGCAGCTAACCATTTTTAGAATCGATCTAAATTGCTTTTAATCCACCGATTTAAGTTGAAAATGAGGTTATAGTGAAGATGTGAAATCTATTAAAAAAATATGTTAAGATATGTATGTCACGCCTGCCAAACTGTTTTAAATAGATGCTGTACGCCAGCATATACATCCATCAAGACTGGAACAGGACATATCACACTGAGTCAAAACAATGTGAAAGCAAAGAAACCTATTTGTTTTGACATGCACACAACAGCTCTGTCAAGCCTGCTGTGCATTTTAAACTCTAGTTTGGGATGCCATACGTATATAACTTCATAAAAGGTATATTTTTCCAACTGCATCCGTGAGAAATCAGGCACGCTCACTGTGTCTGTGCAGGAAGGCCAGCCACGCTTGGAGAAAATGAAAGCGGTTTTGCCACATTTCGGCGTGTATGATCTCATGCTGTCCGCGGGGCTCCACACCCCTGCTGGAATTGCAAATTCACCTGCTCCTCCGGAATTGGCTCTGCCCCGCTGCAAATCCGGTGTAATTTAAGGTGTGTGTTTTATGCCCAGATCCGTTGCTTGTTCTCACATCCGTCTATGGAAGATGTGTGAACTGGCCAAATTGCGTTTTTGCCAGAAAAAATACCCTATCCTGGAAAACATTCTTGAAATTATCTATTTTTTTACTCTCTCTCTCTCTCTCTCTCTCTCTCTCTCTCTCTCTCTCTCTCTCTCTAAATATATATACAAATATGCTTTTCCGTGTTTTCAGATATGGTTATATTAAATGAGTACTTTACCCAACACGGTGAAGATGAGTTTGTTTCTTTAATGGGAAGAGATTTGGAGAAATGTAGCATTACATCACTTGCTCACCATTGGATCCTCTGCAGTGAATGGGTGCCGTCAAAATGAGAGTCCAAACAGCTGATAAAAACATCACAATAGTACGCAAGTAATCCGAACCACTCCAGTTCTGAAAAATACCTCGAGAAGTTATTCACAGACAAGGCTTAAGCATAGTCCCAGACTCAAATGTAAGTCTATTTCAACTGAAAGAAATAGTATACATTAGTGAAAAAGCATATTTCATTTTTTTTCTATGGTTTATAATATATATTGTTATCATATATCATATGTATAATTGTATTTAGTTTTATTAATATTTGTATGTTTTAATGATAAATTTTTTTGATTTAATAATGTTATTGTTATAGTTTAATGAGTAGTTGTAACAGTAATATATACTACTGACTAAAAAGTAAATAAACATAAACATAATTATTTTAAAAATCTTTTAATTCTTACATTTATCTTTTGTATTATATTTATAATCACATCTGATTTTCTTTTGTTAATGGTATCAATGCTTTAAAAAATCCCATTTTATATTTACTGTAAATTAAAAATAGGTTACTTTGTATTAAAATACAATTTATTTTCAATTTTGATCTCAGGATTGTGTTATTTTTATATGTATTTCTGACTCAACGTTAGATAAATATATGCTAGCAAATCAACAATCATTTCGAGTGAACACAAGGTCACAGGCAACATGTGTTCAGAATATAAATACAGCAGTTTTTGATGAATACTGTGTGACCAGACTAAAAATGGCTATAAAGTACCATGCACAAACAATAGCAGAGCAAATCGCCTTTATTGTCTAGCCGTTGCTTTTTATCTTCAAGGCAAACAGTGATTCTCTAATATGATTTTCAGCATTTGTTTGCATTTGAATTTTGGGTACATTTGAGCATATTTCCTGCTGTCTGCCCGTCTCTCTCTATTAGTCTGTTTCTCTCTCAGATACGCTGATTCACTGACTTGACAATGGAGTGAGCTGGTGGATTGTGGTGCTCTCTGATGGCTGGATATGTTTGTGGTAATGCAGTTACATGGCCGGCAGTGTGTGATGAATAGAAAGTCTCCAGTGCTGTCATATGAGAAATCACAGTGGAGACTCTGCCTCTCACTTCATGAAGTTTTATAGTGCCGCTTCCGCTGTTATGGAGAGATGCAGACGTATGACTGCAGCGTTACACGGGGTGTGTGTCTGTGTGTGTATAATGGCACAGGGGTGTAATGTACATAGTAAAAAGCTAATGCACTAGAGTGATCCTCAAGGATTTCACTCCCCACGACCCTGAGACGAGAGAATTATCACAGTCTTTCTTTCTTAAAGTGCTGTATTATTTTTTACATTTACATTATTTAAGAACAGCATGATATTGAATGTACAATGTTACTTCTCTAAGTAGTAAGAGTAAGAGTAAGAGTAAGCTCATTTCCACCACATAAAGGGAAATAAATTCATGCTGTGGTGAATCATAACTGAAGTACTGTACCAACTCAAAATTATGATATTAAAGAAGTTGAAATTTTCAAATTACGACTCTTGTTAAATATGACCTGTATATCTCATAATTATGACTTTATGTCTCATAAATGTCTTTTTCGCTCATAATATTTGTCATAATTATGTTTTAATGCCAATTTTGACCCCATAACGTCATTTTTTGCTCTTAATTCCAAATTTGTATCCCATCATTCAGAATTTTTGTCTCTAATTCATCACTTTGTCAATTAGATTTTATTGAATTTGTATGTCAGTTCGTAAATGTTGTCACAATTTTTATCTCTTAATTAAATAATTTATTTAATATTTATTTAATTTATCACGTGGCATCTCATGATTTAATCTTTTTATGCCATAAGTTTATTTTTATTTTTTGTCTGTATTTTCGAATGATTATTTTATAATTTCAACATTCATCTGTGACTTTTTGATAATTCTTTTAATGACATTTTTGACTTTGTATCACAGTTTTGACTTTGTCATAATTGTTTATATCTCGTAATTTCACCTTTTTATCTCATAATTATCACTTAGTATCTTGTGATTTAAACTTTGTCATAATTTAGTTTTTTTTGTTTTGCCTCAGTTTTGTCTCAGTTTTCTCGATGATTATCTCAGTTTCAGCGTTAAGTCATAATTAGATGTTTTTGCCATGATTTTGATTTATTTCTTATGTTGCATAATTGAGCTTCCTTAATTCCTTGGAATACTTTTGAGTGCCGTAAAAATACCATATTGATTTTCTTTTCTTTTCTTTTCTTTTCTTTTCTTTTCTTTTCTTCCATTAGATTTGCCAGATGTTTCGCCAGACCTCACGTCCCATGAGCCATTTGCTTATTTCAAGGTATTTAGTGAAAAGCTGGCGGTGCACTTTGGCACATTCCTGTGAGAAAGAACAACAAAAACAACACATGAACAAGCTAATGGCTTCCTTATCTGCACTGGCGACAAGGCTTTTCTTAATTGGTTCAGATTTGGGAAGCGTCCCATTCCCACAAGTGTTTGCCTGGTTTTTGTTCTTACCCTCTGTTTCACTTTTAAGCACAATTTACGCTTCAGATCCAAGTGGAGTTCAGCTGCTCATTCAAGCTCTGTTCTCTTGATAACCGGGAACGTTGCCAGTTTCTGTCTTCCATTTTAAATATGACCCTCATAGCAATGGAAAAATGCCTTGAAAACAAAATAATCCTCCAAAACGGGTTATTATTTAGGCGCTCTTCTGGCTTTTTTACTTCATAAAAAATAATTAAAAATGTGTTCATATTTTGTAATTTTAGTCTATTTCAAGTTGTAGCTGGACCGGGAAGCAGCCGTCTGTGGGATTGAGTCATGTGACGATGTGATCTGGGTTAGCGGTGTGAAACCAGTGTGTATGTGTGTGTGTACATGAGCCGGAGTTGTAGTGGTTGTACTTTTGGCACAACGCTCTCACACTCTCTCTCTCTCGGGTCTTGTCTGAAGGAGTCTGGCTTCAGGACAGGAGGAATGAGGGCTGAACGAGGGCCCCAGTGAAGACCCACATCTTCCTCCTGCCAGTCTATCTTCTGTGTCATGAGCTGGTCAAGTCGTTTCTAAAGGTTTTTAGCGGCTGGAGACAGGATGCTGGAATGATGAAGAGTCATTTTTTGGGGTTAGGTTTGAGTATGAAGTTACTGTGTGACTGCTGAAATGCATCAGTTTATATTGTGGAAGATAAAAATAAAATATATATTTTTTTTTACAAATATGGGAAAAAAGAAACATGAGATGAAGTACTTTGTACTGTGTTGAAGTTATGACTTTTGATTGCTTCTTATATATAAATTTTTTTTATGATTAAACACTCTGATATACAATTACTCATGACATGATATGACCCGAGGTATCAAGGTGATGGTCACCTCTGGTTCGGGAGAATCAAACATTTTAAACGACATCTCGCAGCAGCTACTAATTGCTTCCGACCTCGACGGAGAGAAAATGAACGACACCCGGCGCTGCGGAGCTGGAAAGATTGTTTAAAATGAGAGAGATAAAGAATGACAAAACAAAAAGAAGCGGGGGTCTCTGAGGCAATGGATCCAGTGAAGACAGATCGAGCAATAAGGAGAGGGAGATTAGCGCTAGCTGGAGGGAACGACTAAGAGGAAGGAGAGAGAAATCAGGAGGAGGCGAGGACACGGGGTCATGCCGACAGCTTGAAGCCATACTTTCAGCGGGGTGTGAGAGCAGTAGTTCATGTTAAAACCAGAGAGATATCCCCCTCTCTCTCATTATATCTCTGTCTGTCTCCATCCCTCATTTAAAAGGCAGATCTGCCCTGGACACAGAAGGTAGGGCTCCACGCATGTTTGTCTGCGGAGACAAGGCCCTCGTCGGATTAGCTGTGGGTTGTGTCATTGTGTTTGATTGACAGGAGCCGTGATGAGGGACTGTTCGTGATCCCCCTCTTGTCTTCCCCGGAGGTTAGAATAGGCTTGCGAGACTTTCAACACTCACACGTAGAGCATGTGAGGCGGTGACCCTGAACATGGGTGGACGGGGAAAGAGCGTAGCAGGTGGTAGAGGTCATTTGCATTGAATGCTGGTCCAGTGTTTAAAGGGATATTCCTGGTAGGGCTGCATGAATCTAAATGCATTTTTTTGTATTCTCTGATAACTGGCTATATTTAAAGTGTTAAAATGTTTTTTTTTTCAAGCTCTAGGTTTGATGGGCTTGTTTGTAGGACTGGCCAGAAATATTGTGATTTATTTATGAATCTTATATAGAAATATGATATATTGCTATTGAAATGTTTCATATTATTTAATAACAATAATGATTAGTATTTCATATTTTATTATTCTTACTGAGGAAATATGACATAAATCTATTGTAATTTCACAGTACAATAAAAAAAGATTAATTAATAATAATAACAACATGAATAATATATGTGTTATTGTTAAAATGTTAAAACAAATATTGCTATTGTAATGTTTCAATGATTATAATAATAATAATGTCTTAGTACTTTATATTTATTTTATCATCATTATTATTATTATTCTTACTGGTGAAAAAATATTAAAATCACACAATAAAACAAATTTCACAGAACAACAAAAATGTTATTTCAGAAACATTATTATATTTTTTTTATAAAATATAAAATTACTATTGCAGTATTATGACTTTATTTAACAAAATATAATAATAATGAACAGTGTTCAATAAAAATAATATTTTTTAATATCATTATTATAACTAATAATAACACATTTTAAAGTTGTTATTATAGCAAATTACTATTGTAAAATGTAAAAGTAGAAAAAAATGTAATATAAATGTAATATATTAATGTTTACAATTTTTTTTGTCATTATCATCTCGGATGTAAAAGAACGGGCCTGTGCTTCACTCTGAAGCACACAATGATCTGATAATCGCATCGCTGTTTAAATCATTCTTTAGTTGTTTTAAATCAACAACAAACAAACAAACAAACAAAAAAGGTTGTAAAATTGTATACAAGTTAGCTATTTTTCCACACTAAAATCATTGTGGCTTTACAATTGAAGCCTTGAGTATTTTAATGTTTACAAATTGGCCCTGTTCACTTCCATTGCAAGTGTCTCTCAAACCCAGATTGAGCTCAAGTTGTACTGAGCCCAGAATATCCCCACTGTGGGGAAGAAGGGTATTTTGGAAAAGGAAATGACGCATAATAAAACATCTTCAACATTAGTGGACGCCTGTTGATTATTATAAAGTGAGAATCACAGTGTGTGTGTGATTGCTGTTTGGATGGATATTATCAAATCCCAGTTCCCTGGAGAACGGATTCTTGTTGATCATGTTGAGCAGGTTTGGAGTGTATGCCATATGGAGGTAAGGAAAATGTGTCTATGTCTCTGGAAAGGAAGTTCAAATCCAGTATCTGTATGTAGTTAAAGCCTATGCTGGAGGTCGCTGTCCAGTGCTGAAACACATTATTGACCCAGAGCAGTGTTTAACTTGGCTACGTTCATGTGTTCTGATACAATTATATTCATTTAAACAATTATATACATTCTTTCTTTTATTCTTTCTATCATTCTAATGTTATTTTATATAATTATTTCTATTGTTATTTCTAGCATTCTAACATTATATCAATCTATCGATTGTATCATTTTCTTTGTTTATAAGAGCTTGCAAGTATAAACCTTCAAACAGCAAAGCTTCAAAGCTAAAAAAAAAAAAAAAAACAACAACAACAATAAAACACCTTTCAAAAAAGGTTTTGTGAACCCAAAAAAAAAAAAAAAAATTATTAACCTGCTGTTCAGTTCTGAAAAAGGAATAAAAACCATATAAATTCACAAATTAAGATAAACTAAAGTTGCTTATATTGAGAATGTAACTTAAAACATACAAGAAAATATGTTAACCCTTTACAATAAGGTTTCATTAGTTAATGTAAATGTATTAACTACTATGAACAAACAATGAATAATACATTTATTAAAGTATTTATTTATCGTTGTTCTTGTTATTTAATGAAAATACAGTCATTAAGTTTTTGTTCATGTTAATTCACAGTGCAATAACTAATGTTAACAAATTCAACTTTTGATTTTAATAATGAATTATTAAATGTTGAAATGAACATTAACTAAAATTCATAAATGCTGTAGAAGTATTGTTCATTCTTAAGTCATGTTAACTAAAGTAGTTAACTTGTGTTGACTAATGAATCTTATTGTAAATTGTTACCGAAGACTTTTATGGTAAATATCAATGAAAGTCAGTGGGGTCCAGTGGTGTTTTGGCTTTCATTGTATGCCAGAACAGTTGAGACATTTCTCAAAATATCTATCTTGTGGTCCACAGAAGAAAGAACTCATTCAGCTTTGTAATAACGTGAGAGTAATAACAAATAAAAAAAATTGTGTGTAAACTCTCAATTTAAAGACCCAGCAAAATATGCTGCACATCTATAGATCGCCAGGGTCGCTGTCCAGTGCTGAAATGCAGCACTGAATCACAACTGTCTATGTCATTCACGAAGTAAACTTTGACTAAAGTTTAGAGCATCATTGCCCAAACTGTTTTCAAACAGATTTAAATTCTGATCTAACTGCATAAGATACATTGCGAGGAGACTTCAAGTGACACAAATGTCATTTGTTTGCCTCGCTGCTGGCAGGGAAGCGGCCTCGCCATCTAGAGATCTCCTCTTTGGAGCGTTTGTGCCGATGCCTCACAGCTGGGGCAAATCCGCCCGCGGTGCGTCGGGGAGGCAATTTAGAGCCGAAGCGTTCTGTGTGACGAGCCGATCAGCATCTTTGAAAGCCGCTCGCCATGTTGTCCACTCTCATCAAGGAAAGTCTGCCTCCCAAAGTCAGATAAAAATGAAACACCGCTAATAACACACTGGTCACATCGTCTTTGTCTGAAGGAAGAAAAAAAACTTCACGGCTTCTGGTCATGAACTGCGGCACACAACAGCGACCGATTCATTATGGAGCACCGTGATGAACACCAAACGCCTCCCGGGGATAATCATTAAGATGTCAGCATGGCACTATATGGCGCACACTGCATATTGCTGTGTTCTTTGAGGGGAAAAGAAAAAGAAAGCAATCATGCTGCCCCAGCGCCTCCAGATAGCACACAAAGTTACGGTGATACATGTTTCTCATATAATAGAAGCACATTGTCCGGCGAATAGGGTCAATACATTCATTTTGAATTGTAAAGGGGCCAATAAAATCGCCAGGAGCTGAAACACACCCTTTTGAAGTAATACTTCTATTATATTTAGCCCCTTTGGGGTTAAACAAGCTGTTTGTTGTATGCATGAGTGTGTATATATATATTTAGTGTGTTCGCTCTAGGCCCATTTCTGAGCTGTGTGTGCATGTGTTTGTGAGCTGAATTGAGTTGTAGCTTGCCGTCACCTCCTGCCTCCAGGGCTGGCTGGCCAGTCGTCATGGCAACAGTGGAACACTACATACCAGACCGATGCACAATCCACGATCCATTAGGAGAGAGAATGGGAGGAGGGAGACAAGACAACACACATTTATTTACTGGGTTTATTTACCCTATTTTTTCCTTATTTATAATTTATGATGTATCGATCTGTGTTACTGTCGGGCAGAAGGCAGGCTTCCACAAGGATATACTAGCCTTTGTTTCCTTCGATAAAAAAAAGGGAGATTCAGTCAGACTTTTAGGCATATGTCAGCAAGACATCACCAAACAGAGGGGCATCTTTGAAGGCCTGTGTCCTCTTTGTACCCTGCTTTTTTGTGGCATTACAGGCAGATTTATTGGACACTCTGTACTATGGATGTGGCATGTTTTTTTGGATACTACCATGAAGGGATCAGTGTCAGTCTGTGTTTTCTGATATTATTTATATTTATTATTTTTATTTTTCATTTATTATTTCATTTCAGATTTGAATGTTTGTTTTAGTATTTTGTTTTTATTAGTATTTGGTATTTTATATTTGTATAATTCGCATTTGTATAATTGTCAATTTGTATAATTTATTGTATTTATTAATATAACAATATATAATAAAACGATTTTTAGCTTAAGGCTAGTTTTAGTTAGCCATAACAACTGATGACAATAAAGTGTTGCTTTGCTATATCATATAATTACAGAGATTTATGAATGTGGTAATCATTAAAGCATTATATGCACTAAATAAAAATACCATGCTTTTTGTACATGGTACAGTATTCTTAAGTACCAAAACCTTAAGTACCATTTAAATACCATGGTATGTGTCACATAATTATGAGTGCTGATATATACACACACACACACACACACACACACACACACACACACACACACACACACACTATGGTATTCCATTGAAGTATCTTAGGTTATTATAAAATTACCATGGTATATAAATATTGTAGCCAAAAAGATTCATACTTACATACATATATGTATCATTTAAACATTATGGTATATACTTATGGCAAGCAAATAACACAAAAGAGGTACCAAAACTTACATACTTATTTTGAACATATACCATAGTATTATTTTAACTTCCTTAAAGTGACATGTAAATTCCATGGTGTATGAATATTAAATAGTTATATAACATACAACACACAAAGTACCATGGTATTACTATGTTATTTTTTGGTATGTACCCCTTTATTAACAAGGTATTATTTTATAGTACACCTCCATGATACTTACACACCACTACAATGGTATTCTTGGAATAAGCATTTCATTATCATAGTTTTACCATAAGATACCATCTCTGTACCTTGGTACTGCCACAGTGCTTATTTTGGGTAGAATGACTTCCTGTTAGACATCCAATTGGTTGTTAAACACACGCATTTCAGACATAAACAGGTAAAGATAAATATCTACAGACCCACACAATGCACACTGGATATATGCTGTCAGCTTAATATATTTCACTTTAAAAAGGCCACTTATGGCATGAACCCCACAGTTCATGCATCCTGCAGCTCTCGTCTGTGTTTAAGGGCCACCTGGTGTCTAATAACACCACATTCATTGTACGTGGGTGGATGCGCAGTAGTGGCTCCTAAGGGTCAGCTTCCTCCGAGGTTTTATTTTTGGGTTCTCCATAAAGAGGCATGATAGACTCTAAATTCACCAGCTTGCCAGCTCCTGTGGTCATCCATCCTGGGACCATCCATGCTTCAGCGCAGCTCCATCATGGCATTAGGAAGAGCAACAGCCTAGTTCAAGGTTCGTCCATGCCGTTTGGCACTTTCCCAGGATTCTGCTATGGAAAAATGGCAGAGAGGGAGTGGAAACTCATTTGCATGCCAGAGCGCCGTTTTTCCATGTAGGCGAAAGGAATGGTGATGACAAGATGTTCTGTAGTTGAGCAAATATCGATGCATTAAAACAACGAAAACACAATTTAGTAAGAATTATTTTAAATTCGTCAAACAACCATAAATGTGACCACAACTTACATGAATCAGGCGGTATTTTATTTTCCTCTCACATCACACTCGTGCTCTCTCAGTTTTATTTTACACAACATAGCTGTTTATCCCACAGTGTGTTTTTGAAGGAAATTATCTCTACAGAAATTTGCCATGTTCCTTGTTTTCTTTTCTGAAAGACTATATGCTGTCAGGGAGGACAGGGTCTGTTAGTGCATCACGCTAAAGATGTCCCTCATTAATGTGATGGCGACCAGATTGTATCCCATTAGGCAAAACAACACAAAGTGTGCAGCATATGAAATGCTTTATCACTTTGGCAATATAAGTGTAGGAATAAAATGGGATTGTATGTATTTCTGTGGAATCTGAACAAAGCTGAATAGAGCTCATTTATTGATGAAGCTAATCGTGCTTAGGATAACATTTTAGATTTATGATCCATCATTAATCAACTAATGAACAAGCAAATAGACAATACACACAAATAATAGTAATCAAATGTATTGTTAAATGTTTTACTGGACTCTTGAAATAATCAAATGCTTGTAATAATTATCAATCAATTTGTTAATCCCCATGTTGTGCTGGACTAAAGGAAATTAAATTAAATTAAAGGAAAATTTCAAGAAAAATGAATCACCCTCAGGCTGTCCTCAGGCTACATCAGAAGAGATTTGGAGAGATGTAGCATTACATCACTTGCTCACCAGTGGATCCTCTGCAGTGAATGGGTGCCGTCAGAATGAGAGTCCAAACAGCTCATAAAAACATCACAATAATCCACAAGTTATCCACACAACTTCAGTCCATCAGTTAATGCCTGTAGTGAAATGAAGTGAAAAACATGTATATTTGAAACAAATGCATCAAGAAGTTTTTGACTTCAAACCAGTTCTTCCAGTGGAAACAAATCTAATCTGAATCAGGAGAGAAATCAAGTACCATTTCTACGTGAAACACAGTCGGAAACAGTTCTTGTTTTGCATATATATCAGTGGATTATGTTGTGAGAATACACAACATTTTCACTAGAGGAAGCGGATTATGGACTTGTATTTAACAAGTAGTGACGATTTAAAGTTAAACTTAATAATGGATTTGTTTCATACAAACATATAGCTTTTCACTTAACAAGAAGTTAACTGATGGACTGAAGTTGTGTGGATAACTTGTGGATTATTGTGATGTTTTTATCAGCTGTTTGGACTCTCATTCTGACGGCACCCATTCACTGCAGAGGATTCATTGGAGAGCAAGTGATGTAATGATAAATATCTCCAAACCTGTTCCGCTGAAGAAACAAACTACTTAAGATGTACCTTATCTATCTTTGATAGCCTGAGGGTGAGTGAATATTTTTTTTAGAAATTTTTGGGTGAACTGTTCCTTTAAAAAAAAAAAAAAATGCCACAAAGTCTCCTCCTCCTTTTTCCTTTTATGGTCTACAATGACAAAAAGTTGGTTTTGGAAAGACATGAGGGGGACTAAATGATTTATTATTATTTCTATTGATTTATTTTTAATCATACATTTAAATCATTACGTTATCCAAACCTAACAAAAAGCCATCTCTGTCAGATCTCCTTATTCTTATCTTTGAGGGCAGCATCTGAAAACTGACTATGCATTATTCATTACCGAGAAGTTACACTAGAATAAATGAAGCAGTCTGTCGTCATTTGCACTATGAGACTAATTGGCTACATTCAAGCCCCTTTGGTCCTGGGGATGAGTTTAATTAAGTTCAGGTATCGAATTAAGATCATGGCACAGATTTAAATGGCTTTGCCTGGGCTAAAAATAGACAAGTGCTCCATGAATCTCTCTGCAGTACTTTAAGTAAGGGCGGAGTTGGAAACACATTTTCTGGTGAGAGAGCAGTGAATGAGACAGCCTTTTACTATACAAAAAGTTCAAGAATAAATCAATTAAAATAACTAAGTATTAATAATATATCTTGGTTGGACTGGATCCGGAAAATAACTAATGCATTGCAAATGTATTAATCAAATTTACAATTTACAAATTTAATTTCACTGCATGTAACAAAATTAATTGGACAAAATGTCAAGGAGCTGTGTTGCATTAGCTCATTTTAATTAGCTAAACTGGACATGCAGCAAACAAATTGAGTGAAGTTCAGCCACAGCTCCTTGTATATTTGATTTAATAAGGCTGTTGTGACCTAATAGATGTGCAAGAGTACATACGTATTTTTACTCAGACACAAGCTATGCATTATTTTGAAATGAGGAATTACAGGGTTTTAGTAAGACCATCGCCCACAGGATTGGTAAGTCAGTAGTGAGTAGTCAGCATTCAGTAGCTCTCTGGGAGCAATATCCTGAAGATTACAAATCCTGTTGTAAAGTGTTGCTTTTAGCCACACCTACCTACGCACTCCCGTATGACGAGGCCACATATTTAACAAGGGAAGCTTTCCTCTTTTTCATCTCTCCATGAGAAGTGCAGGAGGGCTTAGAGATGTCTGCCTTTGTTCTCCTCATGGAGTTTGTGCTCAATAGGAAGTTTTGACAAAATTAATTATGGGTACTGGTAATAGGCTTTAACAAGTTGTCATTTGTGTTATACCACTTTTAATATATCATTTCTGTGGTAACACATCTGCTTTCATTTGATCTTTTAATTTAATTGTTTATTTATTTATTATTATTATAAAAGTTATAATAGTACTAGTAAAAATAATGATATTTTTATGATATAATTTATTATAAATATAGTAACAACAACAAAAATAATAATAATGTTAGTAGTTATTTTTGTTATTTTTATAATAAATTATTAAAGTAAGAATACTATTTAATTTTATTGTTGTTTCCGATTATATTTATTTTTTCTTCTATTATTATATTTTTTATTAATAATACTAATAATAGTTTTTAAATAAACAATAAAAATAATAACAGTAATATTAGTTGTTGTTTATACTTTAGTTTTATTTTATAATTTATACAATTATTTGCTATTATAAGTATATACATATCACAAATTATATAAAAATTACAAATTATATATAAATATTTATTTATAATATTTAAATATATATATATTTTTTACAATAAAAATACAATTAAAGTTGGGTTGAATCATTAGAATTTTATGTCAAATATTAATACGGGCTATTACGCTTGCACATATTGTCTAATTGCCACATTGTTATTTCCTATGTCTTCAGGCTGTCAGTGTTGCTGTCCAAGGTTCTGAAATGGGTTCAGCCATTTGGACCTAGTCTTTTACACTAACATAATTGTGCTTGCCAAAGGGACTGTCAGGAGCAGATGAGAATAGTGATTGTGTTAAATAGTGATGTCTTAAATTGGCCTAGCTTTTGCATTTCATGCGCTGGATTCAATTGAGTTTGTTCCAGTCAAGAAATCTGTCCGTGGGCTTCAGAAAGACAGCATACCTGTCATTATGGCTCCCAGTCAACTGCTTTGGCAGTTCGGATGAGTGTAAATGCGTTTCTTTTTGACAAATTTGAGTTTCAGAGGAAAACAAATAATTGCTTTCACATCCTATTGTCAGCTGGCTAAGTGGGGAAAAAAGGTTCGGTCTGAATGTTATTCCAACGTTTGATGGCTTGCCAAAGCCTGTGCGTGCTGCATGTGAAAACAAACTCATCTTGTTGAAAGCATTCACTTCCTCGATTGTTCCCACATCAGTGCATCACAATACAATTAACAACGGATGCAAATCAGGAGCAAATCATTCTGTTCAATGCCGAAGCGACCGCTTACCTGAACACACATCCTTTAGGCTATTTAATGACTGCTTTGCCCGTACTAATCTGTTCATCCATATGACAAAAATACTCACAAGATATACTCGCCTGAGTGGCTGCTCTCTCTCTTTAATGCTGTGCCCCCCTCGCTCTACATATTTACTTGTGTCTGGCAATCCCGTCCCCATCAAAGCCATTTTTTCTCTTTTTCGCTCAGCGGCAATGCTTTTTCTCCAGGGATTGGAGGCCTAAATCTTCCCTACAGCCAGTTGCAGCCTCCAAACAGCCTCCCTGCGTGACCCAACAGGCCTCGCCTGCATTAATGCCTTTCAAAATAGCTTTTACTGCTAGTGGGAGGTGTGAACTCCTGTTTCCTGTATTTGTGAACCTTTAACTATATATCGTTTTGTATATCTTGTACATGTAACCTGCATATTGATTGTGTAGCTCCAACCACGATATTTTAATTTTGAAGTCGCTAGCAAGCTTTAGCCTTTGTTCTCGGTTTGTGCACAATTGTAATGGGGTCTCATTATAAACTATCTGCATAAATGGAGCAGATAAAAAAGATAAAAACGCGTTCTTGGGCTTATGATAGGAAATAACTGCTTTGGTTTCCAATTAAGCGTTCACTTTATAATTAGCCGAAAGGCTCCTTCGACCCCTTTTGCTTCAGCCTCCGCTTTATAATCCCCCCCAACTCCACCCCCCTCACTGCCCACAACACACACACATGCACACACACCATTTTTCCCAATGTGCTGCACAGCAGGAGAAATTAGATCACTAGCCCATGCATTCATGCAGAAAGCTCACGATTTCTGCTTTAATGCAGTCAGACAGTGAAGTCAGTGTTGACTTTACATGCAGTAGATGTTCGAAGTTCAATCATCCATGCCTATTTCTAATAACTCTTCTGAGCATCTACTGTTGTTAGGAGTTAGAATAGTTGTTGTTGTTATTAATTCACTTATTTATGTACTAGTTAAAAATATTTTACCCAATTAACGCAGGGGCGAAGCTAGGGCCACCCCGCTCACAACTGCTGCTTCTGTCTCTCTCTTTTTTTTTTTTTTTTTTTACAAGAATTGCATTCATTAGGACCAAATGTAGTAAAAACTAATTTTCCTATCCTGCCAGCCATTATACTGTGCTCATAAATGCATTGGTGTGTGCTGTATATAACTTTATATTAAAGCACGAGTGAAACTAAGAGCATGTTATAGTTATAACAACAGTTTTAGTAATGAAGTTACCAAAAGGGTGATCAAAGCTGCTTTAAAACTGCATGCATGTAAATATTTGTTATATATGAGTCACATTTAAGAAGATGTCTCTGTCTTCTCTCTGTCCTGGAGGACTGTCTCCCTCATCTAACAGACCCGATCCAACTCATCTCATTAGTAGAGACTTTAAGACCTGATGTGGGTCAGAAAAGGGAAAGTGTAAGAAAATAAGATGCATGTCAGATCCACAACATGTCTATCAGCGGCAGCTCTTCAAGCAAGCAAATAACCTGATAACCCAGCTGCTTTGATGTCTGTTAATCAAAGAACAAAAGAAAAAAGAGGAAATCAGTAACTTTTATTACTTTAAAGATTCATCTTTATCTAATTTAGAATTTCGTTTTTGATTTATGCAATTAATTATGCAATTTCTGTATATTTCATACTTGCTGAAGGGTATAGGTGGCTAAATACTACTAAAAAAAATACTTTACTTTTAAAATTAATAACTCTCTGTTATACTGACATCCTTAATGGCTATAGTTAATGGTTAAATATTAAAAGTAGAAAAAAAAAACAATTTCATAAAGATATTTATTCAAAATATTATTGGTATCAGTGATACTTGCCTTCAGTCATTAAAAAAAAAAGAGATTACATAAATATACTGTCTTTATGTTGTTTCTAAATTAATTTGAAGATTGAATGTGAAAGTATTGCAATATTATTATAAAACAATAATCATTATTATAATTTTTGTCATCATAATCATCATAATATATATTTTTTTACAATCAAAGATTAAGTATATATATAAAAAGGAACAAAACACAAGACCAAGCTGACAGTATGTACTACTACTACTAATTATAATAATCATAAAATGTTATTTTTTAGATTTTCACTGCCAAAGATTGATTAAGGTTCCTATTTTTTTTTTTTTAGTAGTAGTAGTATACACAATACCGTATTATAATTTTTTAAACAAACAAATATTAAAAAATATGCAAAACACAAGACAAATTGCATATACTACTTCTAATACTGTAACAATAACAAAATTTTTTTTTTTTCAAAGGTTGGGGATTTAGTATTATTCTTACTAGCACTACTAGTAATAATAATAATTATAATAATAATAACTAATGAACTAATTAAAAGAAACAGCCAATAATATATACTATATACTATAACAACAACAATAATATAATTTTTTATTTTAATTGATTAATTAATTAATTTTTTTGCCAAAGATTGATTGATTCTAAGCAAACAAACAAGACAAGACTCAAGACGAAGCGGAGTATTCTGTAAAAAGTGGCAGTAGAAAGTCCAGTACAAGCTTAAAAGAAAGCAAAAAAAAACTTGCGGAGAGAGCATTATTTATATATCTTTTCCTGTCCTCAGCATTCCAATATGAATTCTCTGACTCCAACATATCAAAATGAGCGACCCACTGCAGTCATAAACCACCATCTTGACAGCCAAAGCTTTTCCACGGAACCACTGCTAAGTTGCAGCCGATACAATCTGCGACGGTGCACAGCACAAATGCTATTTTTTCCCCATAATTACCCAGACCTTTACTAAGCAGGGACTCACTACAATATGTCAAAGCAGCTACTCATGCAAAAGAGTGGTCATTTCGAATCTTCTTTCATCTGCCACACCATCATCGGCCTTGAGAGTGAAGCCAAGAGTGGTTTCTTTTTCCAAGAGTCCTATTTCATTTTGCAGAAGAGAAAGACCATTAATATTGTCTTGCCTCGCCATACATCTAATAGACCGATAATACAGGCATGGCCCCCAGATGAAAAGAGTGCCCATTACTTTCTGTCAGAGAGATGAGACATGAGTGTAAGCATAGAGCCTTGATATATTCCATGTTTGGCTGCAAGATACACTGTTTCACAGGCTGACACATCTCTAATATCCTGACTTCTGCATGCTCAAATGTGACCGCATTTGAGGGTAAGATGTGTCAGCCCCCTAAAGTGCAAAACACATCTAATCTAATTGTCCACTACTGCCGATCATCCTTCTACAGATGAAATGCTTTCTGTTGACTTTCTTTTATAATGAAGGATAACAGCAGCAGAGTTCATTGTCCTCAAAGGTCTCATGAGGAGTTTAGACGAAAAAGGGATCCGGTAAAACCTTATAGCCACCATTAAAAGTCCTCTCATTTCTCCTTTCTCGCTCATTCGTATCTGTCCATTTTACAGAGTCTTCAAGTATTTATGACGAAGCTTCTTTTCTGATTGTTCGGCTCAACTGGGCTGGTCCGACTGACGGCTTCATCACTATTAAGAGGACAGTTGTGCAGTTCAATCTGTTACCCCTCAAACCCGCTCATGGTTTATTCATTTGTGATGTCATAATGCAAAATTCATATTATTTAATAATGGACTGTCTGAATGTGTAGGTTAGATGAGTTCATATTTAATTGGGGGTATTTAGTGTGTAATTGGCAAATAATTGATGGAACAATGCTGGAGAACAATGAAGTGAGATGAATCCAACATTAGTCACATTTTATTGCTTTAATGGAGAGAGAAAGAATTGGTCAATTTAGACGTGGCACTATAAGGATATTTCTAAGGATGTTTAAGAAGTTGCTATTGATAGATAATCAAAGTAATATTCACACAAACCAAAAGGATATGATTATTGTTTAATAATATATATTTTTTGTTTTATTTCTGACCTTTTTGTCCGTATAAAATTGGATAAGGAGATGTTGCAAGCGAGTTTCAAACCCTGATTACCCATACAAGCACCATGGCTCAACAAGCACACTAAGCCATGGCTCCAACATCAGTATTGTCTTGATTTGAGAGGATTGATTCGGCTGAATTAAAATGTTGCTTATTTTTGACTGGCGAACTCCGTATCACATGTTGTTTCACCATACAGAGACTTTTTGGTCTTTGCTGAGTGGTTTGCTTATAGTTTCTTAGCCTCTTTAGTGGCTCAGCATTGATAGGCTTTGAGTTTTCGACTTATCTGCGGCTTAGCCTGATGGAAAAACAGGATGGAGACAAAAGACCGGGAAACATTTCAACGGCTTTAACATGCCGGGATGAAGAAAAAAAAAAATCTAATTTATTTGTTGAATTGACACAAAATTACTTTTACTCTTAAACAGCGACACACTCAAGCGGCGAACAAAAGATCCCACACAGCTCATTTGAGAAATAAAAACAGGACTTGAATTGACGAAGTTAAGCCGCGATTCCATTCAGCTTCCATGTCAGACACAAAAGGGCTTGTGCTTATTGCTCGAGAGCCGCCCATCTGAACATCAGTGTGATAAAGAGTGACGGCTGAACTGCACACTAAACAAAACAGTGGGTTTTGCACAGACAAGTCGCGAGAAACATGCCGAATCTTAACATTTTTTCTCACACACACATACACACACACATACATTTTTTTTCTCCCAGCTTCAGTCTGGGATGCGATGCAAGGTTTTATTTCCCTGGTGGAAATATTGGACTGTCAGAGGCAGATCAATTGCCAGTGTCCGGGGCACTTCATGGTTCCTCTAATTATAATCTGCTGCAGCTGGTGCAGGGCCTCTTGTAGCTGTGGGGCAGCCATTGTAATAGAGGCATCACTTGGCGATAGATTGTCAGGGAGGCTTCTTGGCACCCTGTGCGAGGAAAATCACTGGAGCAGCATCAGTAGGGAGCCAGGCAGGTCTTATCTTCCCGCTGCATGTGTTCACATACTCTCCGGGGGAAGTCGACACTGCCTGCCCAAATCCAGCCAGAGGACCCTTGGTATCCTGCCATGACACTGGAGGACCAAGATTCCACATTAACTCAAGTAGAGCACTCTGTGGAGGTTGGATTGCAATGAGTTAGTACCCTTCCCCCCCCCCTTAAAAACCAGTGTGTGAATTTATTGGATTTATTGGACTTTTCTTTACCAAGTTCTATTCTGATTGTCGTAATTATCGTAGTATCTGTGTCAATCATAGTTTCAATTCAGTCCATTTGAACTGTTTAAACAATTTTATATGAAGTTTATTTAGGTATGGTTTTTATTTTTTTATTTTAATTTTTTAATTTTTATAATTTAGTGCTTGGGAACAAAACGAATTAAAATCAGTAAGGCCCAAATTTGTAAAGATTTTCCCGTGACTCTTTCTGCAGATTACATTGGTATGCCTGTAGGTGGCGACAAGTGATTGTCTGTTTTGAATGAGTGAGTTCCTGAATTATTTGCTTAAACGATTTATTAAAAAACACTGATTCATTCAGGAACCAAACAAGTGACTCTATGATTGATTCACTGAGTCATTCACTCCATTGTTTTGTTCAGAAATTAAGTGATATGCTCAGAAGCGAAACTTCCCTGAGTGAGTCACTGAATCATTCAGTTAATCGATTTGTTAAGTGATCCATTCAGGAACTCATGTGACTCTTTATGAGCAATTGATTCCAATATTCACTCAATTCATTCAAAAACAATTTTTATCAGAAACGAAACATATTTAAATGAGCCATTGAATAACTCAATCAATCAGTTCTTTCAAAAACAAAATAACAAAAAAACAAAACAAAACAAAACAAAAAAACAGTTAATTCAGGAATGCAACACAACATGTGTTGCTCAGAGACATGCTATGGTTCTGTTTTATCTTTGGTTCTGCTTTCATCGACAAAAACAGTCAAAGTAACTGGTAATATTAAAAAGTAAATTACTCAGATGAACTTGACGTAACACACATGTTCCCGTGATATTGCTCTGTTGACATCTAAAGCCAATTTTAAAGCCATATTAATTTTTATGCTCTCTGGTAGTATCCTAACACATAACCTTGCCATTTCTAGCACAATGTTAGGGACGTATCCGGAACGTATTATTATTGGATCCCATCTGAACAGAACTAAAGGACAGGAGAGATGTTGATGGACAAAAGGAGAGTAGAGAGAGATGCCTGACAGTTCAGGCATAGATACTTCAAATCAAACCAAGTTATATAAGCAGATGTTGGCGGAGCGCTGTAGGCTATGGCTGGAGATGAGTAAGGCTCCCTGTCACTAGGTTGAAGGGGGGAAGGGAGAGATAGAAAGAAAGGGAGAGTGTGTGTGTGTGTGCGAGAGAGAGTGCCTGAGGGGTTTGGGGAGACAGGGAGGGGTTGTGGCTGTCAGCCTGCCAGGGGTGGCTGAGAGCGGAGAGAAAGATGGTGAATGTTAGAGAGGGGAGGAAGTGAGTGAATTACTTTAAGAAATTCAGAAAGGGAGAGAGGGATGTAAGGATAAAGAAAGCGAAAATAATGATTCCAGTGAGAGACTCCAGAGATGTGTCTTGCATGTGTGTCGTTGTATTTGCTGTGGCGCACTGTTAGGCAAATATGTACTTGCCCCTTCCCTGCGGTTCTTAATCATCTAAAGCTTGCCCAATGAGAGTTCCTGGTTGTGAATTTAAAGTTGCAGCTCTTATTACTTGTCAGGATGACCCGATTCTTTGAAAGCTTGTTTTTTTTTAGATAATTGTTGTGAATTTTTGGTTCATTGCATGCTTGCCTCACTGAAGTGATGTTGCCGTGAGGTTGGGTTATCTTCAGTTAGTGGTACTCTAATTTTAATATAGCACAACAGTGAGTGAATGCCAGCTTGTTTTGCTGTCTTTCAGGATTTATTTTTTCTCTCCATTTTATCTGTATGAAATGTCAAAAAATTTGAATTATGTGATTTTAATTATAAACTATTGTGCAATGCATAACTACCACATTGTTGATTAAATATATGTTTGTAAATTATACATTTTTACATTTTAAAATATTTATTAAAACAATTTATTAATTCAATTTTTTATTTACATTTTTCATTAATTTTTGACACTTTTAATTATGGAGTCCCACAGGGCTTTATTCTTGTACCCTTAGAATTTCATAGTATATATTTAAAATATATATATTTTGATACTTTTAAAATCAATTTTAACAGAAAAAAATGAATACATTTTTTAAATACAGTTTTCGTAAATTATTGTGATTGTGAAATACTAAATTACTTTTAAAAAATTATTGTTAAGTACTAAATACATTGAAAATAAAAGTAGTTTGAGAGTCAGCAGAAACTATTATGTAATTCAACTTACAAAGTTCTTCACTAGAATCATCGCTATTAAATGCATTTTTCCAGATCGTATATTCTTTAATGATGTGATTGTCTGTCTTTAAATGTATGAATGTTTCTTTTTAGCTGTCCATAAATGTATTCAAAGCACATTGAGAATAATATGAAGGAAAGCAAATATTAAATTAAATATTGGTCATGTTCCCATAAGAAGTGGCTGTTGCTCATGTACATGCTCTTTCCTCTTCCCAGCCCTTTGTTCTTCTAACTGCGACATGTCCTTGCAATCTCCCTCTCTTTTTTCTTCTTTTTTCACATCCGATTTTCACCTCACCACTCTCCATCTCCAGCCGTAGTCTTGGTAACGCTTCCTTTCATTCCACTTCCATTTCATTCCACTGAATGGGTAATGCCTGGATTTCACAGTGGAGCTGCATGTGACAGGTGTGTCAGGCTACTCCACATCACTCTCCAAACTTGTTGACCTCTGTCTCCAAGATTAGTCTGGCTCACGGATCTTCGGTTCCCACCACAGAGCAACAAGATTGCCTGGCTCTGAAAGGATATATTTCTCTGGTGTGACCACGCCACCCAGGTTAGCTTACACTTGTCTATCGATGCATCCCATGTGTATCTCTTATATGGGGATGGGTCTGAGAGCACAAACATGATCACAATTCCAGATGAGTTGTTTTTAGATTGCGACGGGACAGATGGCTTCTTACTGTGCCTTACAAAAGATGTACCATGGTTCAGTGACGGTATCAGATGGTAATACAATGCACTGTTTGATTAGTATTTTCGATTACCATATTCATAAACAATGGGGATCTGAGATCACACTGGAAAAAAATGGGGGACTCAAAATCAAAATTTAACTTAAAATTGTTAGGCCGATAATTAGGAATTAAATTAAAAAAAAAAAAAGAAAAAAAAAAAAAAAAAAAAGAGACTTTTGGACACTGCTTTTAGAAATGCCAGTACAATTAACCACTAAGAATAATCCGCCTTCACAAATGTTAGAGTTTTAGAAGAATATCTTAAAGCAGGAGAATGTAAATATAATTTTTTAATCATAAAATCATAGAAGTTGATATTATGATATTATGTTATATGAACGGTTATTATATAATGTTATAATAATTTTTTATTTGTTAACTTTTTAAAGTAATTAATTATACTCATAAATATTTAATTACTGAAATAGAATATTTTATAATATATATATTTTCAGAGCTGTGTGTGTGTGCGCGTGAAATTTAAATAATTTTACTGTAAGGTACTCCAGAATATCATGCCCAATAAATCATGGTATTATTGAATGGCCAAGAAAAGAATTTAGTTCAGAATCAAACTAAAATACAAAACATTACCTAAACATACCTAAAACTGAGTGTAGAAAATAATTCACTGTAGTAGTATCTTGCTTTCACCCCCATTCCTGAACCTCTCGGTTTGTAAGGTGTAATCACTCAACCTTAGTGTTGTAATGTCGCCATCTGGTCTCAGGAAAGATGGCAGCTTCCCTCCAGCAGAAAAATGTATTGCATATATCCAGGGTGATTACAGCATCAGCTGTATCTCCCGCTCCACACCCCCCTACCCACCCTACTCTCTCTCTCTCTCCCTCTCTCTCTTTCTCTCTCTCTCTCTCTCTCTCACTCGTCCTTTGTGTTTGTTTCAAGTGTGGAGAACATTGGCGGCTGATGAAAGGCATAGGAAAGAAGGAGGCTCAGTGTAGGAGATCTTGCCCGTTTCTCCTTCATGCTGGAAAATGTGTGATGGAAAGTGCTTGCCAGAATTTAAGGCCAAAAAAGAATCTGTGTGTTGATGCAGGCACTGGCCTGAATACTGCTAGTTTGATGTCCATTGAAGAAGATTACAGATGAACTGCAGCAATGTTGAAAGAGATTTTGTGTTTTCGGGTGGTTTTTTTATGCTTTGTGCCTTTTAATTTAGGAATGTGTAGACCTGTGGCTCTCAAACTGGTGGGTTGTGACCCAAAAATTGGTTGCAGGTCTGTTCGGAAAGGGCCATTCATAGAATGCAAATAATGAAAAGCTACTCCGTTTTCAAGTAACTGTGAATGTGTGCTATTTATATAGAAATATTTGGTTTTTGATTAGCCTAGAAATATTGCAGGATCTTAAATGTTTATAATGCTATTCTTTCTTGATTTTGATTGTCACTCTATACACCAAGGGTTCTCAAAGTTTACATTCAAAGGTCCGAATCTGAATTCTCACCAATTTCAAAAGGCCTGTAATAGTTGTTATTGATTTTAATAAACATGCTTATAACTTTATATAACAATTCAAATATGCTAACTCCATTGATGTTCATATGCCCAGACAGTCAACAGTGATAGGCTTTTGGAAACGCTGTTTTGTCTGTAGCGGTTCGGTTTGTTGAATGTGCTGCTAACTCTGTTGGTCGAGAAAAACCTTGTGAAACGGGTGATATTATTCTCTTGAATGAAACCTAAAAGGTTTATACAAAACGTTGCTACTTTGTTGCTATGTGCTTTGTCTTACAAAAACAAAGGTCTGTAAACACTGCAACACATGTGCCCCTGTTAGTGTGCCACTGAGGTCACGGAGTGAGACTGTGAAATACATGCTCTTGAAATACGAAGTGGCGAGTCTGGATCGAATTCACTCCGGAGTCCAGACTTTAAGAAGGGCTGCTCTATTCATTCACTCAAAAATCTTAAAAAAAACCAGACAGAATTCCCTACTCAGACTTTTAACTATGGCATCCCACAAGGCTTTATTATTGGACCATTGTAATTTCATAATATATGTTTTAAATAAAATAAGTTAACTACAATAAATATAATAGAATTACATATGTCAAACAATGTTTTTAATGTTATAATAAATTAAAAACAATATTTATGTGTAATAATAATAATAATAATAATTATTATTATTCTGCGGTTGTTGAAGTCTGGACTAAAATATTGATATATATTTTATTGTATTATTAATTTACTTAATTATATAATACTTAATTAATTTTGTTTTTGTTGTTGATTGTGGTATGTTGTAGTGCATAAGTTGTAACTTGCGCCCATTTGTGCCACGACTAGGTTGCATCTAATGTTCAGATTTAGCTTGAATGTTAACCACTGCAAGTCATTGCAAGAACCCTGACAAAAAGTGCAAATCATGTCAAAATTGAACCTTATCCCTCGTTCTTCGTATGCAGGCTCTACTCATTTTCTGTTTTAACAGCTACTACCTTGAGGAGTTATGTATTCTCAACCTGCAACTGAAAAAACAATTTCCTTTTATATCTGCCAGAATTGATGTTCCATGTCCTCCTTTCCTCCTCATTTACTGTAACCCATCTTGTCATTTATTTTCCTAACAAATTGCTGTGCATGCCCCCAGAGGCGTTGTCGGTAAATATTTTGAGGCATAGCTGGATTGGCAGGCACAAAGCTTCTTATGTTGCCATGTGTGAAGTTATCTGGTTTCTTTGCCCATGTGGAAATAAACAAGCAATTTGATTCCCTCTCCTAACACCCCTCCACCATACTAGGGATGCACAATATTTAGAGAGTATTTCACTTATTAGACATTATTAGAATAAAAAAAAAGAAATTATAGATATTTTATTGTGGATAAAGTTGTTTATTTATCTGTTTGTTTGTTTATTTATTTGGATGGTGTTGGATCATGGCTGATTTAATTTGTGCTTCCTTTTTTGAATAGACGTCCCTAAAAGGACTTTTGCTTTTAAAAAGATACATTTTTCTCTATAATTTATTTGGAGCTGGAAGGAAAACAAACAAGGCAGCTTGTTATTTTACATCTGTTTCAGCAAACACTCTCTGTGCTGTAGATATCCCTGTTCCCCTTCTCACAACCTAAGTATCTCACTGTGAATATAGCTGTATATTGTAGTAGTGGACACTGGTCAGAAGGAAGAAAGGAAGGGTTTGAAATGGTCAAGCAGGAGGGTTGTTTTCCTGCTTCCCTTTGGAAAGTAAATGTAGAGAGTGTAAGTTGAGATATTAAAATGAAGATTCTAATGTAGAATTCCAACTTGGAATGTTGGAGCTGAAGAGCTGAATGAACACTGGTCTTATAAATGAAAGTGTTAGTTATTAATGTTGTGTTCTGCTGTTTGAGCTGCGTGTGCTGAGCTAAGATGATCACCAGTAAACTGAAGCGCTCTATTAACCAAACGCATTCTGTATGTGATAAATCAGACCTATATGCATAAAATAACACAATAATATAATGCACAATTGCACAAAAGGCTGCAAATGCACAAGCAAACTTAACTGTGCTGGTCATGAAGGGGCATTGTGAATGCGCTCTTCTCATAACAAGGCTCTTAAACATGGCGCACAAAGATTCCATAACATTATTTAACAGTAATGTTCTCATTATATTATGACAGACTTGCCCTGCACATGTTGCACTTTAACTTTTGGAAGTGATTCCAATAATATTTCATTATTTATTGGCTTATTTCATTATTAATATTGCATTATTTATTGGCTTTAATATATCGGCAGAATGTTCTTATCGGTTCGCAAACGCTACCGATATGATGTCCGATATATTGTGTATTCCTGCTTCTGTTTACTTCAGTTTTAGTTTCAGTAATTTTAGTATTTTTTATTTGAAACTTTTTTCGCTTACATTTTAACATTTTTAAGTTTCTTAGGTTTTTGATCTTATAATTATATTTACATTTATTCAAGCTTTATTTCAGATTTTAAAAGCTATTTTAGTTTTAGTTAACAGTAACAACACTGTAATTCAATGGAAACATTTGCCATCTAAATTTACATTTATATCTTGGATTTTTCGGTATGTATAATTTAACAATATATGCTTATTCAGTGTCTGCATAACTTATTATTATTATTATGTTATTTTATTTACATTTATTTCCCTGACAAACAGGTTAGATTGATGTTTACTAAGAATTAGCATGAACATAAATTCGGACAAATATAATATGCCTTCAGGCCTTAAACTTCAGACTGAGAAGAAATAAAGTATTTGCTTTTATTTCATTCATTCAGTCTAGACCTCTTAAACACAATCCACATCATGTAGTAATTATATTTAAATTATAGAACTAAAACTTTTATGAATAATGAATGAATTCCAAATATGTGAACCTCTCTGTGAAATCCAGGATAAAGTCTCAAAATCTAATTATGAGATAACTAGAATCAAAGTTTGATTTCAATCATTAATTTCACTATGATTTCAATCTGTGACATGGTCTTACTCAGTCAGTACTAAAGATACCAACGTTTCATTTTCACAAAATGTTCTTTACCTTATGAAGGCTGATTTTATATAGAAAACAGTAAATGACTTTAGCTGGGTTTTCCAGCTAAAGGACCGCATATGTGTTTATAATATTCTTGAGGATGTTGTCAGGATCACAGCTGACACTGTATATAAACCTGTTAATATCCACACTCATTCTGGCTTAAAGTCTTGATGAATTACTGTCTTTATACAGAGTCTCTTGTAAACAGTCACCGTAACCTTGTTTCCAATCGGCGAGCTGTACAGCGGCCAATATTATCTGCACCTGATCCGCCCCCTACACGTCTAATGCCAAACTGATAATCAAACAAAGCAAGACATTTCAGACTGGAGCAAATAAATAAATAATTGAATAATAAAAAAGCGCATAAAGCGTGAAATACCAAATAAAAATAAGTAAATTTGTCTGTGAAAGTCTGGCTCTTATCAGCCCAGTGTGTTCCTCGCCTCCATACCGCCGGCCTCGCCATGACAAATTTGATTGGCTGTGATAGAGAGAGAGTGGCAGCTGATAATGGGGTGAAGGTGTAGCAATGGACTGATGCAGAATGAGGATAAGAGAGGCACGATTACAGCAGGAGGTGTCTTGTATTAAGCCATGCGCATGTATACAAACACACACTCACACACACACATGCTCACGGAGCCTGTAAATGGCCAGAGTCTAATCTTGGTGTGTACAGATCTGTGTCGGCTCTTAACACAGTGGTAATCACCACACCTCCACCACAGATTGCTTCAAATGCCTTGATAACAGGGACTAGAGACAGGCACAGTACTGCCTTTCTGTGCTCTGAGTGAGAACATGTATATAATAATAATTATAATAAATTATTTTAATTATTGTTTTATTATTAATATTTTTCTGATTTAAATATTATTAAATATTATTTTTTAAATATTAAATGTTATTGTGTTCAGTTGACAAAAATACATTTATAAAAAATATATCATTTTTGTCTTAATTATTAATTCTATTTCTGATTTAGAGGGTCTTTGTTTATGATTTATGATTTTCTAATTTATGATTTTGTTTTATTAAAAAATATTGTATTATTATTTATTATTATTATTATTATTATTATTATTATTATTATGATGATGATGATGATGATGATGATGATGATTTCTATAAGAACAACAACAACAAAAGCAACAACAATTCTAATAATTTTGTATTATTGTCTCAGATTTAGAGGTTGTTTTAATTGTATTCATTTGGAAAAAAAAAAAATTCTGTAATATTTAAAATATTTTCTTCCTGTTTTAGTTATTATTAAGTATTACGCAGTTACTATTATTATAATTATGGCTGTGATTTAGAGTTGTTTGTCATTCAGTTTTATATTATATATATATATATATATATATATATATATATATATATATATATATATATATATATATATATATATATATATATATATATATATATATACCTTTCATTTTAAGTTATTATACTTATTATGTCTCTGATTTAGAGATTGTTTGTCATTAAAAAAAAAAAAAAGATGAAATCTGATACTTTTTAATACTTATTTTTATTATAATCACAGTCTGAATCAGCAATATGTATGTACGTACATATTATTAAGATAACAGCCAGACATTGTACATTTTTTTTGTTTTAAAATATATTGTACAAATATTTATTGTCTTCATATGACTTCAAGTATATAATATTATATGACATTTTAGTTCAGTTAAAGGAGTCATGAATTGAGAAATCAAAATTCCATTGATCTTTTGATCTCATTGCACTATAAAAACATCCTGTAAGTTTCAGAACTCTAAACTTTCTCGTTAGTCTTAAAACAGCTTATAATCAAGCCAATCTGCCAAAACAACAGGATGTGGAATGTGCCACTTTATGATATAATATAGTGTCGGTGAACCCCGCCTCCGCTGAAGATCAACACCTGCTTCTACATCACTGTCTGTTTGGCCCCGCCCACCGATTCATGCACGTGATGTAAATAACGAAAGAGGAAAACACAGGTCTACGCAGAAATCAAATGATAAAGATGCTCCAACGACACTGTGATGCTGTGCAGTGCCAAGCTGAGTCTCTGCATTGCTTTCCTTCTATTCCCAATGTTAGGAAAGAGTGGATGAACTTTTAAACATAAAAAACATTTTTAATGAAGACCCATAATGTTTCAGTAAGAACTTGTTTTTGTTGCAGTTTGTGACCCCTTTAACATTATAGTTCATTATTGTCCACAAAGTCACCATACTTTGATCACTATATAGCTATAGAAGAAGCAAGGGGCAGTTATGATGTCATCACATATAAAACATTTGTGCTTCAGTGGAAAATCACTTGAAGTGCAGTGAGAAGAGGCCAAATTACCAGTGTCAATCTCTGTCCTTTACAGAAAGGAAAAGGAGAGTAATTCCTATACAAACTGTCGTTTTCCCCTCTTTTCTGTAATGCCAGGCTTGCCAACCTGCTGTTAAGGCCTGTGGGTCAGACCCCATGGAGAGGGCCATTGTATGGGGCCATTGAACGGTACCCGAGAGAGGCAGGGGAGGGGAGGGAATGACTAGCAGGCATTGTGCTTGCTGAGAGAAACTGACGACTATATAATTAGGTGCAGAATGCTTCCCTCCCTCCCCACCAACATTCGTCTTGTGCTTCCATTCATTTCTTCTCTTTGTCTTTCTCGCCCGCAATCTTTTCCGGCAGAGTGTGTGCTAATTAAGCATTGCTATTAGACAGCATGTAATTGGCTTGAGAAATAATGACAAGCAAGTTTATTTACAAGGCAATTAGAATAAAGGGAGCCTTTGAACTGATAATAATCATCTATGACCAGGAGTGAGAGATGAGAGAACTGTGGCCTCACAGAGCCATGTCTGTAGCTACATTATATCTATCTATCTATCTATCTATCTATCTATCTATCTATCTATCTATCTATCTATCTATCTATATATATATATATATATATATATATATATATGTGTGTGTGTGTAGACATGGCTTCTTGTGTTATTTACTCTGCAAACCTCATACACCCTGCTGACTTCTTTCATCCTACCTTTTCTGTTGTACTATGTATTTGTGGTTGCAGGAAACAGCATTTCACAATGAGCTGTCTTTGTTTAATAGAAAGAGTGAGCTGTATCGGGGTAGACAAGAAGGCTTTGTCAACTTTCCCTCGCCACTCTCGTTCCCTTTTTACATGAGTGAGTTCAATGTCAAGTTTGTCAGCCAAGACCGAAAGACCCACTGCGTGTGGGTGATAATGGAGTAACTACAGAAGAACGGTAGTTTAACCATACCTCCATCCTCCAACCTGGCCAGACTTGGGATGGGATGGAATAGCGTGGAATGTGGAGGAATGCTGGTGCTCTTGGTTGCTTCTACCCTTCATTTTTGGAGGTGACAGATGGAGCGGGCGTATTATGGTGCCCCATGGCGACCCTGGGTGCCTGTCGTAGGCCAGGTTCAGCAGGAGCAGGTGGGCATCAGTTCTGCGTCCGTAATCAGGCCCAGCCACATGACTCTTAGGCTGTGTGTTTGGCCTGCCCGGGCATTTGGACTTACTTGATCTCCAAGGACTTTGATGGTTTTGACCCCACACCCGGACTGAACAAGAAAGGTGGTCCCCTTACTTAGAGGGGAGGTCAGGTTTGGGTGAAAGATGGAAGGTAAACAACTCTTTCACACTAAACAGACAGGAAATTGATTTGAGCATGTGCCATGCAGAGACAATTTAGTAGAATGGCTTAAAATGTCAAGCCAAGGAGCTTCATAGTGAATTAAGTTATGTGTGTGCATTGGGTATGAGTAAACAGTATATGTACATGGGTGCTGCAAATAGCATTTTTCTTCCAAGTACCTCTGTGCATTAGCAACAATGCATCCGGGCCCATATTAAAAAGTGAAAAGAGTTCAGCCTCCTGTAGACGCTTCCCAACTTCAACAAGACCTTGATTAGCATTTTTCAACCTTAGAGGTAAACTACCCTGGACAGCAGCTGCCGTGTTAAGGTACTGATAGCGATTCATAGGATCTGGCTTTAAATATTGAGCAGGCTTGGTGCTGAAGAGCAAGCCTCTGTGAATATGATTGGCAGAGGTGTTTTCAAAGCCGGGCTAATTCCATTAAGCTATTGATCTCCCATCGCTCCTTGCTGCTGCCCTTCTCTCTGCCTGCCTGCCCGACCAGTGTTTACTTCAGCCTGAGCGGCAGACTGAGCCCCGCCTCCGAACCCTGTTGGTTCTTTCATCATAGATATTACGTTTTCAGAGTGTTATGCCAATGCAGAGTCAGTCAACAAACCAACCGTAAGATTTAGCTGACTTCATAAAATATAGATGCGGAGAGATGCGGCTAGTTAGATGAATGGATAGATTGACAGACAGACAGGTTGACGAATAGATAGAATGATTGGAGGTTGTGTTAGTAGTCAGTCTCCAGATCAAACATGTAGGTTAATACTAATGTCACGCACGCCTGCACTCATACATCACATGCAAGAGTACGCACCCTTTCTCCCAGCCATCATCATTTGCGGCACTCTGGCATTTTATCCTGATTGCATTTACATCAGTAATAGTGTGTACATGACCCTCCGTGCTCACACGGGAGACTTCATTACATACAATAGAGATTAATAATAAGGAAAAAGGAATGAAAAAGCTCTGTCTCTGCCTCAACTTTCAGTTTGATGTGCAAGAGATCTAGGCGACTGGCCACGTGCAACAAGGAGGCATTGGGATTCATACCTCGTTTTCTAAGAAAACACTGCCGGAGAAATTGAAAAGATGGGTGGATAGTCACTTTCGTTGAAGATTATGATCTTAGACAGGCCTGTGTTTTACTTTATTGCAATTCAGAGTTGCCAAGAGACTTCGGTTTAGCGCTTCTTTGTGCCTTAGACAAGCACATTAGACATCTTGAAAGTTGAAACGTGTCACTGGCATCCGATTTCCCGCTCATTTTGTCTTTCGTTGGTTGGACTAACAGATCAAAGCTACATCTTGTCCTCAACATCATTTTCCAACAGATAGACAGACAGAGACAGACAGATGGGTGGATATATATAGACAGACAGAAAATGAATGGATAGACAACAGTGTTCCTGTAGCTCAAGTGGTAGAGCACTGCCGTAACAAGCGCAATGTTGGGGGTTCGAATCCCAGGGAACACATGATAGTCGAAAATTGTTAGCCCGAATGCAATGTAAGTTGCTTTGGGTGAAAGCGTCCGCTAAACAACAGCGTGTTTCTTTCGCATTCTCCCTCAAAGCGAGCAAAGGGTCTGCACCACTGCTCTTAAACAGGGAGCCCGGCTCGTCAGCTGTTTAACGACTGATTGATGACACAGAAGTGAGGATGATTGTGGGACGTGCCAGCTCCGAGTGACAAGCAATTACTCACTTCATGTAATGAAAACCTTAACACCGATCATTGGGGCCTTTACACCGTGCTAATGCCTTATGCAATATTATACATTCTCTCTCATCAACCGCAGCGTCCCGCGGGTGTCGGTTTAGACGTTTGCTAAATAACATCATTTGTAATAGGCAAAGCGAGAGTGCGTGAGACGAAGATGCTGTACAACACACTAGAGAAAGCACTGAGTGGTTTACGGATAGAGCTGTTTAATGGGTGCATTGGACGGTCTGGGATGGGCTGGGTCAGTTTGAAATCTATGAAAGATGATTTTCAAAAGCATAACCGGGGGCGTAACAATCTACGTTTCTGTCAAGTTGCACATTTGGAAAAGTAGTTAGCTACACTACAAGCTGTCAAAACTACAGCTTAACGTGCCGAGATCTTTTATGTTTGTTTTATAATAATATGCATTATTTATTATTAATGATATCTTATCCGGAGCTAATAAGCAGCAGAATCAGGCCCGTGTCAAACGCACACTCTCGTTTGGGTTATGTGTTCCAGTGGAAACAGAGACTTAATTACTGCTGCTATCCGTGCCCTCTTTTGATGGAGCTCGGTCTGGCCGTGGCTCCGGTGCTCTGTAAGCTCGGGCTGTTGCTGCTCGCGCAATACACTGCAATTACTGCACGCTCCTCCCGTTCACGCAAATCACTGTAATTATTCTCCGTTTGGATGTGCTTATTTCCAACAGGTGCTATTTGAATACAAAGCTCCTCCTGACCTGGAGGAGGATAGTTATTGGGGATAGTTGCGTTGAGTTTTTTTCACTTTGTGTTTAGTTTTAAAACTCCAGGAATCCAGCCAGACTGCATTTAACTAACATCTAGTTTAGATTAATATACTCTTATTAAAAACTTTCGAAACTGATATTTGAACCAGTTCTACAGAAAATAAACATTTGACTCAAAAACCTGAGATTTAGCACTTGTGAAAACCACAAACCTAACAAATCCAATTGATACCTTTAATTAGGATGGTATCAAACTCTGTCTCTCTGTGATTTTAGTTTCTGCTGAGCCATCTGTGCAGGGTTCAGTTGGGCTTTATATATCTCCTCACCTGTCATGCCATCAGTGTGTAGAAAAACAGGGATTTTCACTGGTATGTAAATGGGAAAAGCTAAAAAATAACAGCTTTCAGAGATGAGGAACTTTTTTGCCCATTCGGTTTCCTAGTGAATAGTGAAGAAAGAGAGTGACTTTGTGCCAAACTGTTTGTAAAATTAGAGGTGCATGAGATGTTTGGAAGCATATAGAACACACAAACTGTCGGAACTCACAGCATTGAGTATTCCTCACAAATATAGTCACATTTTAATGTTTTGTGTTATGTGTGCATGTGAAGTTTTATAACTGCCAAAACAAATATTTTATTAATCAGCATTTTGTTGTTTTCCAGTAAACTTTGATAAAATTACATTTAAGAAAATGTTTGTAAGGTTTATGATTGAAAGTATACATTTTAATGATCTTTGTCTTTTGCCTCATAAGTAAATGTAAAAAGAAATACATGTATTTATTTATTTATTTTGACAGAAAAAATAAATAAATAAATAAATATATATATATTTTTAAATATATTTTGACATTTCAGCTTCTCTGTAATTAATACATTTTCTTTTTTAAATTTAGTTGTATTATTTTTACTAGGAAATTCTTTAAAGAATTGTTTACTTTTCATTTTTCGTCTTGGGTACTTACGTAAGGTTTATGCTTGAAACTATTTTTTTAATTAAAATTTTTATTGTAAATATATATTTAAATTTTATATATATATATATATATATGGGAACCTTTCTATAATTTATGTTTTTTTTGTTGTTACATTTACGTTTTATTTTAATTATTTATAATAATATATATATATATATATATATATATATATATATATATATATATATATATATATATATATTAGGGGTGTAACGATACGCGTATTCGTATTGAACCGTTCGGTACGACGCTTTCGGTTTGGTACGCGGTACGCATTATGTATACCGAACGGTTCGTTGGAGTAATTAATTATATTTGAAAAAAAAAAAAAAAAGAGAGAGAAAGAAATATAATGATATGCGTTCAACAAGGTAGCCCAATAACCCAAACAACGTAACAGGCAACGCCCCTGACACTCCCGAAGAAGAAAAAAACACCATCTTATATGTTTATGTTAGGCTACTCAGCAGGCGCTCGCTCACTCAGTACGCGCTGAAGGCTCGTTGCAAAATAGCCAATGCGTTTAACAGACTAGAAATGAGAAGATCCCCCAATAACCAACAGGTCTGGTGTTTGGGTGCACTTTGGATTCCCTTTAAGCTATAATGGTGATGTCAAGAGAGTGGTGGATAAAAAAAACAACGGTATGTCGCATCTGCAACATGACAGGGTACACCAGCGGGATTACAAAAAAAAAAAAAAAAAAAAAACCCGCGGGAATATCTGGGATATATGCGTCAGTACTATCTGGGAAAAGACGAAAAAAAGGAGAAACATGCACGCAGCAAACTATCCCTGCAGCATTTAGACACTATAGCTTACAGGGAATCCAACCCAAACACCAGACCTGTTGGTTATTTTAGGATCTTAAATTTCTGGTCTGTTAAATGCATTCGACATTTTGCAACGAGCCTTCAGCGCGTGCTGAGTGAGCGAGCGCCTTAGGGGCCGTTCACATACCGTGCCTAAAAACGCATGGAAAACGCTAAGCGCGTCTTTCTCCTCCTTTCCAAAGCGCTCGGGCAGAAGCGCTCATGAGGCGTCTGTCTTTGCTAAGCAACAATGACGTGCTCTCTCCATGAGACGCGGAAATTTCAGCGAAGGACATGGCCGCGGGAAGTGGGGGTGCTGGGGGTGCTGCAGCACCCCCTAGTGACGAGAGGGAGATAAAAAAAATGTAGGCCTATTAAAATATTTTGCACAATTTATAAATTCCTTATGAATATTTTAGAAAATGATTTTGACACACGTAGGCTATTACGTATATATTTTGGATTTTAATTTCATATTTTGAGGCCTAATCAACACAGGTTCGGAAGTTACGTTGTCAACGTCAGGCAGGCAGGTTTGGTCGCCGAGTAACGAGGTTTCCCGCTCGTTCCATGCAGAATACATCCATCTTTATATAATACAGCGCACCTCGACATTTGGACACCTGTAACCAGGGCACCCCGCCTGCATGTAGCTCAGGTGAGAGCATTGTGCTGCTGCGCTTGTAACATTTATTTTTTTGGCAACAAGTGTGGGATCAGCTTTGACTAGCGAAGCAATTGTAAGTAGTACACTATAGTATTTTTGTAAGGTGGTGGGGATGGAGATGGAGAGTATTATTTCGTTCGTGTGTTCTTTGCGTAATGGTTGTGGAGAACTGTTAAATAACGTTTAAATAGTCTGAGATTATTTCCTTGTGGTTTGTGTAAAAAGGTTGGAGATGGAGACAGAAAGCTTTATACTGTGCGTGTGTTCTTTGCGTAATGGATGTGGGGAACTGTTCAATAAACAAATTGCTTAAATAGTCAGAGATTATTTCCTTGTGGTGTGCGTCAAAAGATTTTGGAGTTAATAGAGTTGCGTGTGACATAAACGTGCAGTGACTCAAGCCAGCTGACCAAATCGATTGCATTGTTTTAGCGTTATTGTGAAGTTTGATTAATATTATATTTTGTTGTAATATTATTTGTTGTATCTAAATAAGTTGCATGTATGTATAGGCTATCTGAAATTGTAATGAAAGTAATTATTTCGTTTTCTTTCGATTATTAAACTATTATTTCTGATTCTGCTTCTGCTTCAGATTAATAACGCATTGCGCATATCTGAGAACTGATGTCTGTGTGTTTCAGACCCTGGCTGGCTGTGCACTGGAGTGTATATGACAATAAAGTAGTAAATCTCAATGTATTTATTTTTTAAATGTATTTTAAATAAGCCTATAGGCTCATAGGTTTTTTGTCAAAAAAAAAAAAAAAAAATTCACAGCACCCCCTGTTCAAAATTACTTCCCGCGGCCCTGGCGAAGGATAAATGGATTTGCAGCTCTAAAAATCGCTTGCAGTAGCTCTGCTACTAAATTTATTTCAAAATTGCAATCCATATACAACTATGATCAGCTGTTCCTTCATCTTGGCTGAGCTCTCAACGTTGTTACGGGAAAGGATGAAGCTGATTGGTTAGTTCTTGTCACATGACCCGCGGTGCGCTTGCGGCATTCTGAAAAGTTGAGATGTTTTTACATTTTGCTGTATCTAAAACGTATCGAACCGAACCGAACCGAACCATGACATCAGTGTATCGTATCGAACCGAACCGTGAATTTTGTGAACCGTTACACCCCTAATATATATATATATATATATATGAAACTTCAAATAAAAAAATTGAACCTTTTTTTTTGTTGCTGTTTTCCATTTGTTGTTCTTCCCTCCTTTTATATATATATATATATATATATATATATATATATATATATATATATATATATATATATATATATATATATATATATATATATATATTGGGTGCTTCCGCTATTTTGAGTCCGGAAAGATGGCAATTAGATTTGACGGGTCAGGAACATTTAAAAGGGTGGTTGCTGATTTTGTATTTATTAGATTCCTTGGTTTTTGTCTAAACTCAGCTTAGCTTATGCCCGCAGAGTGTAATCAATAGGCTGATGAGTGTTTTCTTGGAGCTTCCTTCCCCACAGGCTGCCATGAGCCCGATGGAGCCTCAGTATCGTCCATCGCCAGTCTCAGAGGCCCAGAATAGCTGGTGGATGACAAAGTGCCATCTCCTTACTTCTGTCTTTCTGTTTTTTTTTCTTCCCTATGCCACATTTCTCCCATTCTCCAGCCACGCTTAGTCTGACACGGATGTCTCGCTCAAAATTTAATGCTGTTTGTTTTATATTCTTGACTCATTTCCCTATATAAAAATTCATGATGACATTCTCTAGGTTCCATAAAGTATTCATAAATGTCATTACTAATATAGTTCATAGATCATTTAAATTGATCCTTCTGTCTACTGATATCCCCTGTCGCCCCACTCGGATGTGTGGGAGAGATGTGGGGGAGTGTTTAGGTGTGTGTGTTTATTACACACGTGCAGCAGGGGTGTCAGCAAGGTGTCACTTCACGAGGCATCACAGAAGACTTCTATCCCTCTGCTCCTGCCTGTCAAAAAAGTTACTTATCACTTTATCGCATCCCTCCCTTCCACTCCTTCCTTCTTCATCACTCCATTTTTCTTCCACTTCAGAATTTTTTTAATAGTTTTAAAATAACATACTGCATGCACTTTAGAATAAAAACATATTTTATTATATTAATGAGTATTTTTGATTATATATTACACATTGAAAATGAATAAAATAATTAACATGATTACATTTTTTTTAAATGTAATTAAAAGCTATTAGATTAACATGTTTTTATATGCATGCATATGTAATATGTAACAAATAATTTAAAATAAACATTTAAATTAAAATATAATTAAAATGACTTAGATGTGTGTGTGTGTGTGTGTGTGTGTAATTTGTATTGTTATCCTTTAAATAAAAGAGAACATTAGAATCATAACATTTTTAATTAGAATTAAAAATATATATATTGTTATTATTCTTGAAAAATTAAAGCGTTTCAAAATGTATTTACAATAAAAAGATGAATGAATGTTTAGGATAAGATACAAATAAATAGTTTAACAGAACAATTCATAAAAAATGTTCACAGATTGACCTGCTTCCATTTAATACTTTATTATTTTAGCAAGATTAAATTATTGAATGATTGAATGAATGTATAAACAAATAAATAAGAAATATTCTTAAAAATACTTAAATACTGTAACAGATTTCTTTAAACTAATACCTCTAATAATGACATTCCAACCAAAGTTTGTCAAGTAACCTGGTTATTTTTTGTTATTATTGTTATTATTGCATGCAATAGGTTGTCTCTTATAGCAAATATGCTGACATTTGAAAAGGTGTTAATTTTTATGAATATAGTTTATACAAGCCGAGCAGGCTTGATTAAGACTGAATGCAATAACACTAATTACAGGTGTTCCTGATGGCCCTGATTTGATGCTTGGTCTTGTAGACAATGCAGCGTTTTAAAAACATGTCTTCAGAATGAAAGAGCCCATTGTCTTTACTGCAAGCTTGAGACAAAAGTGAGGGGTATAGATGGCGAGAGAAAGAGAAAAGAGACTGTAAGAGGGGCTGATGCGATTACCAAGGCCACTGATTGAAGTGGAGACCCAAATTATCTTGCGAGTGATTGGGCTTTGTCTTGAACGCTGAGTGCTCCTGTCTGTGATTAAAATGTCAGAGGTGTGTGTGTGAATCCCTATTTGTGTGAGGAGTGTATATCCCTGTTTTTCGAGCAGAGGATGAATATTAAATAGCTTGAAGAGACAAGACAAAGGACAACAATTGCCCCAAATGTTTGTATAGCCATTGAGAGATCAGGATTAATGGGAAACACTTAAGTGTTCGGTCATTTTCCTTTTTTTTTTTTTTTTACCTCAGAGTCCCATGAGACAATACTTAAAGATTTTAACATAACTTTTTAATGTGTAAACCCTAAATGGAGTCATTAAGTCGTTATTCACCAAAAAACCTGGGTAGAAATGAAGGATATGTGAACAGAATTTTCTTTTGAACTGCATATTTCCAATGAATTATTATTTATAATTATTATTTAATAAATCCAGTCTGAATGATTTGTCAATAAATTTAAAGGTGTGGTCATATCCACAGGATTTGAAATTTCACCTGAGGGTGAAAGATTTCCCCATTCAGGTTTCACAACAGGTTCAAGTGCGGATTCTTCAAATTTCGCTTATGTGAACGCACCTTTAGTGATCTGATTCTCATTGGTCTCATCGTGACAGTTAACAGCTTTGAAGGGGAAGGTTTTCAGCTAATTTTGACATAGGTTTCAAGACTTGAAATAAAAAGTCATATGGTCTAATTTTAGGATATCTTTATGATACTTTTTGGGCTTTTTTGTCTTCTTTTTAAGCTCGAAAGCTTCAGTCCCTTTTCATTGTATGGAAACTACTGGCCAGTTCATTATTAAAAATGTTTCATTTTATACCCCACAGCAAACTAAACCTATTAGAGTTTGAAATGACATGAGGGGGTGTAAATGACAACTGAGTTCTCATTTTTTGGACAAACTAATCCTTTGATATAAGCTTTTCCAGCTTCTGCTCTTGCCTGCATGTGTTCCTCTAGTCTCAAATGGAACTTTCCAGAGACGTCACGTCGCCAGTAGCGGCTTCATCCTCCCTCTCTTGCGTCAGCCCTCTTCAAACATCTGACGCTTTGCGCTCTGACGCCCATTTTGCGCACAGCTGAAATCATGTTCCAATGCCCCTGAGTCTTATTTTCTTAACCCCCCCTCCTCCCAAGCTTTACTTCCTTCACCCTTTGGAAAAAATAGAAAATGCTTGTTTGTTTATCATTCCCGCACACTCTCGCTCCAGGCATGGCAGGTTGCAGCACGGTCGAGTTGAGTGAAGCGCTGTTGGCTAAACCATTTATTTTTTTCGGTAAGCTCATCCCAGTTTCCACTCCCTTGCATTTCCCAGTTGATGCTCTTTGGGAGCTGTCCGGTGCTGAAATGCAAACTCTGCTTTATTCTTTCAAGGTGGTTTGTTTAATTTTGCACTCTGTTAAAATATATATGTATATATTTTTTGTATCCTGGCTTAATATGCAGAGACAACTATAATAAATAAGCCCTTTCTAGGTTGATTCCCCCAGAGAGTGTGAAGGTTGCGGTTCTGTGGTGCTTTCAGAACTGTGTTTGTTTGAACATCTCAACGAGCCCAACAGAGCAACACTGGCTTAACTACTGGATCAAATTGGGGGTTGTGTTTAGCCAACCAATGGCAGAAATCGGGAGTGTTTGGGGATAATTCAGATTATTGGTGCACTTTATGAAAATGGAATACAGGCTGCTGTCCAGTGCTGAAACTCATTTAACTTGGGGTATTTCAAATCGTTTGCAGATATTAGACCTGTTTAATTTGAAGTTATATATAACCTGCAAATTAATTCGGTTAATAAACGAGACAGACTAAAATGTTATGATTATTAAAAATGATCTGGTGTATAATAATGATAATAATAATAATAATAATAATAATAATAATAATAATAGAATAGTTTTATTTGATGATTGGTGTAGGTTATGTTGTTTATTTAACATGATACCAATAATATTTTAAGTCATAATAATTAATAATAATAATAATACATTTTATTGTTGATGTTATTTGTTTTTCTTACTTACTTGATGATTGGCATAAGTTTGTTAGTTTGATGAAAAATAATAATAAATAATATAATTTTTTAAAATATAGTTTTAGAATGCCAGGAATATTTTAACAGCTCTGCTATACTTTGACTGCAATAGCATACATCAAAAACTCTTTCACTGTGTCTATTATATTTTTTATAAATGTCCCAGTGTATTACCCAGTTTTATACAATCTCCTCTCAGTTTCCATAACATTAAGCATGGGCAAGGGGTATGGAAATTATCTCTGGCGTGCATTATTTTCTGCACTGGTGGTGGGAGAGAGCGAGATTGAGCACCGAGACGCAAGCTGTGTGTTTTCTCCGCCTGGCGTGCCAAGTGTAGGTTGCCTTGGACGAGAGTATGGGGACCTGGCTCCATGCTGGAAGTATGGAAGGGTTTGAAGGAGGTGAGAGAGAGCGCACAGCTTGACTCGGTCTAAAGCAGATGGCCTCGGATTATATAAACGCAGGTGGGTGGGTGGGGCTTATGTGGGTGGGAGGGTCAAGCAAAGCGCCCATGAATATTTATTGTTTCAAGTGCACCAATTGAACCTGAATGCCCCTGATTAAAGGTCAGGAGCATCGGGCATCATTTGAAAGCAATATCAGCAAGTAAATCAAGAAAATACAAGAGCAAGTTGTCTAATTTAATCTCATTCCAGTATAGAGTGTCTATTTGGAGTCCGTACATCAAACAGTTATCTGTTCCAGGGCTTACTGTGTTTCACGCTTAGATCTTCGCAACCAACAGAGGCATCGAATTTGGCACCTATGAAAGAAATGCAAAGTTTTGTCACTGCCAGCATTACTAATGAGGATTCATCCTCCGTGTAAATACTGTTTTTTGCTCTGTGATTTCTTGCCAGAGGTATGAAACGGTCTTCAAATGCTTTGAACTGTTTTAGAGATTATCCTTAACTCCTCTTTTCTCTCTTTCTCTCTCCCTCTCTCTTTCTCTCTTTTCCATGTTTTCAACAAAATCACTCCCGTGTTCTTCAAATCAGGTAAGATACATTTTCAGTTTACAATAGTATATGAATGACCCCAACGAATGTTAGGTCAATGTTTTCTCTTTCAGGTCGACTACTGTTATATTGGAGCAACAGCTGAAAGATAATCTTTATCAGAAAGTTGTTCCACTATTAACAGCTACTTACATTTTAAATGGCACAGACATCTGACTGTAACTCTATCGCCCCCTATAAATATGGAGGTTTGTTACCACTGCATCAACGGAATCATTGTTAAATATGTACATTGTTGGATGTGTAGACCAAAGATTTGCATTTGCGTCACTACATGCTTTGTCTGACATTGTATAATATCTGAGTTGCTACTTCTTTTGCACAAGTATGCACTTTGTGACCGACCATTTAGAAAAGGACATCCAGATGTAATACATCCACCATGTTGTTATGTTGGTCATCTGGGTATTTTCCCCAGCTGTTTTATGAATGCAATGAATTTGCACATACCATTTTTCACTTAGCTGGGTTTCGAGTTCAATACCATAGAGTATTGAAAAATGTCTTGTCATTTGGCACCAAATTTCTTTAACTAAGGGGTTAATCTCGTCATTGTCATTGAGACAATAAACATGCAGCATGCTTCATGTGCCTAAATGCGCCTTGTGTTTTGACCATATAATCGCCGTATAATGTTGCTGAAATATGGTATTTATAGCCTCTTATTTCAAGCTACTGTAATTGCTACACGGCTTAGCATTTCTCATGTTTTCGCCAATGTTTTCCTGGGTTTCTTATGAATATATACAGAACCGAACGTGGTAGTGTAATGGACATTAGTCATTGGAGACAGGGAGGGTTATGAATGCGTAATATGATTGACATATGAGCAGCGAATGAGCTTCCTCTGAGTCAGAACAGCGAATGCGGAAGAGGAAACACAGGCAGAAAGCGCTAGAAGCAGCTAATGCTCATCAGTAAATCAGTAGAAAATGAATAGAAATTATGTTCAATGCCCTTGGACTTCCAAGAAGTACAAACTTCTAACCAAAAAGTACATCCTTTAGGAATGAAAGTGGATGGGGACTGGAGATGGCAAGCTTAAAAAAAAACAAAACAAAGAAAGCAGATGCACAAGAAAGCAGATGAGCCCAGAATATGAACAGAACAAGCAATTTCACATTTACTCCCTCCTAAAAACATTATAAAGAAAACTCTATGTGGCTTAATGGATTAGCAATTTGCTGTACAAATTATATATACAGTATATATATATATATATATATATATATATATATATATATATATATATATATATATATATATATATATATTAGGGGTGTAACGGTTCACAAAATTCACGGTTCGGTTCGATACGATACACTGATGTCACGGTTCGGTTCGGTTCGGTTCGATACGTTTTAGATACAGCAAAATGTAAAAACATCTCAACTTTTCAGAATGCCGCAAGCGCAACGCGGGTCATGTGACAAGAACCAACCAATCAGCTTCATCCTTTCCCGTAACAACGTTGAGAGCTCAGCCAAGATGAAGGAACAGCTGATCATAGTTGTATATGGATTGCAATTTTGAAATAAATTTAGTAGCAGAGCTACTGCAAGCGATTTTTAGAGCTGCAAATCCATTTATCCTTCGCTGAAATTTCCGTGTCTCATGGAGAGAGCACGTCATTGTTGCTTAGCAAAGACAGACGCCTCATGAGCGCTTCTGCCCGAGCGCTTTGGAAAGGAGGAGAAAGACGCGCTTAGCGTTTTCCACGCGTTTTTAGGAGCGATATGTGAACGGCCCCTAAGGCGCTCGCTCACTCAGCACGCGCTGAAGGCTCGTTGCAAAATGTCGAATGCATTTAACAGACCAGAAATTTAAGATCCTAAAATAACCAACAGGTCTGGTGTTTGGGTTGGATTCCCTGTAAGCTATAGTGTCTAAATGCTGCAGGGATAGTTTGCTGCGTGCATGTTTCTCCTTTTTTTCGTCTTTTCCCAGATAGTACTGACGCATATATCCCAGATATTCCCGCTGGTGTTTTTTTTTTTTTTTTTTTTTTTTTTGTATTCCCGCTGGTGTACCCTGTCATGTTGCAGATGCGACATACCGTTGTTTTTTTTATCCACCACTCTCTTGCCATCACCATTATAGCTTAAAGGGAATCCAAAGTGCACCCAAACACCAGACCTGTTGGTTATTGGGGGATCTTCTCATTTCTAGTCTGTTAAACGCATTGGCTATTTTGCAACGAGCCTTCAGCGCGTACTGAGTGAGCGAGCGCCTGCTGAGTAGCCTAACATAAACATATAAGATGGTGTTTTTTTCTTCTTCGGGAGTGTCAGGGGCGTTGCCTGTTACGTTGTTTGGGTTATTGGGCTACCTTGTTGAACGCATATCATTATATTTCTATCTCTCTCTTTTTTTTTTTTTTCCAAATATAATTAATTACTCCAACGAACCGTTCGGTATACATAATGCGTACCGCGTACCGAACCGAAAGCGTCGTACCGAACGGTTCAATACGAATACGCGTATCGTTACACCCCTAATATATATATATATATATATATATATACTGTAAGTAGGATATTTTATTATATCAACATACAGTAGTATATAACAAAATATCTGTCTCAAGGGGACATATCTAACTATATGATCATGTGCATCTAGTCAGTAAATCTGGTTCCATGAATACCGCTTAATCACCATCACCTGCTTTCAAATGGAGTGGCATTTAATTGACAGAGCTGTAGATCACTGACAAGCTATGCAATATCACGTTTATTATCGACTTCAATGGTGATTTACCAGATTTAAAAATAATTTTCGCATTGTGTTCATATTCTGGGTTATTCTGCTGGTCTGTAAATAGTATGCTCAGTTTCGCAAGAGAAAAGTTTTGCAAGCGAACACAAAAGATTTTTTAAAACATTTTCGTATTTTTCCCACCACCGTGTCCCTTTAGGGGCTCAGTTCAGCATGCGAGTACTGAATGTAGTTGTCTTTTGCATCTTGTTTGAATGCTTTAAAATCACTTAGAATTTTTTAATTAGCAAGGGCAGTCATATTATTGAGCCCTTCATACTGGTTTCAGAAGACACGAGGGTGAGTGAACTATGACAGAATTTTACGTTTTGTCTGAATTGTTTATTTAAGGCTGGAATTACATAAACCTTTAACATTTGAACTTTTTAGCCCAAAGGCATTTAGTAAAAGCAGTGAGAATGACAGTCAGGCTTTAGTTTACCTTAATCTATGTCACTACCAATGCTTGGGGCTGTCCTTACTGTCTCTTTTTCTTGCTGTTTTACACACCGATACACACACAGCTATCTACACTCTCTCTCTGCTGAACAATCAATATACTTGCACATTTGCAGTCTCTCTCTCTCTCTGTCTTTCTGTACCTCCCTTTATGTCCAGACACTTTAATAAAGGGCTCTCGGAGGGCTCTGGCCCAAACTACTGGCTTCATGCTTCTATTAATAAATGCCATTAAGCATCCGGCCCATAGGGGACTATTCATTGCAGAGATGAACTGCCCTGAAGTACAACAGCACACAGGCTCATTTCTACAGCTTCCCCATTACCGCAGAAGGCTTACGCTTGCCTCCACCTGCCCTGGACACGCACGGCAAACACGCGGCAGAATTACAGAGGTCCCCGCGGTCGATAGCCAAACAAGAGTTGTGATTATGGACGTGATGACAAGGAGAGAGAGAGCTGTCCGTTTCATTTCACCCTCCTGATCCTCACTGTCTTAAACTATCGCCATCCAAAATCGCCTACTGATTTTATATAAAGAAGAGTCTGGGTGTTAAAGTGGGCGGTTATGACCAAATTATTATTCTTTTTTAATTGTTGCAACAAATTAATTGTTTTGCATGCAGTACAATCATTTAATGATTAATTTTTTGATACACATTATGTATTGTTTAATATGACTTGTGAGTTATATAGGCACACAGTCATATATTGATACAGTAGAACTACAGTATGTGTATATCTCTGTGTGTGTGATTTTATTATAGGTAATAATACTATTTATAATAACAATATAAATTATATATTTATAAATAAACGCAGACTGACAGACAGACAGACAGACAGACAGATAGATAGATAGATAGATAGATTAAGATTAATAATAATAATAATAAAAAAGTATTGTGTATAAAAAGTACACACACAAACACACACGTTATGTATAAAATAATAACAGATATTATATAATGAAAAAGATAAAATTTGTAATGCATATAAAGGTATAGGCACATAAACAGTATACTGTATATTAATGTTTATTTATAAATATATACATAGCTTATAATCATTTATATTGATTTAACATACAATATAATTTTGTTGTTGTTGCAGCATTAGATTTTTGATGAGCTGATAAAGGAATGCAATAGAGCTGCAAGTTTCATTTCGGAAGGGAATGGTGATGGAAGGCCCTCTTCAGGCGTATTAGACCTCCTTGTTATGATAGATCTCATGCATACTGTTTATACAGGCCAAGCTATGATAATTACCCCATATTAATCTGCTTTATAGTAAATATGGCAGCCCCCCCCCCCCACTGACTGTAAATACAATTACAAACCTGCCACTATTAACAGGCCTGTGTGTACAATATGTTGGCTGGACAATTTAACATGATAGGAAATCCCTCTATTTCAGTCTATCTCCATCTTTTTAATTACCTTTCTTTCTTATGTATAGATATTAACATCTGCTCACTCCTAATGAAGAGTTCAACCAAATATACAAGTTCTTTAATCATGTGTACATACTAAGGCATTAATACAAGTAAACTTTCCCCTTTGCCAAACCCCTTTCCAGAAATTGATATGCATATTCGAACATGGTCACTATGAACTGTTTTAAACGGGATGTGGGTGAGCAAAATTATGACAGTATTTTCATTTTTGAGTGAATTGACAATCAAATACGCAACATCTGTCACAAAATACATCATTCACCGTTTTCTACCTTTTTTAGGTTTTTTGTTTTTGATGCGTGAATTGGAAAATGTGACACAAGGAATGGACACACCTTTTCTCGCCTCTGCGTCTGTATGTCAAAATATTTGTTCCGGGATTAGGTTTGTTTTAGAATCAGGCAGAGAGACTCGGGTTTGAAGTTCTGGATGAACAACCTCATTATCCTCACCCCAGCGCACAGTTATTCCGTATGAAGCGGAGATAAAGAGGGAAAAGAAAAGCTGAGAGCAAGGAGACAAATAAAAAAGAAATAGAGAGGTTGAGCGAGGGGAAGAGAAAGCTTGAAAGAGAAGGGATGTGGAAGAAGGAACGAAACAGGGACAAATTAGGAGGGGGAGGACGGCATCATGTGCATCTCGAAGGAGAGAAAGAGAAGGAAAAGAAAATATGCGAGATGAAGACTCAGCTGGGTCTGTTTTTCTAATGTTGTGGCTTCCAACTGGCAGTGAAAGCAATGGAAGATGCACGGGGGTCTTCCAGTGTTTTGTATCTGCTTTGCTAGTTGTATTTTATAATAACATCTTTAGGGATAAATTCACTAAACAGCTGTGCTACTTTTGACGACATTTGAGTGCAAAAAAAAAAAAAAGAAAACTACTGGTATCTTATTCACTAACCTTTATTGGTGAATGGGACGCACCCATGGCTCCTGCCCCTTTGGAGAGTACATAATTTAGTTTTTTATTTTATTAACTTATTTTCTATTTAGTTCAGCCGAGAATGACAATGTGTCATGTGAGAGATGTTTTATTACAGTTACATCCAGTGTTGGGCAAGCTACTTGGAAAATGTAGTGAGCTAAGCTACCAGTTACTCTACAGTAAATGAAGCTTCACTACACTGAAGCTACCCCCCTGGGAAATGTAGCAAGCTAAGCTACATCAACAGTAGCTTGCTACATCTAAGCTACTTTTAAAATTACATTTTTATGTTGAACACGTTTTATTACAAGTCAATGCTATCTCAGTGCTCAAAACTGTTAGTCAAACAGATAGGCAGGTGTAATTGTTTAGTTTAATAGTTTTTTGTGTTCCTTATCAATTTGGCAACAAAAACAATCAAAATACATGTAATTAACAATGTGCGCACAAGTAAGTGTATGCACTTATTGCATGGGCATGCTTAATATACTGTAGGACTTTGCAGAACAAAATGCAAGACCTCCAAACAGTACAAAAAAAATGGCCAGGCTGGCCCTTATGAAACAAAAATATATTGCAGTATATTGGAAAATATCATGTAATATATTAGGCATATATTCTTACATATATTTATTTTTTCCAATATATTGAAAGTGGCAATCATTTGTATATTTTGCAATATATTATATAATATATGTGTCATCAATATATTATTAAATGTATTAAAATATATAAAATATTAGAAATAAAAAGGGAAAATAATATATTACAATATATCACAATATATTTTAAGAAATATATTGGTAAATATATTTTCCTTTCGTAAGGGTGACCCTGATAATTTTTACAAGCAACATCTGAAAACATATTTTCTCTCTGTTATCTCGGTCAGTGTCATGTACTTGTCATGGTACGGCCACAGCGACTAACTCCTCGGGATTAACTGTTCTCCGACCTCATCCTATGCCATCATTTCATCAAATAATTTTTTGCGTGACTGGCCAAGGAGTGGTACCATCCGGAGCAGAAGGTGGCGGCAATGCATCATAAAGATGCTACTGCCCAACACTGGTTACATGCACTTCATTTCACGTCTTCTGAACAGTTGACAACAAACACTCACTTACCCCCATTGAAAGGCTTGGAAGAGCAAGGACAATTTTTAATATAACTTCGATTGGATTATTTTGAAAGAAGAACGCCACATACACCTAGAATGCTTAGAGAGTGAATAGAAGATCGGCAAAATTTTCATTCTCTGGTGAACTCGTCCTTTAAGTTTTGTTTTGTTTTGTTTTGTGTTTAGTTGTTTTGGATTTGACTTTGTTTTGCCTGATTTTGTTTAGGTTTTATTTTTGTTGATTTTTGTTGTTCTTTTTATTTGCTTTATTGATTTAGATTTGTGTTGTAGGTTAATTTTTTTGTTGAACTTGTTTAGTGTTTAATATTGCTTTGTTAATGTATATATATATATATATATATATATATATTAGGGGTGTAACGGTTCACAAAATTCACGGTTCGGTTCGATACGATACACTGATGTCACGGTTCGGTTCGGTTCGATACGTTTTAGATACAGCAAAATGTAAAAACATCTCAACTTTTCAGAATGCCGCAAGCGCACCGCGGGTCATGTGACAAGAACTAACCAATCAGCTTCATCCTTTCCCGTAACAACGTTGAGAGCTCAGCCAAGATGAAGGATCAGCTGATCATAGTTGTATATGGATTGCAATTTTGAAATAAATTTAGTAGTAGAGCTACTGCAAGCGATTTTTAGAGCTGCAAATCCATTTATCCTTCGCTGAAATTTCCGCGTCTCATGGAGAGAGCACGTCATTGTTGCTTAGCAAAGACAGACGCCTCATGAGCGCTTCTGCCCGAGCGCTTTGGAAAGGAGGAGAAAGACGCGCTTAGCGTTTTCCATGCGTTTTTAGGCACGATATGTGAACGGCCCCTAAGGCGCTCGCTCACTCAGCACGCGCTGAAGGCTCGTTGCAAAATGTCGAATGCCTTTAACAGACCAGAAATATAAGATCCTAAAATAACCAACAGGTCTGGTGTTTGGGTTGGATTCCCTGTAAGCTATAGTTTCTAAATGCTGCAGGGATAGTTTGCTGCGTGCATGTTTCTCCTTTTTTTCGTCTTTTCCCAGATAGTACTGACGCATATATCCCAGATATTCACGCTGGTGTTTTTTTTTTTTTTTTTTATTCCCGCTGGTGTACCCTGTCATGTTGCAGATGCGACATACCGTTGTTTTTTTATCCACCACTCTCTTGCCATCACCATTATAGCTTAAAGGGAATCCAAAGTGCACCCAAACACCAGACCTGTTGGTTATCGGAGGATCTTCTCATTTCTAGTCTGTTAAACGCATTGGCTATTTTGCAACGAGCCTTCAGCGCGTACTGAGTGAGCGAGCGCCTGCTGAGTAGCCTAACATAAACATATAAGATGGTGTTTTTTTCTTCTTCGGGAGTGTCAGGGGCGTTGCCTGTTACGTTGTTTGGGTTATTGGGCTACCTTGTTGAACGCATATCATTATATTTCTCTCTCTCTCTTTTTTTTTTTTTTTCAAATATAATTAATTACTCCAACGAACCGTTCGGTATACATAATGCGTACCGCGTACCGAACCGAAAGCGTCGTACCGAACGGTTCAATACGAATACGCGTATCGTTACACCCCTAATATATATATATATATATATATATATATATATATTTACATTTTTGTCTGTTTTTATTGTGCTTTGTAGATTTTTTTGTTTGTTTTGTTGAACTTGTTTTGTTTGTTTCTTTGTTTGATTTGTTTATTGATTTTGATTTGTTGATTATATTTTGTGCTTGTTTTTCTTTTTCTTTGTATAATCTTTTTTTTGGGTTAAATTTAGTTTGATTTTGTTTTGTTTTTACTTCATAAGTAGCATATGAACTGCAAATTGAGTGCATAAGACAGCTTGTGCAAAAAAAAAGAAAATAAAAATTATTAAAAAAAAATTATTATTCAGAAACATAACGCTTTATCAGCAGGACCAGTTCATTTTTTTGTGATTTAGCCTATTTAAATCTCTGAAATATTCAGACAAGATGATTGAGTCACCAAATTTACCTCTCAGTTTTTTAATGTTCTTTTCATCATTGATTCTATCTTGTGGGAACTTGCATGATGATTAACAGTTGAGTGGTCAGAGAAGAAAAGGAGGCCAAAGGGCAGCTTGCTGGTTCCAAAGGGATTGCTGGTTTCATTTAGACTTTTCAGCACTGTGCTGCCCAATCACCAGCCCTCTGAGCTATGACTTTCATTCTGGCTGAGACAGCTGTGTCCACACAGGGTTCATTTGGTACAGATATTTTAATCCATCACTCCTACGTGACCCCCTTAAACATCCGCCCAACCACGCAAACCTGCAGCTTTTCTCAGGGAGCTGTGCAGAAAAATTTCTTGAGTGCCGTGATCTAAAAAAAGGGTGAGTTTTTCAAAGTCACAGCTAAGCATTTCACAAAGTATGATTTCGTAACAACTTGTATGGGCTTATAGGTTAATATTGAGAATTTGAGAACTATGCTTAATAGGTTTCAGATCAGAGAGATGTTTCTTATTTAGAACCAGTTCCATTTTGTAAAAACATACTGAGAATTTGTGATTTTTCTTTTTTCATGAAATTAAATAAACAAACTAAAATACTGACCATGCCACTACTGAATCTTAATTGAGTAATCTTAATTAAAATACATGCAGCACAACCAATGTACTCCAATCTACAGACAAATGACTCTTTCATCATTTTACTCTAAACAATATTTGTATTGCATCATGCTGTGAGCTAAGATGAAATACGACTTCATTGGTTGTGGCACATTGAAGATTCAGCAGCAGTTTGAAAGCATACAGTTATTCTTCCAGTACTAAAATAATCATTACTTGAGTCGTTGATATAATTAAGCCGAATAAGAACCAGAACGGTTATGATTCCCATGATGTTCGAAGATGAATGTAGGTTCTTTGCAAACAGACAGCAATAAACTAATATTTATTTCAACTCAAGATGCTGGCACTTTCAAACTATTGCATAGATGAGCCGTTAGAGCCTGTCTCTCTGCTCCTTGCCTGTCTTTCCTCTCCGGAGAGCAGCAGTGGGCCAACGTGTAACGGTATGAAAGCTGCTGCCAAAACATGCTTTGAAGCCGAGTTCAGAGACGCTAGCAGCAGCAGCGCGCACGTGCCGGCTGACGTAAATCAGCCCACCTCCCCCAACCCCCTGCGTTCGACAAACAGACAGGCTGCCCTCACAAAGGCTGTCAGAGATGTGCGATTTCTCTCCCTCCTCAAAGAGGGCTAGCGAGGGATTCTCTGAATCTCTTTGTTTTGATGATATTTTGCAGCGAGACTCTCCATTGAATACTATAGCGCTGTTTCTTCTTGTGAAGAATGTGACATGCTATTTAAGGTGTCTGGCCTCTATCTTTTGTTTATTCCCCATCTTCCTGAACACAGTAGAAACGCAGTTCTTGTTCTGTCACGTGTCTTTTATAAACTCATAATGACTTATGACAACTATAATGCAAATCAGCAAGCCAAAGAACGATTTTGGCCTTTGTTCGTCAAAGGCAGTTTACATGTGTCTTGTAATCGGGCTTTGTGTTTGAAATCTTTATGTTGTCTCAGATAATAATACAGCCAGTCTGTTCTTGTTATCAGTATTTAGTCACATTTATACATCTTGCTCACTGACATTTTTATTCATGCTTTTTCCCCTTTTTCTTTCTTTATTTTTTAAAAGTAATATTACAGGTTTACATGCAACTTTAGTGCTACAATGGAAAATAATTTTAACTTGTCTCATATGCAAAAAAATATTATTATTATTATTATGGTTATTATTAATGATCACCATAATCAACATTACTGTTATTACTATATTTAATAATTGTAAAAAAAAAAAGTGTTGACAAACATATTATTATTATTATTGTTATATCATTAGGTTTAATAATTGTTTAAAATAGTATTGACCATTTGTTTTTACAAACTGAATAATAATAATAATAACAATAATAATAATAATAATAATTATTATTATTATTATTATTATTATTTTATTTTTTTGGTCACTTGTCACTTATTTCTGTGGTAGTAATCTTTTACTTTTTAACTTCTAACTTCTTTCAGAATGTAACTGGATATTTAAAATGCTATTTTATGTTATCTTGTTGAGTAAACTTTTTTTATTATGTTCAAAATGGTTTATTTTTATTTCATTTTATTTTCACTTTTTAACCTGAAATACTCCTCTTAAAGATAAAAATGTCATTAGAGACATTTTGTACAGACATGATCAAATGATTTCTTATAGGCTCCTCTATTGCAGATGTATCTTGTTTCTTGCCGATGTGCAGTATGGAACGATTCCATCACATTTTTCATGTTGGATTACTCATATAAAGTACATGACATGGAGATTGACCATGATAAATCAGTGGAGAAGCGTGGAGTTTGTTTTAGCTAATCAGGCAAATTAGTGCCATGATGCAGCAGCGGGAAACTCCTGCATGGAAGTCTAGAAGCAGGTGAAGAACTCCCTGTGGGAAAAACCTTGGATGAGCCTGGAGCCCACCGTGACCGATGCGTGAACTGATCAGGGTTGTTAAACAAAGGCAAAACCAAACAAAGTATGTTGTGTTGGTTCACGGCATTTCCAGAGGTTGCTGACTGTGGCAGCTTGAGTAGATTGGATAAGCCTCGCTTTGTTTTTATACCATAATCATATAAATAAGACCTTGAGAAGTATGTTCTTTTGCGGCCATGTTGCTGAAACTGAGGTTATTTTAATTCAGTAAATATATGCACTGCATGTTTCAGAGTGAAGAGTGGCACTGGGTTGATTTACACGTGAGAAATTCACACACAAGAAAACTGTAAATTAACATTTTCTGCCAAAAACATGCACACATAGTGGGATACGAATGTATAGTTTCATATTTTCAAGTATTTAGATTCGTATTCTTTCATTTTTGCAGGGTTTTAACTTTTTTTGCTGGGTTTTGAAGGTCAGCTAATTCTAATGCTTAATCAGTAAACAAAGAATTCGCAAGCAGGAACTTTGGTGGCTTAAAATGTGGTTTCCATTTACTTGTAACTTATTAGCTGGAAAGGATAACAGACTTCTTCAGTTCACTGGTCATTGGCTTTGCAGACATGGTCATGTTTGAAAAAATAAAATAAAATACTACCTAGCTTGATAACTTCAATTGTGAACAGTCTAAATATGTGCTGGTATTAATTGCTTTCAAGTAATGGAACAAAATGGCAATTGACTGATTTCCACCTTAACACTGATTTCTTCTGGAAATGATTTTGGCACTTTCCAATTGATTTGGCATTAGTTTGGCTACTTCATACCTAGTTCCGGCCAGCGCATTGACTGTCCATGTGAACTTTAACCTTCGGCTGACATCATGCATTTCATTACAATGATTTAGATCAGCCAAGGGCCCAGGGCAAGACATGATTTACCACAGTCCAATAAAATCTGATAGACTACCAGACTCTGGGCCATTGTGTTAGAGATCAGAGTGCACTCCATTAATGCAATAAGTGGGAGGAACATGCTAGCTGTAGCTTTCATGTCACGTTCTACATTGCTTTCACTTGATTCGACTTCATAAAATGTATCCTAGAATGTTCTTGAAAAGGATGAAAGTTAGTGGTATGGTTTGAAATAAGTAAGTAAACGATGACTTTTTGTATCATTAATGTACTATTATTGATTTTCTTTAAGCATTCAATGCTGGAATGTGGCTTCAAATGGCACAGTTTAAAGGAAAAACCAATTACCAATCCAAACTCTTCAGCCTTTTTTTGAGCAAACTGGCACGCAAAGTCAAAATCCATCTTTATGTATTGAGGGAGTTTGAAAACTTAGTGGAACAATAGATGGATGCCAGCCAGCAGCAAAACAACAACTGGGGAGCTGCCAAAGTGGGCGGAGCTTCTAAGGGAAACTTATAACATGCGGGAATGAGGATTAGAAGAAAAGGGCAGGCAAACGAAGGGGGGATTGATAGTGTGGAGAGAGCAGCTGTTGTGAGACCAGAAAGAAAGAAAAAGGGGATAAGAGAGGGAGTAAGGGATCTCTGTTCTCCGCTGGGAGCCGAAGGCCAAGGGAAAGTGATTTCGTCCTTGCAGTTTCAATCCCAGACCCTGGCAGACACTATCGGAAGCAATAGAAAGTAATAAATGAATGGGAAGTTTTGCAGCAGTCACACAGAAAAGTGTCAGAGTCCAAGTTTGTTGCTGAGGAAGACCTCAGTGCAGTTGTGCATTGGCACTTTTGCACGTGAGGGAATTTTTTTATTGTAGAGGTCTGCAATAAGCAGCCTGCAGTCTAAGTAAGAGGTTACTGCTTTAGGTTAAATGCTATTTATCAAGCAGTCAAAACTCACTGGAAGATGAAGTGCACAAAGAAATTTTGGTTAATCAAAGACATAATTTAGCTATTTAGCTATTGCTTAACATTATTCAATAGTCCACGCCAACTAAATCAAATCAGAAAAAAAAACATTAAGGAGAAAAGCAATTGAATGTATTTTACGAAGATTACGAAGACAAATTGAGTGAAATTAATTATCGATAAAATACATTGAGGCAGGTTCTTGGTTCAGTCCAGTGGGTTTTGATTGGATGGAGAAATATCTGAATGCGAGCTTGAAGTGGATTGTAAAAAAGTGAGTTTAAGCGTACAAAAAGTAGTCCGACATACACCACCAGAGAAGTCATATGCATTATTGAATCATTCACAGTAAGATCACAGTTAAATTATTATAAAAGATAATTCACAATACAAAAAACATTTCTATAATAGATAGGGTGAATTTTCATTTCATGGTTTCGGCAATTTTTTTGTTATACAAGTACATTTTTTGATTTCACGTTGGCCTTTAACACTTTCTCCTTTCTCCGTTTTTGGAAACCACTGTATGTAAGTCATTTAGGTTTATTCGAAAAGTGTAAACGCTGTGACTCAGAGTAACTGTTATCAAAACATTTCTGTTTGTGTCTGTATTCCGGCCAGCCTGACATAGCAAGAGAGATTCAGCCAATCATGTGCATCTGGGGATGGGACTTTTGTTTTTGACCAACCAATAGAAGAACAGGGGAGTTTGGGCAACCTGTTTGAAAGCAGTCATTGTTTCTTTCAATTATATTCAGTGCAATTTCACATTTCAACTTCAACTAATCATTATATATATATTGAATACTATTTATACCTTTAAAATAATTGTTATTATTATTCTGTTTGTTTCTGTATTCTGATCATCCTGACATAGCAACAGCAGCACAGCCAATCATGTGAGTTTAGGGGTGGAACTTTCAATTTGACCAACTAATAGAAGAACAGGGGAGTTTGGGAAACCATTTTGAAAACAAATCTTTAATAATTTATGTTTTTCTTATGCTTTTAAAAATACTGTTATAATGAACAGGTATTGCTCTGTTTCTTTGTGTATACCAATCCACCTGACAGAGCAACAGTGTCTCAGTCAATAGCTTGGGTTTGAGGACGGGACTGTTGACCAATCAGATCTGAGAAAGCTGTTTGAAATTCCCTTCATTGAAAATACACACTTAAGCTTCAACTAGCCATTTAAAGTCATTTCAAAAATTTCTGTCGACCTTATACAGTTATAATGGTTATTGGAGGTCCATCTTACAAAAGTAACCAAAAACCAATAATCATCAAGCCTTGTATGAATTAACTTTGGAAGCAGCCCACGATGACATTTTATTTTCTTTTATTTATCTTTGAAAACCTTTCACTAGGAACCTTTAAATGGTTCCAAACATGCATGTAGGAGGACATATCTGTTTTATGAAAGATACAGCGCACAGCAAAAGCTTTTCTAAGCCTTAGAAGAACATTTTGTCAGTGTCAAAAGTCATTCAGTATAAACCCACCAGAGGTTGACATGAATAAAGCTTCCTACATGCAGTGTGCTATCCAAAACTAAAGGTCAGCCTTTTTTATGTTTTAATTATTTTTATTTTAGATTTACTTGTAGACAACATGAATTCAAAATATACCCCATTCATTTTCATAAAGGGATAGTTCACCCTTTTGTAATTTCAGTTAAAGAGACAGTAAGATGAAAATTCTAAGCTTCCTATCACTGTTTATAAGTCCTGTACAATAGGTTTAAATCCATCAAAGGTTAAAAAAACATTGTCATTTTGTCAAAATATCATTTTAAAATTACCTCAATTCTCAGAGATCCCCAAACGGTTCGCACGAAGCTGTTCAAAAGATTTCCTTAAACCCCACCTTTCGGTAGCATATTGTGTTCTGATTGGTCAACTGACATAGTTTAGATTGATTGTTCCGCACACAACTTCACAGTAAACAATGAGTTAGCATCTTTTTGGGGTGAATTATGTCTTATTCCTCTCATCGCAAAGCAAACAGTAAAATAAAAAACTTGAAGAACAGTCTCGCTGCTTTTTCTTCTGTGTGGGTGTATTCAAGCCGCGCGCTTTAGTTTGAATCTCAATAGCGCGTTCAGCGCGGGGGCGTGGTCACATTGGATATAATGAAGGGAGACTTGAAAGATTGGACATCACGTTGTTTTCATATGGATTACTTTATAACAGAATATCTGTTTTCAGCAGCGATTGTTTAGTTTTAAAGTAGACATGTCCAGCTTTCTATAGATATCTCTCTCATGTCTCTTCGTTGAGTATTCACGGAGTTACACTTCATTTTAATGACGTGTTTGTAAATGAAGATCAGCGCAGACAAAGGCTGCAGACAGCACACCTTGTTTGTTATCTTTATTTTATAAGTGCACAAAGTTATGTCTGTATCCAAAAAAAAGTTAGACCCTTTGAGTTTTTTTTCTCCCAAGACGGTAGGCGGAGATTATTATACAAAGTGTTTTAGTGATGTACATAGAGATGGGCAAAAGATTTGAAATCTATAACGACTCGTTTCAGCGATTCAGAGTCGACTCCTTACTTTAGAAGCCAATAACTTTATAAATCGTGTACTTTTTGGTTTAATTACTTATTACATATTGTTTACACTGATGGACAGTTACATCATACACTGTAATACAGGTAATTTTTGAGTTCGCATCTGTGTGGCTCTTTAAACCTTGAATGAAACCAAAACTTTCAAGCTTCAAAAGTGACTTTTTTTTTTGCTTTGCAAATCTTGACTTGTTATGAATCAAGAGTCCAGATTAATGAAGAATTCTTAATAATAACATTCTTAACTGATAAACTGGCATTTTATTATTTTATAACTTAAGAATATTTTGTATTTCTAAAAACGTCTTGTAAGAATGTTTATCTTTTTTAAGGTCTTGTTTTAAAGACAAAACTTCAAAAATCATCATATATAACCGCTTATGGTATCTTTAATTAATTTATTGGGTTGTTTCAAATATTAAGCATTACAACATAACACTAGCTAGAACTGCCACCAAGCCAGTTGTGATGAAAACAAAAAAGGAAAAAAAAGAAAGAAAAAAGAACTGCCATATTATCAGATAAGCCTGTCATTTTATTCTTATAAACACATTTTAAGAATTTTTCAAAGAATTGTACATTTCTTACAAACTCTGTCCTAAGACATCTAATGAATCCGTCCCCAGAATATAAGTAGAAAGAGCTGCGAGCGGCGGACCGTGCAAGAGGGCGGTCTCTACTTTAGTTTACTAATTCCTGTTGCTTTTAATGAGCTCATTAATATTCACTGGAGCCATTTCCCCCCTCCTCTTTAGCGCCTAATTACCAGCTTTATTCAGCTTTGCACAGCTGTAGTTCATGTATTATTCATTGTTAATTGCAACTTCGATAGTCATTAATAAAGACTTGTGTTCCTCCTTTGGAGGAGATGACGCACTCACTATGGAAGGCTGACTGTGTGTTGTGCCTCTGGTGCTATGGATGACGATGATGATGGTGATTATTATTTTGGGTGAATGTGCATCACAGCAGTGCTCAGCAGCTGTGGCGAGAGGGCGGAGTGTGTGCGCGCATGTGTGTGCGTGTCCTCTATTAAAAACGCTATTGAAATATTTGTTTGCACGCCTCAATGGCATTTAATCTCCTGTTGTTCATCAGTTTCCACTTGATTTATTTCTTCACCTTTGCTTATTTATTGAATTTAATTACACACAAAGCTACGGATTGTGGTTGTTTGTTGGTGCGAGTTTACGCCAGCAAAGTTTTTTCTTCCTTTCTTTTTTCTTTTTACACCTCCCTCTCCTCACCCCAATTCCCCCCTCTCTCTCTCTCCCCCCAAAATCAGTCATTGTAGACTTGGTAAATTGATAAAAAATTCCCACTGGGTGGCAGCCAGGGTGCCAACGGTGCCAAACGACTCTGGGTCTATGGCAGCCGGTGCCGTTCGGATAAAATATCACCCTGATAATTCTGCATTAATCGTCCAGTGCCTGCACCAATATAGATGAGGCACAGGAACAAGGAGTCTGTGGTTTTTAGGACAAGAAAATCTGTGTGTGGGAGCCATTGGTGAACCAGAGCAAGGTCACAAGGTTCTTGAGTGATTTATAGATCTTATGGATGCGTTGGAGATGTGTCTGTGGGTGACTAATTTTAGGGCAAGCTGCCCGCAGGCATTTATAGAAGTGTGTTAAGGTTTATGTGTTAATATATGCATGTTAGGGTGCAAACCTGTGTGTGGGAAATAGCTAAAAGACTTGATATTTATACATTCTATATATATATATATATATATATATATATATATATATATATATATATATATATATATATATATATATATTGTGAATTGTCTTCATTTATTGCATATGTGCCTGTTTTTTTTATTTAGGATAAGTTATACACTGTTATAGATAGATATATAGATAGATAGATAGATTTAGGGCCTAAATGTATGTTAAAGTCATTGCAATATTCACAACGTTCCTTAATTTTACATCTGCCATTCACCGTGAATATATCTTGAATATTTAATATGCTGTTCCGCCCAACCCTATTTGGGATATATGTTGTGTTGTGTGTGTGTGTGTGTTATTGAGTCAGAGAGGGAGTGACAGTGTTGACCTCCTGCCAGAGGGGAAGTGCTCAGAGCCAGAGGACTGCTAGTATGTTTCAGCATCAGCACTGACCCTCGCTGTCATTTCAGCTGATGAACTGAAGGCCGAGGATCTCCCGCAGATACGCACACATGCGTGACACAAGCACACACACACACACACACACACACCTCGCTCCGGGGTGAGTCAGTAATAGGACTATGAGTCACGTATACGGGTCTATGAATCATGGGTTTCTCAGTAAAGCTCTGCTCCATAGGAAGCACTTTCACCCTTACGTGCTACTATCTACACATGCTCTCCTGCAGTGACTTAAGTGGCAGCTTGGAGATAAGATTATGAATGTGATCTAAATGTTTCATGAAATATGTCTGCATACTGTGTTATGACACATGCATGTGTTCAATCCTATGCACATATTTATGTGGAGCAGGTTGCATTATATATTTGCAAAGATATTGTAATGACTAAATATTTTATTTATTTGGGATGGATGATATAAATGTATGATAAATAATAAGTGAATAAATAAGTAATAAATAAATGTTAACTGAAAATAGATCAAATAAATAATCGGATATTTTTTGTTTTGTCTTTAGTGCCTTGTTGTTTGACCCAGTTTAGTGTGTGCGTGTGATTACTGTACTAAGTTCTCCTGTTGTCTATTAATTAACCTATTAGTTCTCATTTGGTTTAGTACTTATATTCCCATGTTTCCTGAGTTTGGTGTCTTGTCTTAACATCGTGTTTGGACGTGTTGCTAGCCTGTTTCTCTGTATGTCCCTGCTATTTGGATTAAAGATTATTTCCCACATTATTCCATCTTTGTGAGTACACTGTTTAACACGTTTCGTTTCAATAGCATCATACCATTTTTGCATGTAGATATATCATTTATAAATGGAATTTCATTTTCTATCAAATTTTGGAGAAAGCCAATGCTTGCCATGTAATCTGAAAGCAATCCCCCTACCTGCCATTGTTACTAGAATAAAAAAAGGCTGCGCACACACATACACACACAAACACATAGCAGCAGCAGAAGAAACATTGACACACACTGTTGGAACGAGTTTGACGAAGCAAATAACTCCCATTCAGGGGCTTTCATGCCTGTCCGCCATTCTGCTATCTGAGGCTCCCGGGCTGTGCAGAGAAATCTCTCGATCTCTTTCCTAGGCTCGGAGACTCGCAGCGTGCCGATGGCATATCTCCAACACACCCTGATGTGACGAGCTGGTTGGATGGCAGTCTGACGGATTGAGGGCCACATACTGCGAGCCCAATCTTTGCCCCTCCCCTGCCCACCCCTCACTCTGCCAGCCCGCTGATATTGTGTCATATCATCAACACCAACCAAAGCTGGAAACGTTCTGAAAAGACTGTTGGAATGGATAAAATGGCGGGTTTTGTGAGAGATAATGACCAAAGCCATTTAGAATCTCGACTGGACTCTTTTTTACGACTTCTCGGGCCAATGAGTTTGATCTTATGGGGTCTTTATTCATTGCTCTTCATTGACTTTACATGAGGTAAACAAAGTGGCCTTTACTTTTAGAAGATCTGCCACATCTGCACATGTGCACAATAGCCATGCACGACTGGCAGAGTCCTGTAGTTTATAAGGTCCATGCAGCACTATTACATTGCTCATCGGGTGCTGATTTACACTCCCTGCCATGGGACGAGGCTTTATTTATTTTTTCGTAGTGCCATCTTTTTCTCAGAATAACCAGGGCCCCTTCTGGAAAACGGCTTTAAAACAAAAGACTGTATGAAGGGATGAGGAAGAGGAGAGGAAAAAAGGGGTGAGAGCAGGGTCTTGAATCTCATTTGATTTACACTCTAAGGAAAGCCAAGGGGGAATTAGGAAACTAGCTGTGGAGAAACCCCCCATCACTGGCACAGGGAGACTTAGCAGTGTTGTGCCTGACTTAAGGGCATGTGTTTTTTTTATGTTAGTCTAATGGAGCCTTTCCACTGTGCTGAGATTAACTTTCCCTGCCCTCGCTCTTTGATAATGAAGTGCTTATACTACTAAGCATGCTGCAGCACATTCTGTCTTATCCAAAACCGCGAATACTGAATTGCTGTGTAGTTAGCATTAGCTTCCCGCCAAAATATTGAATGGCCTTCATGGAAAATGCAGCATAAACCAGCCTAAACTGGTTTGCTGGTCTCCCAGCCTAGTTCAACTAGTGTGTTTTGTGCCAGTTTTCAAGGAGTTTCAAGGAGTATATATATATATATTAAGCAGATGGATGTGAAAATGTGCAGGGAAATGTGCAGCTAAAAAAAAAGAAAATCAAGAAATCAAGGCAGGAAATAAAACCTTCTTTTCTCTCACTGGTTTTATTGCCAAGGACTCAGCTGGCTTAGTCTCATGGTTATGTTTCATGGCTATGACGAATGTGATTAATTCATGCAGTTGTTACACTACTCTGGTCACCACTCAGAAGAAGAAGTCTGCTTGTCGCATGAACTGTGCTAGAAATGTGTAGCATAAACCCGCTTTGCTTCAGAATCTTTTCATCAAGTCTTCACGTAGTAACACAATCAAGTAGGAAAGTCTGAACCAGAGAAGGTGTCATCATCATCATCGTATTTTCAGGAGCAAGCAGTAACCTTTTTCCCCCATGTACCTTAATTCAGTTTCCCGCCTCATTTGTTGTTAACACAAGCTCCTGAGCTTGACTGCTTCCACGGCTCATGTATTCCGTCTCGTGCTTGGCCCCCTGTATTGCCGATACCAGTTTGCCAACAGAGAGCAAACGACCCGACCCCAGAGTGTTGAAAAGATGTGCCAGCATTACTCTCCACTACTGCCTGTGCTCATTGAGGGTTTCATCGCCCCTCCAAGCTCTTTGTTCTTTTATGCATTTGTAGATAAATAACCAGGTCCCATATTTGTTCTGACCTTTTTGTTCTTGTGCAGATGTACATGAGGTGTCCAAATGGACTGTTAAGGTCCAATTGCATTGTGAATCTTCTTTGCTAACAAATGTCAGATGCATCAATCGACAGCAACACGCCGAAATAACATGGAAGCAGTTGCTCTAGTAAAAAAGGAGTGAGCTTTGGTGTGTGTGTGTTTGAGCACGTGTTAAGGAGCAATTGAAAACCCTACTCATTAACTCCCAACTCTGCAGTTCCAAGTTTTCATGGATTAATCAATGCTAACTTACTTTATCAGAGCCACTTATCTTCCCAATACAGGAATCCAAGCTTGTCCCTGACCAGCAACTTGATAACAGGAAATATTTCACATTGCCAATGTTCCGAGCCACCTCAACCCCATTTCTCCTTTTACCTTCTTTAAGTCTTTGAGAGCATGTACGGGTAGGTATTAAGGGTGATTCTAGCTCACAGAAAAGTTCATTTTGCAGATTTTCCTTCTGTAATTTGTAACTGTACCACATTAAGACAGGCGCTTAACAGAGCTTAGATAAGCTGCACTATTCTGCAGGATTCAAGGAATCCAGATGCAGTTATGAAGGCATGAGTTTAAAGTCTGTCCCTGGTGCAGACGGTCATTTCTAGCTTTACTGACAGACTGAATCCCCTCTTCCGCTCATTGTCTGGGAGAAATGCTACTGTTTGATCTTTCTTCTCCTGATCGACCATTGGAGGCAGGCATCTCCTTAAGATGTAGTTTGCCCTCTCTCTCTCTCTTGCTCTTCTGCCTCAGGTACTGCCTCAGATGTGTCGGCCTACTCTGATGAGCTATTTATGTATGCGTTTATTTATCTATTTATTACATGTGGTTGCTCAGCGGTCATATCTCCCAGTCTACCTCCGGGGAAGGTTGCGCTACAGACCGACAGCCAACTTGACAAGTTATTTGATTTTGGCAGGGTCGTAACCAGTTGTTAACAACCCACACCCCTTTCCCCCTCCCTTCTTCCTGCTGCCCTCTTTGTTGTCTAAAGCAATAACCGGCTCATTATGGGATGTGAGAAATATCTACTAAGAGATTATGCTCAAAATAAAAGGCGTGAAAGGTGATGGGAAATGGATCCTTGCAGCATCTGTAATTAGCTAAGGGGATTGTGGACAATGCTCCCCAGAGAGTCTTCTGCGTGCTACCCCCACTCAACTTGATGGCTGCCACAGTGGTGTTCAGAGCCACATTGAGTGTGTAATTAATGCATTTACTGTATGTACTGCTGGCCTGTTTGGCTCCTCTTCAGTTAGAGGGCATTTACAACTGGGAGCTAACAGGGGCACAAGGTTACAGCTGCTCCAGTTTTCCTGGCCCTCGCTCTCTCCACTGTCACAACAGCTACACCATTAGAGTTGGTCTGTTTGAAAGCCAAATAGCGTAAACTTATCTTTGTTTGTGCTGATTGCATCTTGCAATGTGTAGATCGTCCTGCACAGTTTCTCTCTCGCTTCTTTCATCTTCATGGCGCCGTTTCGAAATCGTGATGGAGAATGTTAAAAGTGCTGAGTCATTTGTCTGATCGGCTAAGTGAAACACATTTGGAGCAAATGAGTCAGGAAAAGAAGTGATTGAAATAGCAGTGGAAATTTCCATGAGAGAGGAGCTAGGGTTTCTGTAGAGGAGCGCGTGGGCTGAGGCAGATGGAGGCAAGGGTCTAATCCCCTCACACACATACACACGCACACACTTCGCCACAGGAACACTGAAGGGCAAATGTTTGAATCATTTAAAACTCAAGGGAACCGGATCTATTCCAGTGCCCAATGGCATGCTGGAAATGAATGCGGGCAATGACCTGCAGTGCCGCTTAATTAACAGACAGAAGACTGAGAGTCCAGAGACATGGAGATAGACAGGGATATATAGATAGGAGCGATAAAGATGGATGGTATTTGGATGACTGATCCTTATCGTGCCAGGTTTACTGGTACTGAAGGAGTAGTCAATTGGGGTTGGGGTGATTGCCCCACCTGTCTCCAACCTTTTACATCTGTAGTAACTTTTATGCATGAGAAGTCAAACCATAAAACGAAAAGTGCACCAGCTAGAATCACTAGTGGGATGTCAGATGACTCGTAAGTCTGAAAGGATCATTGGATGTTGCTAACATGCATCGTGGGACCTTCCCTATAGCCCAGTCCTTGAAGATATGACCCTGCTTCCTAAAGATAGGCTGGCTGACCAAAGCCTAGGCGATTTTGATGATATAGTGGTCCCTTATTTAATCAACTGGCAGCATTTATTTGGTGTTTGTTACCCTCCTTTGACCTGTGGGGACTATTAAATGTCACTCCCCTGAGAAAGAGAGACAACTTTGCCCAACTTTGCTTCACCTTTAAAGGTCAATTGTTGCCATGGTGACAGTTGCACCCCTTTCAAACCAACCAATCTGTGTCAGCTTCCTTTTAGTTTCCGACTTGTTTTCACCTCTATATCGCATTATCTCTTTCTCGCTCTCTCTCCAACCTTCTCGCCTTCCCCTTGTCCTGACAGATTACAGGATGTTTTTCTTCAATGTTTGGCCTCCGATACGGTGGCTGACGTTTTTATTAAAAGTACTAGTCATGAACGTGGGGGCTTAAGTGAAGGTGCAACAGGCAGGACGGACGCGACCAGACTCCCCCGTAGCATCACCACAGCCCATTGATGAGAATTAATTCAGCAGCCGATATGCAGAGAGGCGGGAGAAACCAGGAGGATTAGAACTTGAGTTTTCCAGTCACGGTACAGCAATTTATTAGAATTTGTTTGCTTGGCCCTGAAGTCTTCATACCCCCACCCTGATGGAACGAGAGTGAGAGAGAGGCTGGAGGTGGGGAGAGTGAAGGAGAGGAGGGGCTTGGGGGCCGTGGGATTGAGATGCAAATGAAGAGACAGTCAGCAAAACCCGACTTCAAGGGATTTAAGCCACTTTGACAGTTACACTGTCTCCTAATCAGCCACAATGCGATATATAGTGATTTACCCCTCTTTTCACACTTAAAATTAATACAATAGGAATGTGGATGAGATTTCAGTGTGGGTGGGGCTATCTAGTGCACTATTCTTGTTTTTGTTGCTAAACCCCATTTACACATTCAAAAGTCTTTCTATATAACTTATGGTATTGACCAGAGGCTACAAATTAGATGACATCAAACTTCAGCTAAAAGTTATTTTGTGGTTTTATTGTGATTTAATTTTTGGTTTGACTGTTTCCAGAGTCAAATACTTGTTTCTTTAAATATTCCTTTATATACAAAGGTACTGTAGTGATATAAATTGTTTGATATGTGGCATTGAGTTATTTACGTGTTTATATGCCAAGACGTAGTACTTACATAATGCTCCAAAATACCTGGTAAACACATGGTAATAAAAACATAAGAGTATATTAAAGCAGTGGCAGTAGACCCTTTATACAATGATTTTAAAAGGTAGTATCGTAGCACAAGGTTATACAAAATACAGTGTGGTACAGCATCTTTGTGGAACAATTTCTGATGACTGGGATAATATTGAAATAACTGCTTGTTTGGAATTAAGCGTTTAGTTTTGACAGAGGAAAACGTCAAAATAACAGACGTTTAGACAGCAACATGACTTTCAAATGATTAAAAAAAATCTTTTTGCATGTTTCTTATGCATAGTTTCTTGACATAGCAGGTTTGTTAATAATGCAAATGATTTGGGTACACCCACATCATCCTGTGTGAATTGAAAATGACTTTAAAGAGACTTTCACTGTAGTGTTCCTGTAGCTCAACTGGAAGAGCGTTGCGTTAGCAAGTAAGCTAGTGCAAGGTTGAGGGTTCGATTCCCCGGGAACACATGGTAAGTAAAAATTGATAGCCTGAATGCACTGTAAGTTGCTTTGGATAAAAGCATCTGCTAAATTTATAAAGTTAAAGTTAAGTAAGTAGTTGCTGTTGAATCTTTAAAGGAATAGCCCCCCCACCCCATACAAGCACCATACACATTTTGTTAATGTCGTCAGTATGATTTATACACTGTATTATAAGTCTTCTGAAGCTTCATGAAGGTTTGTTTGAGAAACTGACATTTTTGAATGTGCTAGTTCTTTAATTTGATTTACTCTGATTTGCTTTTGAGTCATATGCAGATGTCAAAACTTGAAATATCTTGTGTTTTCAACCGCCCTATACCAAGTCCAAAGACTTTATTGAAGAATTTATGAGACAGAGGGTGAATTAGCTTCATGAATGAGGTGCTCTCACGAATCTTCTGCTTTCATGGGTTAGGAAAAATACAATATTAACCTTTAATGGCCTAAAATGAAAGGCACACATATAACCTTGTTGACAAGAAGTGTGTATTTTAAGAGGATTCTGGGTAGAGAAGCAAAAGTAGCAAAGTTCAGGAAGAACTATAGCGTTAAGTTAGTGTTATGCTGGGAAGTGGGCTGCAATATGATGTGACAGACATTGAGTCAGCTTCTGTTATTTAGGGCCTGAGCTCAGCAGGAAAGCATCTCTTTAGCCATGCATTCCCAGCATGCAGTGTGGATGCAGCTTTCCACCTTATCAGCTGCAGCAGGGATTTAGAACGCTGAGCTATACCGGAAGCGTCTGAAAAATTAAGACGAGAATGCATTGGAGAACTTTGAAAGGAATGTGTTTCTATATCCTTCCACATTATGCAATGCTCCAGATGAACAGGAAATGCTTAATATTAAATGAAAGGAGAAATAACACAGACATGATTGTAAGAAAAACTGCCGCTATTAAAATGTCATTCATATTCAAAACAGGGACCTTTTATTGGTAAGGAAAGTCTATTTTGCTGCCATGTTTGGCCAGATATACAGCAGACAGATTTATCTCAGGACTATAAATAATTTACTATGTCTAAATCCCTCCAAAAATATCATGACCCAGAGAGCTGAATTATGAAATTTTTTACATATTCCAGTGATAGGCTGGACATGAATTAATTGATACTAAAATCGTCGAAAGATTTGAAAATGAATTCGATACATCTTCAAGGGCCCAGGCTCATTAATAAGTCACAGTAAATAAACACAATATGTCAGCATGCAAAACGTATGGGAAGTTGTAGTTCTTACGGAACCATGTATCATTGAATGTCTATCTGGCACGTTGACGTTAAAAACTATTCCTTGGCTTCAACTGTGTGTCATGTGTAGCATATCTGATAAAAATAGTTAATCTAGTGTTTTTAATACGTTAAAGCTCCAGTATGCGATTTATGACCACAAGAGGGCGCATTTCCAACAATAACAAAGGCGAAGCTTGATGACGCTATGAAGCAGGTGACGATGGGAGATGTCTTTTTTAATGCGTTTTCACCATAGCAATGTATCTTAATTGGATAAACGAATCATGATCACGGATGAGGTAATTTATTCGTTTTTGTATTACCTGTATATCTGATCATATTATTTTATGTCATCATAATTAATGAACTGCAAGGAACGTGAAATGTTATACTATATTACCACATTACAACTTACAGCTATTTGTTAAATGATTTGTTGGGTTAATGTTGTCCAGTGTTACGTGTTTAATGCCGTGTTGTTTAACGTGCTCAAACCAATCGTTCTAAAAGTACATTTGAACGAACATTTGCAAGTAATGACTAAATATATTTTTAGCAACACATATCCAATCGTATTTAATTGTACTGCCATAATCTCGGTCACCACACGTGATAAAAATCCTTACCTTAGTACAAAGAGCAATTTAACTTTGTTTATAAGTGCTATTATTGACAGTTGCATGTGTTGCAGGGAAACACAGATACATCCTCACTGGAATTATCAAATCCAGATGAGACCTGGACCATCTTTACTGTAACTATTGCGTTACTTGTACAATAACAAAATAAATAATTGATTTGCTTTCCTGTCTATCAATACACTCACGAGAGCAGAGTCTCTGTCAAGTCCAAGATTTTCGCGCAGCTCTCTCCATCTCGTAAACACCTGGCCGATATTTATCCTGGTTTTATTCCTCTGTTTGTCACACAGTCTGCGTGTATCCGAATATGGATTCTTACGTTTTACTGGCACTTCAATACTCGCCAAAGAGTAATCGTGATCCATAACAACGACAACCAAACCATACGTGCGGCTATAACATAACCACCACTTCTGCATTTGACCATGTGATATTCCGGTGTGGTGGAACATCACATGGTCTACACCGGAAAAAAAGTATAGAGCGGACATTGCTTCACTGAAAGGCGACATTTCTTTTCCGGGACGGCCAGTTATTTAAAATCGGAACTTCTCTGAAATAAAAAATCTTTGGAGACTTTTGAGATATTGTAAGTACACAGCTGGAAGAAAATTTATCACACTGTGCGAGTTATTTTCAGAAATTTTATTACAAAATTCCTCCATATTGGAGCTTTAACTTCAGAATGTCCGGGAACAACACATGATTATATAGTACTTTCAGCAAAATGTATTGTAAACTTAACTAAACTTTCAGAAAACTCAAGTAAACTTTGAGAAACATGTCATGTCAAATATGCAAGAAAGAATGCTAAGCTAAAGGCATTGACATTGACAAGCTTCTGATTTTTTTTTTCTTGTAGCTTAGCATTGATGAATATGAAAGATATGCGAAAGTATCGTGTGACATACTGACTATACTGTATATGAGGTATATTTATTCTTAACAAGAGTAGCGCAGAGAGCTATGGCAGGCTGGGTGGTAGCTAACGTGCTGTTTGAGTATATGTGTGTGTGTGTGTGTGTTTGTGCGGCTGCATGCCAGCTTTACGGTGACGGGGTCATTTACATATAAATGAAAGTTGCCGATCACACACGGCTGACCCCATTTATTCTGGCGGACGGACAGGCAGGCTTGGCTAGCATCGACACACTGCCGAATTACTCCAAATTACCACATTTCCATCACCACATCAGCCCTGTCAAACAAGTGCTCATTGTCGCCACATTTTCTCTTCCTTTTTTCCTCTTGCAACCTCCTCCCCCCAACCCTTTCTCCACCATAAGGAATAAGTCTAATTGGTAATGGAGAATTTAAAAGGGCTGTCACTGCCTGTGCTAGGCACCCGGGCAGCAACCCACCATACTGAATTAGAGAGATGTTTTGTGTTGGGTGCGAAACTGAGACAGTGTGGTAAAAACCTCAGAGATAATAGATCATCAGGGATGTAGAATTGGAATAGCGGAAGGCTGTTTTGTAATTTAGCTGTCACGATTCTTCATCCAGCTAACATCTCGTTAGATGGCTTCTTTCTAAATGAGAATTTGTAGCTCTCTTTCATTTGTGAAGTATTAACAGTCACAACAGTCTTTCTTTAATTTGGTGTGGGTGCACACTTTACATTACTAATCGCAGACTAGGTACGCCAAATACTAGATAATTATGCAACTCTCCCTGTGAGGCGATCGGTCTAGCTAAAATTGTGGATTTCTCCCAATTGTTATTCCCGAGAGTGCTATTCTGGAATAATCCATCCTGACTCTGGGAGCTGAGAAGCTGTGATACAGAAATATTGAAGTTGCTCCCTTACCTTGTCAAACCATGATGAAGAGAAATCTCTGCAGCAAGACCTCCCAAATATCATTTATTTGATATTCCATCCACCTAGCGTATCTATAATCTTGGGTTGCTTCAGAGCAAGAAGCAATCAGTAGCACCATGAAATCAATGGCAAGGACAATTATGAGTGAGCGTGGAGGTTAACAGGACGTGTATGTCCGTGCTATCATGATGCAGCCGGTGAAACGATGGTTACCTGTCCCTAGTAGGAATAGGTCAAGCGGTCACTGCATGACAAGACCAGGATTGTGACTTGAGACCTCTAGAACCTGAGGCTAACCTGTCCAGTCAGTAATGTCATTGGTGACTTTGGGATTCGATTAGTGGCCTTGGAAGAGGAGCTGGCCCAAAGCCCAGAGGTACAGCCATAATTGATCTGTCATAGAAGATGCCCCTGCAACCTCCCTTGTGGCCCCAGCTGAATCCCCCAAAAGCCTGCTCCCCGTGTCTCCATCTCCACCTGGAGAATGAAGCCATAAAGTGGCCTGAAGGTCACATTTAATGATTGAGATGGAAAATAAAGAGGCCCGAGATGTTGGATACTGACCATAATTGCCAGTGAACAGTGGGGTTATTTGATATTGATTCTCAATGAGGGGAATTCATGATGTCTATGCAGGGCATTTACGTGTCTGCTCGATGACTGTATGCCAGTCAATACCGCTGTGCGGCACCTGGGAACCCGAGGAGACCCTCCATCCCGAGGCTTATTTGAATGGGCGAATTGTTATTGGTTCTCTCTTCTCTGCAGCCGTTGTGTGACCTCATTTGTATTTTTAGTGAATTATTCTGGTTGCACAACCTGAACCCACTTAAGCGTGTCACTTAGCATTTGTTGAAGTTTCGCCGGGGTGTGGGCCTCATCAGGTTTCCGCCTGGGAGTCTGCGGTTAAGTGTCCGCTTGTCATGTTTATTTATTTCATTCTTTTTTCTTTTTTCTTTTTTCTTTTTGTATTTTGTAATTCAGGATTGCAAAGCTGATGGTGGCTGTCTAGGTTGTTTAAACCAGCAATCCTCAACCGGTTTTGCTCTTACAAGTGGTGTTCTAACACAGAAAGAGTTTGGCATTGTTGGAACCCGTATTTCATGTAATACAATGTGTCTCAACCATATCAATTATCGGCAAATAGAGAGATTTTTTCCTTTAAATGCATCACTGTCTGCCTTTTGCCTTCATCTATCACTCACTTAAAATCTTTAAAAATACAAATAATTTAGTTACACTGTTAAATGTAATCTTTAAAAAACAAAATCTCAAAATACATTTTTCACACAGTAATGTTGTGTTGTTTATGTTTACTTATTACATTTTAAAGTAATATTTAATTTAGTTTATTATAGACAAAATAGAACATACTTTTGATATTGGATGTTAATTCAATGATTATTGGCATCAGCTAGAATTTTACTATAAATTGAAAAACTAAATAGTATTAATTTTCAATATTTTCCCTTTATTCATTAAAGATGATCTGTTTATTGGTATTGCCCATAATTTTACCATCAGTATTTATTTTCTTTTACCTTGTCAGGTGTTTGAGAATTACAAGTCACGCAATCTATCTGTGTTAGCATCTTTCTAATTTGACTTCCTTTTCCTAAGTGAGAAATGAATTAGCGCCAAACTTCTGTGTTAGCATCTTGCTAATCTGGTTTCCTTTTCCTAAATGAGAAATAAATTAGCGCCAAAATCCATTTGATTGGATACACAACTTTAGTTGTCGACACCAATACTAAAGATACAAGAAGTATTTTATCCTGTCTTTTGAAAGCTGAAAAACTTTTTTATTTTGCTAAATGACTAGTTTAGCATTGTTGTTGTATTTAGCATTGTTTTTACCGGTTGTCCACAACCCTATCAGAACAGACCTGCGGATATTTTTCACGACCCACAAGTTGAGAAACCACAGTTTTAAACAGCTAAAGGATAAAGAACAGGTGAAGGTGTTGCCATACGCACAGCAGCGTAATCCTGATAAGTCGTCATTAGATTACCTGCCGGTGTCAGTAAAATGCTGCAAATCCGCTGAAAACTCATCCTGGCCTAACTTGAAAACATGACCATGTTAAAGCCGCTAAGTCTGATCCCAATTTGAATAATCTTAACTGTTTATATGTGGTGAGATGCCTAATCCCTGTGACTCACACTATAAGGGGCACTCACTTGAACGCATGACGTACTAGTGTGGAAGTACAAATGACACAAAATATTGAAATTGGCCCCTGTAGGCAATTACTCATTCTTGTCCATGCCTCACGTTTTTGTTTTTGTTTTGACACTTTATTATGCATGGAAAATCACTCTTCTATGGCCCTACACCAACCCTACACTTAACCCTAACCCTCACAGGAAACTTTGTGCATTTTTACTTTCTCAAAAAAGGCCATTCTGTATGATTTATAAGCATTTTGAAAAATGGGGACATGGGTTATGTCCTCATAAGTCACCCTCTCCTTGTAATACCTGTGTCATACCCATGTCATTATACAGAGTTGTGTCCTGATATGTCACAAAAACAAGAGCACACACACACACACACACAATTGCGATGTCAAGTGTTCATGGTAAGAATATGTTGGACCACATGCCCCCTGGCCACATGTGTTGTTGATTCGTCTGCAGTACCTTGGACTTTTTATTGATTTATTTTAAACAAGGTGGAAAAAAATACTTGAGAAATGAGAAGCTTGAGGTGACAAAAAATGATGGAGGAAGTTAGAAAAAATATAAACATTTTCTTTTTAAAAGACTAGATCTAACAACTTTTTGTGGCATTTTATGAATATTTTGACACATAAAAAAAAGTGATTTAAAATTTTGAAATTAGCTCTAATTTTTCTAATTATAAAATCACAACCATCTTTTCAGATTCCATTCTGAATCTGGCCAGACATATAGCAATCACATCACAGGACTATCGCATAAATCTGGCTTTGTTGCATCTTTTTCTAGCCAAGAACCGCCCACTTTAGCGAAACACCTCAGTTCTTGTTTTTATGCACTTTTTAGTCTAAATAATAGAAATTTAACAAAAAGGATACAATAATTGAAAAAAATAGTGAGGCAGTATCTGTGAATGCTTGTACAGAACCCTAACTACACTTGAAAAAAAATGGGTTGTTGAGAGCGAGGGAGGAAAAGACATTAACTTTATTTAAAAATCATTTTTATTTTCCTCCATTTCAGTGGTTTCTTAATGGTCTCCGAGCACAGAATTGGCAAAAATGGGCATCTGTGACACGCCACAGTTACCCCAATAAAATGACTCCCTGCTTAGTGAATCCTAAGTTGTGCTCTACCTAATCAATGCCCCCCATTAATTCTTCTTAGCTTGGTTTTAACGGTACAAGCCTGGAGTTTAGCACTCCACAAAAGCCACCTGTTCTGAATGGGTCACCTTTATAAGTCTCGGGCCCTGAATTGATTTTCAGCAGGACTTATTTCATGAACCAGGTCTTTGGGACAAGACACAGATGAAGATGAACTAGGAGGCTAAATCACTTTTCTTTGGTCTCTTTTTTAGCTCGTCCTACCTTTCGCTTGAACCCCCCCGCACCTTTTCCCATAATTCTCTTCGGTCATGTTTCCAGTGGAGTGCAGCCCACGCGGAGTTTCAGAAGAAGACATTTTTTTTGCACTTAACGTCTTAACACCAAGATGGATACATCATCTGTCACATTTGAGTTGGTCTATGTGAATTACTAGCATGTGTAAACAGGCCTTCACAGGCGGTGGGTTAAAATATCAAGCGCTATGTGCATGTTTAAGATTGCTCAAGCATTAACTAGAAGCCTAGCAGAGGGTTGATTTCCTCAAATGTAAATGCTGCATGATTTAGCAGGTTTCCATAGCTTTACAAATGGAATATGAAGAGTGCGTGAATTTGTAAAAAATGAATGCATTATTAAAGAAAGCAAACCTCCTCGTGCCAGAAGGCCAGAGTTCACGCAGAGTGCAGGGCATTCGAGGGAGTCGCTTCATCTCTCTTTCATTCGGTCTTGCCGTATTTCTCCCAGCGTCACGGACATCAACGTTGACACCTTTAAATGCGATGCTCCCTGTTGAATTAATACCGGGGCAAAATAAATGTCCCTGGATGGTTGTACGCATAGGATGACGGGAAGCAAGCATCTGTCAGCGTGGTGGGATGGACACAGGTGGCGGAAATGATTATGGAAATGTTTATGGAAGGGCCTTGTCTCTCAGTGGGATACAGCTTAAAGAAAGGAAGGAATTCGAGAGAGGAAAAATCAACCCACTTCCCTTGGGTGTACAAATATTCTTTAAAAAGGTTTAATTATTGCCTTTTCATTGCAATTTAGAGATTAAAACGCTATGAGCATCTTGTCAATCGCTTGTAAACTCATGTACCCTTCTATTAAAAGCAAAATAGATGTACTCTGAGATGGACAGACACTTACATCATGTTTTCTCAATAACTGCACTGTGTTTTCACGTAGTTGGAGTCCTCCGGGGCAGGATATGGAAAATGCTGGAGTTCATCTGCCTGTCAGCACCGAGGTCACGCTAGTTCAAGGTCTAAACTGCTGCGTGTGTTTTATTTGGCTTGTTTGTATACTCGATGTACAGGAGGATGCGGGGAAGTTGTTTCATGAAGGATTTAAATCTATTTATGGCATAAGAAGGAATTTAGCTTGTGGCTTGTTTTGCTGAATTTAACGTGTTTCTGGGGTTGTAACATATGTAATTCTTTTTTCTGTATTTATTGTTTTAAAGCACATATTTTGCAATAAAAATGTTCTGTTACTGTATGTATTTATAGATAAGATAACACAAAATGTAGGCACAAAAGTTCATCCAGTTTAATAACTCTTTATTATTCAACAAAACAGTGAAAGCTAAAAAAAGAAGGCGGTTTTCATTTCATTTCTGGTTCTAATAAAACAGTTCTTGTAACCGAAAAACTGACAAAGCTGAAAGCAAATGCAGTTGATGTGTGTGTGTATGTATATGTACAAACAGGCACACACATATACAAATATACACATAAATAAGTTACTTTCAAATAAGGAAAAACAGACTTGATAGATTATATATTTCGTTTTATTTATGTAACAAACTTATTTTAATTTTTTTTTTTTTCACCATTTACAAAAAAAAAAAAAAACATTTGTGGATGTACTATACATTAGTGATCAAATGAATACAAGCCCTAAATTGTTATTTATTTATTTATTTAGTCATCTGTGTCTGTCTGATTGGATTGGTAATAGAAGCAGATAATGAGGGTCTTATTTAAATCGTATACTCTTTATCTATGCCAGAGTGGAGTTGTTATTGGAGTTGACTTGGACTGCAACTGTAGACAGATGGACTAAGCATGCTGGATCCTCGTTGAGTTCTAGTCTGTACAAACACACTCACAATGCCACATAGCCTCGTCTGTAAAACACTGAACACACAAAGATCTGTTGTTTCACTATCGATGGTCAAGGCAACAGCGATTTAGATCAAGAAATGGACAATGGGTTGAAAAATAAGACTGGTTTAATTGGACACAGCCTTTGAGGTCAACAATAAAAGTCCTCAATTTTAAACCTATTTATTTAGCAAGATTATTTGGTTAAATGCAATTTACTATTTGCATTTAGCATAGTTTTTTTTTCATTCTTTTCATACTGTCCAAACCCTGCCAGAAGAGACCAGCGACCCATTTTTGAGTTGCCACCCACCAGTTGAGAACTGCTGCAGGCGGGCACATTACCATTATTGCATCATCTTTCATGGCAGATAGGTGAATGACTTTGAGCAAATGCCACTTCTGGCTTCAGGTCTTTCTCTCTTCCCCTTTCCATCTGTCTATTCTCCCATCTCCTAGTTGTTCCCCCCGGCTTTTTTCTTCTGTCCACACCTGACACTTGGTCGACTTGCATCACTGCCTCCCTCTCTCCTCTGCCTCGTTCCTTTCAGTTCTGCCGTTGTCATCCCTTTAGGACCACGAGGTTGAAACAGGTTAGATGTGGCATGGAAGGGTGTAAGGTGGCTTAAAAAGGTAAAAATAATAATAATAACACTACAAGCTGTGGTGAATTGCTAATATGCTATCATAGCGCTGAGAAGGCGTTGGCTCACCGGAGGTCTGTAACCCATTAAAGAAACGTAAACTTGGCATTGGTATTCTGGAAATTATGGGTCACTGACCGGGAAGCGGTGCTGGCCTCCCATTGGTTAGAGGAGTTCCCTGTAAACTGTAACAATCCTGCAGTGGCAGTGATAGCAAGGGGAGCTTCCCCCTTGTTCCACCACGGCAGGGCAAAGCATACACAGAGCTCAAAACCATCAACCCCAGTGGATACTGTATTAACACATCCTAAAGAGATCTGGCAATCAAAATGCTAAGGTGACCAGTGTGTAGTTTTGCATATTTATGATACTTTATTTAATCTGGCCTGACATGTTTTTTTCAAAATGGATTTAGCCATGATAAACAAAGCAAAAGTATTTGAATGCGCAAATGAAATACTTCAAATTTTTGTTAAGAAGTTACTGATACTGTATGCACATGTTTTACGTGATTGAAGGCAATGAACGCACACAGTTTTTAATTATGAGTGGTTTATTGGGATATTGAGGACTAAATTCTTTCAAGTTAGAAACAGATATTGAGTGACTGTCTTTGGAGGTGTTTTGAAGTCCTACAAGGTCATATATTATTATTTGTTTTTATTGTTTTCTCATGATCCTCTCATATTTTCTAGCCAATTAAAAACAAGAAATCAAGAAAATAGCTTTTATGTGAAGATCATCAAAGTCCAGTTGAGATCTTGAAAAAAAGACTTTTGTTATGTCAAGATCATGAGACATTTAGGTGGAGATCTCAAGAAATGTAGGTCAGTATCTCAAGAAAACAATTTACGCTAGATCTCGACCTTTTTCCATTCCGACATAAAAGTTGAGGCAGGATCTCAAGAAAACAACTTTTGTTTTGCTGAGATGTCATGAAACAAAAGCAAATCGGGATAAAGCAATCTTGTTAATCTGAAATAGAAAAATAAGGCAAGGTCTTGATAAAACTTTTGATGTGGCAATATCCCAGAACAAAGCAAAAACAGGAGAAAATAACAAATGTTATCAAAAGATTACAAGAAATTTAAGTCAAGAGCTCAATAAACAATCTTATGTTTTAGTTTTTTTCTAGAAAATCAGCTTGTTTTGTTGAGATCACAAGAAAATAAAGTCAAGAACTCAAAATAGTCTTTTATGTCCAGATCTCAAGAAAATCGTTTATGTTGAGATCACTTAACATCTGGACAACAAAACCTTTTGTTAGATCGAGATCACAAGAAAATATAATATATATAACAGATGACAAAACAAACAAACAAAAAAACAATCTCCTGTGCTTTCCTTAGATGTGCGTATATTAGATCAATATTATTTAGGGTAATTAATAATTAATGAGAAGGCGTGGCCTAATCATCAGAGGGTTAGCTTTTCCAGCTATTGTATTCAGAAGCATTATTTGGAAGTGTTTCGTTTGTCATCCCCTGTTTTTAAAGCTGTCATTATGAAACTTTGAAGGCATAAGAGTAGCTTAACATGATTGCCAGCATTTTGACATGAAACGGCACCAATTGCTCTTCAGATAGGTTCTACAAAACAGGGTCGGAAACAAAATTGAGAATGAAAAGAGATCAAAACAAACATCAAGGTACTTCTTAGGAATTTGTTGACGGAGATTTTCTTCCTCCAACAAACCCCACGTCTCTTTCCAGAAAGTGATGACTGTCTTTGAGCTGCAAACGCCTTTACCTGAGATGTCTGGGAAAGATGCCCTTCCCCTGATAAAAGACCACGGCTGCTGTGAAGTCAGGGAATCTCTCTTGTGCACTACCTTTCTGTCTTTATCTCACTTTGACACTCCGGTGACTGGCTTTTGAGCATTTGTAGGATTACAGCCTTTTTATGTTATTTTATTAAAAAAAAATGTTATGTTCTTGTTGAGTTTTTCAGTCCAGACCTTTCATCCACTTCTAGGTAAACCTGTGTTAAAACTAGGTTCGCTCCAGGAACCGTTGTTTCTGATGGTCTTCAGTGGGATCCTGGTCGTGGTGCTGTGAAAGGTCAGCAGCTACTTCTTGTGGCGCAAACTAAGGAGGCAGAGGAACGTTAAGGTGGAAAAGATTTAATCTAGACCACTGACCTTTTGAGGGACGTCAGACTGAAAGTTCACGCTTGATGTGGCTTGAGATAACTCGACGCTAGCTGGACCACAGTGTTAGACATTTTCAGAGCGCTGTAGACATTCCAGATTGCTCAGAAAGTGTGGTGTCAGTGGTCGAAGTACTGGAGCTACATCCGACCTCCAGGATTGTGCGAATCGGAGAGAAGCTATTGGAGTTTCGACTTCAGATGCTTGCGATTGACAGGTCACTGCAGTCGATACTCTTATCAGGGCTTCTACAGAAGTGCTGGGAGCAGAATACCTCTCACGCACAAATGCTGGCAGATACTACTTCACCTCGTTCTCCCTCATCCATTTTCTGTCTCATTTTCTTCCTCTGAGAGACTCGGAGGAAGAATGACTTCCATTTTAAAGGAGTAGTTTATGACGAAAATGCATATTTTGTCTTTTATTTACCCTTGTGCTGTTTGAAACTATTTCTGTGGAGGAATAAAACAAAATTGTTTTGAAGGATATCTTAACCGCTCTTTTCCATATAACTAAATCGAATGAGCAATCGGCCTATCAAGCTTCTAAATGCTTCATAAAAGTAGCCAATATTATTTGTATGCTATATTACAGCTCTTACTTTGTAGCTTTGTGTTAGTAGCAGACTAACTGCTGGAGATGGAAGAATTACTCTCCCTCTCACCATTCCTATCTCTTCCGCTCTCACCTTCCGGTATTGTAGATTTATTAGTTGTTCCGAAGCCCAAGGCTGTTACCACACAGCGCACTTTCAAATCAATAATTGGAAATATTAATTATCGCAGCTGGGACGCTCCAATCAAAAGGTGTTTATTTCACTATTAGGAATAATAGAGGAGAAGGGGCTGTGATGGCCTGCTAATGCTAAATAATGATCAGGGAATAGGCTGTTATCTCATTGTTAAACTCCAGCCAAACTCTCTCCCTCACACACACACACACACACTCACACACTCACGCGCGCATAAGACACCCGACTCTTAATCAGACACGCTGGTTCACAGCAGGGTTGCTATATTTTTTTATTTATCTATTTGTTGTTTAATAATTGTTTATAGTTGTTGTTTTAAATTAATTAGTCAGATATTAGCATCGTCTATTATCGTGTTAGGGTCTTTTAGAGAAAATATGAAGCATTTAGTTCCATTTTTTGCAAGCTATAATTTTTATTTGAGTTAACAAAAATATAGATTTTTTCCAAAAATTATTCACAGCAGCTTTTTGTCAGCTATATGTAAAGTTTGGGTTCAATACATTTTTTTTTTCAGCCACAGCACCAAACTGTTATAAGATGTGAACCATTTTAATAATGCATGTGAATGAAAAAAGTGATGTGGTGTGAAACGCCTTTTGAACATGAAATTGCAAGGATTCTCAGGACACCACTGACCTGGAAAAAAAAATAGTGTACTATAAACATCCTTGTTTGGCTGCTATGGAAAAAAAAAATATTTTTCTCATTCACAGTTTGTAAAACCACAGCAAACCATACATTTGATCCATGTTGATGTTTGTCCTGCACGCAGTTTATGACAGAACGGCGTAAAACAAATATGGGAATCATTTCACATTCATCATAGGCGGAAGCAACAAGGCACAGTCCCAATTTTCTCGGAGCAGCTTGTTCTGAATTTCTATCTACCCCAGCACAGCGGTGCCTAATCAAACATCGCTACAGGAGAACAGACTGTCTCTCAGGAGAATGGCTGTTTCATATCCCCCACTGTATTTTGTTTACCCTGTTTGATAGCTCCCCCTTTTGAAAGACGGCAGCACGGCAAACAACATGATTATCGAGTATTGTGTGCTTGAAGAAACAGATGACAAGGACAAAGAGACGGTTGGTCCCGTAGCTACATCAGAAATCCCGAAGAATGCATTCCTGAACGCGCCCGGTCGGGATTGCTGGGGACCGGAGGAGCGCGTGCATCATCCCGAACGAGATGCAACTGACACACTCCTGTTGGGACGTGGGGATTTGAATTGTTCCGCCGAGTTTAAAAAACAGATTGGCAAACACAGGGATGCCGGTGCTTTTGCTGCGGGTGGGAAACGTATAAGTGTGCGTTTCCACCAGCACAAGTCTATCAGGATATGTGAGGGAGCACTAGGGTGGAGTCACGGCTCTGGAAATGCCACTCAACTGAGAAGCAATCTTATCTGGCAGTTGCAGGCAGTTCTTCTTGGCCTTCTATCCTCTACAGCCCCCTCCATCCCTCTGTTTTTGTCTTGGACCTCGGTGCATTAAGCATTCCGAGTGTGGAAACCTTCTCGAATCTATCACAATTAGAACAAGTGTTGTTGTTGTTGTTATTGTTTTGCAAGGCATGCAGCATAAGGCGAACTCATTGTTTTTATCTTAAGAGTAAAGAACACTTGGGCAATAAAGGCACAAAAGCAGCAGAGAGGTGCAGAAAACTCTCTCAGGACCGAAGCTAAATGAATGCTTTTCCTGTCGACAGCACGAGTTTGTCAGCTGCCGGTCGTTTTGTTTCTGGTGCATGTAAATGTGTGTGAAAAGAGCGTGTTTACAGCGTAGAGGGCATTTTTGGATAGGATGGCCTTTGTCGATTATGTCCCCACCACTTTATGAAATTGTTTGCTGAAGTGATGCATATCCATAGTCCAAATGTGATTTAAAAAAATCCTTGATTTTGTAATCTTATTTATTTATTTATACTTGGACAGAAATAAATGTTGTCTCAAATAGTTAGGAAGCTGAGCAGAGGACAAATTTAACTAAAAAATAAAAAAAATTCCACGTTTTTTTTTGTTTTTTTTTAAATGAAAATAAACAAAAATAAATAAAAGTTAAATATTATAGTATGAATTAATAGTTTGAATTAGATTTTTATTTTCATATTTTCATATTTTCAGTTTTCATGTTCAAGTTAAAGTTTTATTTTGGATTAATTATATTATATTATAATATATTATATTTATTTTATTTGACAGCTTGATAATTTATACCTATGACATTAAAGTATTCTTTGTGTGTGTGTGTGCATGCATGTGTGTGTGCTTGTGTGTCTGTTTAAATGTGTGTACCTGAAGTGTATGCCATCCCATTAGAGGTGAGAAAAATGCAACAAACTGAGTTCCATCAATACTAAATGTACAAGGGAGAAACACATTGCTCTTAGGAAAACAAATGGACCATTACACCAGCATTTTATGACCAGGACAGTGACTAGTTAGAAAGGTGAATCCATAAACCATACACGGAAGTCCAATGTGCTAGAAAAACATCTTACTGATGGCGTTTACAGATATGAGGTAGTTCTAAATGCATTCACTTACAAAACAGAATCTCCTTTATTACCAGTCATTGCATCTACAGAGTTGCATGCATATTGCAATGCATCTTTAAAAACATCTGTTTTGTCTAATGTGGGCCACTGTTTGTGTTTGTTAGATGATTTGTTTGGAATGGTTATATCTCACAATTACGTCTACTGGATTGTTCGTGTCTTTATGCTTGAGAATGTCTGTTGATTGCAATGGAGAAAACACTTGCAGTGCAGCACCATCGTAGTGTGTTAATGTATTTCAAATAGACAATTTTATTTATTTTTGAACTTTTCCTTTAACCGAAGTGTAAGACAAAGCTACTGAACTCCGACCTTCAGAAGAATTACATCTTTTGCCTTTTTCCCCTTCGCACAAAGACCCTAGTCATTATTTACGATGGATACATTTATGGAATAATTTCTCAGAGGAAGGTTATTCAGTTCCTCAAGGTGAAAATGGATACATTTAACACTTAATGAATCTGGCCTGGCCCTCTTCCTCATATATCAGCATGTTATTAAGGCGTTTTAAAATCCCATTATGGTGTTTCTCCTTGAACAAGTCATGCTTTTATGGGACTGGCCTGTCTTTAAAACTGACCTTTTTTTCAGTTTAATCACCCCCACCCACAGACACAATTGGACAGTAAAAGAAAATATGTTGAGGAGAAAGAGAAAATGTTGATCCTGTCGTCTCTCAAACGTTTCTCTGGCCCTTGAGTTGGCATCGGCACGAGATGAAAGTTGCTGCAGATTTCCAAAAGGCTTAATTTCAGGTTACAGATGGTTGGGGAGCCTGCAAAGGGCACTTCGCAAAATTTGGGTAATCTCGTCACAAATCTTGGCACAGCTCTTGGCCCTTTTTCATGCAAACTGGGCCTGCTGTGTTGCTATTAGCAGTTTGTTTTGGATCGATATAAAGCTCCCATTGGATTACAATGCATGGGAATGGATGTCATAGGGTAAAATAGGCCTTTAATACAGAATCTGTCCTGTTTTCCAACAATTAAAGAAAGTACACTTTAATGAAAACATATGTTTAAAGCTCTATTTTAATCAGCATTTACGAATATTATCACAAACCCTAATGGAAAGGACATCAAATATTAGTCACCTCATAAAGTTGCTGTAATGCTCCAATAGTCCACATTTACAACATTTCTTTCTACATTACATCCTCAGGTAGGAATAAATGGGAGAATAGAAAAACCGTTTGAGCATGATCCTGCAGCAAAATCCGTTTGAATCCTTGAACGATGGGCAAAAGAAGAAAAACAAACAAACAAAAAATAGATGTATTTCTTTTGTGTTTTGCTCAAGTTCGTAGAATAAGAACCAGTCGAGAATGGGGAAAAATTGTTGAGCGAAATACAGAGCACAAAAACTGTGATGACAGAGGCATCTAATCCAACAAATGCCATTCTTATCAGGCTTTAGTAGATTACCGTGAGCCTTCTACCCACAGAATCCCTCCTTGCCAGACACTCTCCACAGCCTAAGGGGCAGGGATCAATAGGGCTTCATTGATCTCTCTCTCTTTCTCTCTCTCTCTCTCGCGTGGTCGCACGACTGCCTCCACTTTAATTGTTGTTGCATTTCACTTCCTCATTGCCACCATCACTAGAGACTGGAACCAAGTTAACACAAAAAGGCTTGCTGATTAGGCCATAGATTTTTTTTAAGGGCAGATGTACTTTAAACTAAAGAAGCTAATTTTATGACTGTCATTTTAGATTCCTGCTCATGGAAGTGTAATTTTGGCCAAAGGTTTTAGAGATTTAAGTTTTTACCTATGGAACTAGAAGAGAGCTGCACTTACTGTAGCTGGACATATTATTAGCAATATGGTTTCTGAGTGAACTAATTTACCTGACAAGAGACCAGGTAATAGAAATCAGGGGCGCCTTTAGGGTTTTGTCTGGAGGTACAGTTAGAAACCTGCCCATGTCCCCATAGGCCTTGGCACTGATTGAATGCTTAAATAAAATGGTACTCAGTGCAAACACAGTATATTTGTAAATGCTTCTATTTCAGACAGAGAAAACAAGAGTTGTACCTGAAGTAGCATGTCAGAAATAGAAACAGTGCGCAGGTAAACTGAAGTTGATGGTACAATTCACCACTCTTGTATTTTGTATGTTTAAGGGATGCCATGTACCCTGCAAACCGACATGTAGATATTTGTATTTGATCAAAACTTAGTAAGTTTTGTGACGGACATGGGCTCAATAGTTTGAGGTTGTTGTCTTATTGTGGTGACAGTGGTTGCCTGTGCCTGAACTAACCCCTTGTCTTTTCTGTACTGTTTTTCTTCTTCTAGATGACTCGCCCCATCCAGGTGAAGCCAGCTGACAGCGAGAGCCGTGGAGGTAGGTTGTCTTGTTCTTTTATTTTTTTTCTTGATGTATCTTTTGTATGAACGTTCATGAACTTTACTCACCTTTCTCCCTGCTGAATATATCAGCAAATCTGCCCACCAATGTTGTGTTGTGTTGTGTTTTGGATGCTGGTCCCCAATATGAGATCTTTGTGTACTGATGAACCCACCAGGCATTTAGACTTTTATTAGTTCCAAAAGGATCGTGTTGGTCGAAAACTTTGCATGGGGTCTTTTCAGCAGGGCCTTTACTCACCTACCTTCCTATCTTTACAATTCTCTTTCTCTGGCTCTCTCTCCATCTATCTGATGGATGCCCAGATTATTTAGTTTAATTAAGGAGGCCGTAGTGCTAGTAAACGGAAGGGAAGTGGCTTCTGCTGCCTATCTAACCTTGCTCCCCCTGCCAAACCCATTACCGACACACCGTAAATTAAAAAGTAATTAGCTTAGATATTGAAATGGGAGCCCTGAGCCCCAGACCCCCAACTCGATGTATGGTCAAATAAAGGGGCATATTGTAAACAAAAGGTGTAAATGCCATAGGGATAGATGTTGGGGGGAAGGTAAAGAAAGGTTGGCCAAGGATGCACAACTTGCCTAACAATCAATTATATTGCAGGACACTTGCCAAGACCCTTAACTCTGGGTCTCTAGCATGTGATCTGCTGTTTACTGTAAATAGATCCATCTATAACTCACACAAACATCCTGTGGTGGAGGATTTACTGAACTTGAACGTTTTTTATTCTTATTCTGATGGTCTAAACCATGCATTGACAACTCTTCACCTGTGGGACCACTCTCCCGCAGATTTTAGTTCAAGCCCTAATCAAACACAGCAGAACAATCCCTTCAGGATTAGTAAAAAATTAGGTGTGCTTGATTCGATTTGGAACTAAAATCTGCAAGGCAGCGGCCCTCTGAAAATAGAGTTGCAGACAAAAGAATATTTAAGGGAATGACGTAAATCATCAGGCATGGGTCAACAAATTCTCAAAAAGTTTTCACTTGCAATTTTTGGAAAATGTTAAATGTCAAAGTCCCACATCCAAATGGTCCATCCCAGCAGTAGACAAGCAGGCCTTTGTAGAGGAGATTGATGCATCATAAAACCCCATCGATTTTGCCATTAAAGAGGTGTGTGCTCGTATTGACTCTGGCACTTTGCTGTCTTTGGACTTCCCTGTGAGTGGCCAGTCTTAGCGCTCCCTAGACACCCACTGGGTTTCCTTGGGTCCCTTATTGTCTTCCTCTCAGTGGCCATGCTGGAGATGGAGAATGTGCTTAGGTCAGGCCCAATAGTTGCACATCATCCTAAATGAACAGTTCAGAGTAGCACCCCAGGACCAATCCAACACCATTGTGACTTTAATGGTTGCCAGGGATTTCTTTCCCAACCCTAGGCCAATCCTAGAGGGTCCTGCTTTGAAGACTTGCTACTGCTTTAGGCAGTGCTTGCTACTGTAGCTATATGCACCAATGCTGCCTTTTTCTTCATGGCCTCTAGTCCCTAAGGTAGAGGAGGATCCATGCGTTAGAACTTAATTATGTTACTTTCTCTAATTCGAGGTGGCACCCGGATGGACACTGGTTATTCCCTCGGGTTCAAGTGGGTTGACTTTTGGGACCCTCAGTGGCTCCAGTTCTAATTATGCTCATAATCTCATTAAGTGGTTGAAAGGTCACCACACCTGTTCAAAGAAAAACAAAGGAAAGACCTTCTAAACCTCATGGAACCTTCCCCACAAGGGCTTTCTCTCAGTGGTTATTAAGGCTATAGAGCTAATGTGATTAAATTGTTCTTCTAGATGTTTTTATTTTTTTTTATAAATCAATACAATCTGTATGGTTTAGAAGGAATCCCCTGGATGGGTTACTTGACATGCTGCCTAGTTAAAATAATATTGTGGGTTATCATTAAAAGAACAGTGTACTGCCTGATAAAAGTGAGTATTTTTGATTTTATGAGGATGTCTTGAGTGGTTATAACCAATGCAAACCACATGCTTTTGGCCATGAGCTAATATTTCATGCCTTGCTGTTTGGGTGGTTCTTGTACTAAGGCTGTATTGTTAGCAAAAATTTAAAGGACTTCTGCCCAAGCAAGTGTGTCCATGCTGAGCAGAAAAGGAAGGGAGTTTGAAAATAGAAATTAAAGTGGGTTTGATTGACAACTCCCTCTGTACCATCTGAGCCTTTTTATATTAGTCCTCATCTCCAGATAACAGCATGTTTGCCTTATTGAACACTTTTCTATCCTTGCTCTGTTATGCAGCATGTGTCATTAAAAAGAGCTTTGGGGACAGATTGTACGCTCACATACACACTCGCTCTCCCTCTCCCCTGGTATCTCTGATATGAAACAGATTGATTTTGCTTCACATGCAGGCCTGATGACTGGCACAGGCTGGATATAAAGGTGGCTGCTATTGCTTTTTGAAGGGCTGTTCAATGCCTCTCAGAGGCATTTGAGCCCTAACACAGGATAAATTAGCTTTAGTCACTTTGATCTTCTACCCCCCATAGTCCCACCCATTTGAGTAGATACCCCTACACCAACCATTTTGCCTTTTTTTTAATGGGATCATCTCATTGATGGGTTTCATGTCTTAATTTTCCCTCCTAGCCTAGAAATAACATATAATTACTCCACATAGGCCAGTCAGTACAGTATATGGATTTTCCAAAACTCAGTTCATGGAAAAAGTTTTTGATACGTGCGGGTAATCCTCCATTTCCCCTTAATCACATGTATTCTGTGCATGTTCTTGTGCATATAACTGACATATTTAGAATCCTGCCTTACATTTGGAATTAAATTCCAATTCAATGTCAAATGAACATTTTGCCACAGTCTTGTGCTTCAACACATATGGAAAAACATGCACATGCTCAACCTCTCAAATAAAATGGAACAGGTCAATTTTCCCCTCAGCACCTTGACTAACTGCTAGGTTCCACTCGTGGTTAAGATTTAGCTGCACTTCACCATGCCTGCATTATCTTCAGTCTGAGGGATAGTGGGCATGATTGCATAAATTTGCTCGAATGTGTCAGTCAGGGGTAGATGTGGAGTGTGTCAATGAGTGGGGTGAGCTCTGCGGAATAATGAGTTCATCGGAAGGACCTCTCTTTCAACATGCACATGTGTGCTAGCTTGCATGCTAAAAGAAGTTGTTGGTGGAATAAGATTGTAATAAGCACAAAAGGACAATAACGGCAGAAGTAATTATAGCTTTTTCTCAGAAAAGAGAAAAAAGGGTTCCAGATTACTTCTTTCAATTACAGTTTGCTGGTTCATATTTCTGACAAATATATGCTAATCATCTTCACACACAAACATTGGCTACGTTGCATGTTTAAAACCCCATCCACATAGCTGTGAGTATTCTATGAGTCATCTATACACCTGGACTAAGAATAAAGGTTAGCTTCAAGATATATTCACATAGCATTTCTATCAGAGTATCAATGTTTGCAGTAGCAGTAACAGCTACATTTGGCACAGCAGAAATAAAGTAGCTCAAGATGGATACAGTAATGGCATGTGCTCTGTAAATATATAGTTTTCACCCAAACATGGAAATGACCCAAAGATTTACTCACCCTCAAGCCATTCTAGAGGTGTGTATGACTTTCTTCTTTCAGACGAATACAATCTGAGTTCTGGCTCTTCAAGCTTTATAACGGCAGTGAATGGTTGTTGAGATTTTGAAGCCCAAAAAATGCATTCATCCATCCATCCATCCATCATAAAAAATGCTCCACACAGCTCCGTTGGGGAAATAAAGGCATTTATGTAGAAAAATATCCATATTTATAACTTAATAAATTATAATCTGTATTTTTAGTTAGCATTAGCTTTAGCGTCTACATTTGGGGGATCAGAAACAAGGTACTTTGTATCTTAAGGTTTCCAAACATTGTAGAAGCAATTTGACTTCAATTAACATTTCAAGCCGGCAGGTTCCCAGAAAGAGGACGGGCACCTCAAGGAACATCTTTCAACTGCTGATTTTCTCGTCATACTCTGTCTCAACATGCACTTAATCGCACGCGCGATGGTCGGAAATTCATTTCAGCCCGCCTGTGCACGCGGACCACCAAAGGTTACTGTTGAACACAAGAAGTAAAGGTCAGAAATCATGTTTAGTTTTCCTCCAGCTGCGAGGTAATTCCAACCAGCAGATTGTGTCCCCGCCGAGGCAAGGCAGAGGAGCCTGGCGCAGAAGGGCGAGCAGGCACAAGGTTATCCAGTCAGTAATGCCACCACAGCCCCTTTGCTGTCACCCCTAATAAGAACTGCTCCCTTATCACTGCTACAATCACCTTGAGAAACAAACTCTTCTTGCTTTTTCCTTAGAGAAAGGCATGGACAAAGAGGTGACAGGGTTTCAGCCTGCCATTCTTATAATGGTTTATCTGCCTGGATCAAGCGGGAAGAATGAAGATAGGTTGATGGAACTTGTTTTCCTCTATCTCAGACTAAAGAGTTTGGAAAACACAAGTCAGACTGAATAGCGTGGATGTTGCTATTTGTGTTTTCTCTTTTCACACCAACCATTAACACTACATAGAATCACTGGTATTGCTTCTAGGTTGTTTAAAGCGACAGTTCACCCATCCGTGTGGAAAAAAAAGAAGATTCTGTCATGATTACTTATCATCATATGAAGCATCTGTTGCATATGATTGCTTGAGAACATTGTTCTTACATGTATACTCAGTGTTATCGGGCGGCGGTTGCTAAGTGGGCCAATGTGGTGGTTGATTGCATGGGATCTGAAGCGAGCTCTTGAGGTGTTCTGATTGGTCAGACAGGCCAAAAAAAAGCGAGGCCAAATCACTGCAATCACCAGGCTGCTGCCTCTCTCAACACTAATGACAGTCCTTCATATGTGGCCATCTCATTAAAGCTATCATGTTCTCCAGCGCCACACACACTCATGCACGCACACAATACGTCTGGCATATTTAGGACACATGAGGACATATTTCATCTTAAATGTCAAAAGCATGCCACAAAAAAATAAAAAAATAAAAAAACGGTCAGTTTCACCTTCTTACACATGAAGGGCAAGATAGATTTGGGGATCCACTTTACACACACACACACACGCACACACACACACACACACACACACACACACACACACACACACACACACAGATATACATGCATGCATGTTTACTTGGCTTCCATATGAGGACTTATTATTCGTTTTTTTTTTTTTTGATAGATACATTATTAAATTGTTAAATATTTCATATAGTGCTCTTAATTTAGAAGAAAATAATGTTCTGTTGTAATAAACAATAACGTCTAGTCAATGTTTTATCTGCCAGAATGAAATTATTAGTTTAATTGCAATATATTATTTATTAGATATATGTGTGTGTGTGTGTGTGTGTGTGTGTGTGTGTGTGTGTGTGCGTGTGTGTGTAAATATATATACACACACAAATAGTCTTATATTATTATTATTTTGAAATATGTATAAATAAATGAGATTTGCAATATTGTAATATTATCAATATGTAGTTAATTGTATATACAATTCAAAATTATTCAAACCTTTCTGCTTTTTTATTGTCATTAAGGTATATTTATAATGTTTATTTAACAATTTCTCAGCTTTGCCCCATGTAAGTTTTAAGATCATTGTGGGTGTATTTGATCCCCACAACGTAGGTAAAACCTGACCTAGACACCCTCATAAAATTGAGAAATGTTCTTTATAAAACAATATAACAGACACAGTAATGCCGACAAACACAAACAGAAGTACTGCAGTGTCCACACAGTACAGGGTAGTGCGTTGGAGTGTCCGAAAAGTCCAGATGGGGCGGGCCAGAGCCGGGCGCTGTGTGGGGAGAGCAGCTCCTTTAGCAGATGGGAGGAGATTAGGACAGAACTGCTTTGAGACACAGCTCATCCTTACACACTGCTTGCGAGTCTTACATCACACACGCAGACACACTTTTTGGCAGGCCTGAATATACCTTTTCCTAGGCAAGTGAGCATACTCAGCCTGATGAATATTACATGCAAAATCCAGGGATGGATTACAGCACAGCCATCCTTAGACATAATACGAGTCAGAATTCAGATTTAGTCGGCGTGTTGCATTTAAAACCCCTGTTTATTTTTTCTGTATTTGCCTTGAATTTGTACACTATTTTCAACTCTATTTTCTTGCACCTTGGATTGATGTCACAATGTAAAGAAACTAAAAGTGAATAAAAAGTGACGTGACATTCAGCCAAGTATGTTGACCTATATTCAGAATTCGTGCTCTGCATTTAAGTGCACACACACAGCAGTGAACACACACACACACACACACACCTGGAGCAGTGGGCATCATTTATTCTGTGGCGTCCGGGGAGCAGTTGGGGGTTTGTGCCTTGCTCAAGGGCACCTAAGTCACGGTATTGCCGGCCCAAGATTCGAACCCACAACCCAATGGTTAGGAGTCAAAATCTCTAACCACTTGGCCACGACTTCCCCTAACTAGATTCCCCTAACTGAACTGCGCTCTTGCCCACCTCTTTCAACCGAGCCAGGGACTGCTAAATTATTTGTTAATTTAATTGCATTAAGTTAAGATTTACAATAAATATTTTAATTGCTACTATGTAAAAAGGAATACTGCTGTGAAAAAGCACCTTATTTGTTTAAATAAGAAAATAAACAATTTAAATAATTGTTTAAAGTGTGTGCGAACCAAATGTTATTGCACTTTTGTTCATATAGCAGTACTTTTAAATGAAAAAAGTGCACAATACACTACTTTTGAATGCATTATTAATTTTATGCATAACAATGTGATTAATCGCGATTAAGAAAATAATTATCGTTGCCCAGCACTAATATACATATATATGTATATATATGTAATTTGTTAGTTCATCCCCCATCATTTCTGAAATTGGCACCGGTTCGCTGCTATAATGTGATTCATGACTACTAGAGAAAAGATGCTCGCCGCGGTTCTGTGCAGCTTTGTGCCGCAAATACAAAATTCAGCGCAATTCTTCTTCCTAAAGGGCGAAAATGTCTTGATGGTGTTTGCCCTTTCAAATAGCTTTCCCCCCACTCCTTTTTGCTCTATTTGTCAGCTAGACCAGACGCGTATCATTTACAGGTACATTATTTATGATGCTCACCACACCTCCTAAAATACCCCAGCAGCAGACAGACACCAGACCTTGGCAGATACACATGGGTACGGCGGGGACTCTCATGCACCATTAAAGAGAGCCCATGCTGTTTCAGAAGGCAGAGCAAAAAGCCTTTAAACAACGCCTGCTCGCTAGAACCGTGTGTGTGTGAGTCTGAGTATGTGTGTGTGTGCGTGTCATGTTGTCCGGCATGGGCTGCTGATTACCCCGCCAGGCAAGGCAAATGAGAGTGCAGGTAATGGAGAAAGAAGTGCTCACTAGTTGGTTGTAAAAGCCTCGCAGTTAGAAGATCTGTAACCTTTGCTGTGAAGCGTGAACAAAACGTCCAGCACATTAGCATCGATAACTGTGCTCTCGCGTTATGTACCTGTGGATTTTCTCATACTGGCATGCTGTGAAGAGAGTTTGTCACACTTACTAGTGCTCAACAATTAGGATTTTTATCGTTGATACGGTTGGGCCAGCAATTCAGATTTATTACTTGTTCTGCCAGTATTTTCATTGAAAAAATAAATAAATAAATAAACAAAATGATACATACATATATATATATATATATATATATATATATATATATATATATATATATATATATATATATATATATATATAATTATTTTAAGTATCCTATTTTTATTATACTCTTTTTTTTGTCTATGGTTCTATGGTTCTATTTTGTTGTAATATGGCATTTAAAGGCATGTGTTTTTTTAGCAACAGATTTTTTTTATTAGTTTTTTTATCTTTTTAATATTAATTTGTATCAAAAGACTAATTTCTCTATATATAACATGTATGTTTTAATTTTATATTTAATAAAAAAAATATATATGTGCAAATTATTATTACCACAATAATTAATGAGGTTTTTAAATAATTTATTCACTAACAGTGCATACAAACTTTTATTTATTCATTTATTTATTAATACATTTAAATTATATGAATAATAATATCATTATGATATAATTTAGTATAATTACTAAATTCTATAAATTCTTAATTTTTCAATCAATCAATTAATTAAATACATTTACAACAGCTATTATTATTTTATGTTTTATTATTCATTTATAAATTCTTTGTATTATAATTACATTCATATTCGTATGTATTTCATTAATACTTTTTTATGCAACAGTAGCTGAAAATTATACAGATATACTCCAAATCCATATCACTATCATTATTATTATTTTCTGATAGTTCCTATTTCAGTGACTTGATAACATTTTAATGTTCAGTGCATAACAGAAAGCCATCATTTCACATTTGCAAAGCATAAAAAGATATGTCCATAACATGAAACATTAAGTAACAGCAATAAAGTGTTAATGCTAATCAGTGCCTATACAAGCTTAAGTTCAGAAGCTTATTGTCCATTTATATTATTCTATTTTTTTGACATTTCAAAAGACAAAAGTTGCATAAGGTTCACTTTGTGATTTAAAACATCGTCTAATCCAAGCTAATGTGTTTTTAATTGTTCCGATATCAAGGTCTCTCAAAATCTTGAAGAAACATCTTGTCCCAGAACTAAGCTCGTTCTCCTTCTAATAAACATGATGGGACAGGGAAGAACATGAAGGTATTGGAATAAGGCTTCAAATGCTTGCAGTTACCTTTGGCTACAGGAACTCTGACCTGACACCTGAACCAATCTGTCTGGAGAGCATGAACTTCAAAGGGCACTTGATGGCAGGGAAGGCTGATTGGTAATGGCTTTTCACTTCAGATTAGCTTCTCTGATGTGAGCTCATGACTAATAACAGAGATGCACTGGCATAAAAAGGTACCAGGGATCTCAGTCTTGGAAAGGACTTAGCATATGTGATCGGTTGAAGAATCAATGCTTACGGCCACATGCAGCTTTCATTGCCCAAGGCCCTCCCATGAGGCTGTTTGACCGGCATGTCAAACAACCAATCACAGTTTGTTTCATTCAGCGTAACGTTTAGGGATGAGGAAATGTCGCCACAATAACAGACCAGTGTGTAAAACTCTTGGACGTATTTTAAGGATCCTGCTGACTTTCAGTATTTTACATACTGTTGAGAATCCATCGTTTAGTTGATCCTGATAAGCGCTCGTTGTCGCAGTTGTAAACACGAAGGCTTTATTCTTTCGTAAGGGGGTTTGGCGGCATGGCATCTTTGGTGGAATCTTTGGCGGGACGTTAAAGAACACAAACACACGCGGAAATCCTGTATACTGTATTTTCCAGACTATAAGTCTCACTTTTTTTCATAGTTTGGCTGGTCCTGCGACTTATAGTCAGGTGCGACAAAATTAATTTGACATAAACCAAGAGAAATGAACTAAAAATGAATCAAGAGAAAACATTACCACCTCCAGCCGCGAGAGGGCGCTCTATGATGCTCAGTGCTCCTGTAGTCTACACTGAAGACATAGAGCGCCCTCTTGCGGCTGTAGACGGTAACGTTTTCTCTTGGTTTTAAATAAATGTGACTTATAGTCCAGTGCGACTTATATATGTTTTTTTCCTCATCATGACGTATTTTTGGACTGATGCGACTTATACTCAGGTGCGACTTATAGTCCAAAAAATAATAATGACTTTGAAACTGTTTCCACTTTTGTGTTTCGTATGCATTAGAGACGTATGCCAATGGTCCGTGGTACCAAAAATCCTATTCTTATGTGTAGTTTCGACAGAAATAGTAGCACAGTATGCTATAGGAACACCGCATTTGAGATTTTATTTTTAAGGTTTATGAATCATTTAAGAGGTCATTTAAAATGATTCATTGATACAACTGACTCAAAAGAGTCATTCATAAAGGAAAATATTTCTGTCACATGCTAAAAATTGTGGTAATTGTGACTTTATCTCGCAATTCAGACTTTTATCTGTACACCTTATGTGTTTATGTCTCTCAATTTGGACTTGCACTCAGAATTCTGACTTTCTCAAAAAACTTTCTGTTTTTTCTTTCTATAAAGTTTATGCCTCTCAATTGTGTTTTTGTTTCTTTCATGAAATAAATAGTTATCTCACAATTCGTACTTTATTTCTTGCATTTCTGACCGAAAAATAAAAATGGCAAAATATGAACTCAGAAGTCACAATTGTGGGGCACACACTCAGAATTGTGAGAAGTTTTGCACATTCAAATCACTGTAAAACACAAAATGACTGTAAATAAGCGTCTAGAAGATAAACACAGTTAACTTTGATTTCATGCTAAAATATTTTTTTTCATCTGTTTAAGTATTTATTTAAAAATGGAACCGATTCTGATTATTTAAAAATGGAACCAATTCCCAGCCCTAGTTAAAAAAAAAACAAAAAAAATAAAAAACTCCATATTGTTGCATAATTAAGAGGGTTACGGATTAAGTAAATATCCATAAATTAAAACATGTTTTCAACAGATGGCATAACATTATTCTGTAATAAATTGGTTTGAAAGTTTTTTGAACAATCTTTTTTTCTTTTCTTCTCCAGTTCATTTAAGAGAAACAGAATTGCATTTGCCAGTTCCCTATCTGTCGGTCACTACGAGTTATGTCGACCGACAAATGGGGTCTCACTTGGGAGGCCAATCATCTCTGATTTTAAGAGAAAACGCCAATGAAATTGGCAAGTGGATTAACACACCTGAGCCACTCCCCGTGCCAGCGGGTATAAATAGGGCGACAGGTGCATCCACTCATTAGATTTTTGCTTCGGAGCCGAGTAGTGGATGAAGAAACCTCTACAAAGCCATCATCTTTGTTTTGTTCTAACTGTTCCTGGTCGGTGTGACGGCGCATTACAGCGGTGTCCCTGCGAGTCGGCGATTCCCCTGGGCGCTTCGGCTAAAAGAGACAGTTCTAAAAGAGCAAATCACGGATGATTCGCGTCTTTTTCAAGATGCCGTTTCGTCCGTGTCCTTCTGGATGCGGTCGTTTCCTGTCTTCGGTTGACGGTCACGAGCGTTGTCTGCAGTGTCTGGGCGTCCAACACGCTGAGGCTGCGCTCGTGGATGATTCATGCGTCTACTGTGGGCGTATGAACATGGCAGCGCTGCGATCGCGTCTCTCACTCCTCAAGGGGAGTGCAGCAGACCCCTCTGTCGCCACCCGTCCCGGTCTCTCTGGCTCGAGCAGAGGGCCGCCGGCTGGCGCTCTGGGAGATCTGAGGATCACAGTGAGAGCTTCTCCGCCGGGCCACGCCCCACGGACCTCTCACTCCTCACGCAGCGACTGTCCCGTGCAGCTGCCGATTGATTCTGCTGGGCCGTCTCACAGCGGTCCCAGCGTGTCTTTCGGTGCGCCGCCCGAAGACCAGATGTCGATTGCTGCATCGGGGGATGGGTTATCGACCTCTGAGGATGAAGGTTCGGCGGGGCTGCCCCCCTCGGGTGTTGTCGCTGCTGCCGAATCGGACTTGGAGTTGTCGGCCATGCTTGCCCGGGCAGCCGTGAGTATCGGACTGGAGGTGACTACACCGCCCAGCCCCGAGCCCTCACGGCTGGATGATTGGTTTCTCGGCGCGGGACGCGGCTCACAACCTCGTTCTGCTCCGGTGCCTTTCTTCCCGGAGGTGCATGAAGAGGTGACGAAGTTGTGGACGGCCCCTTTCACGGCCAGAAGCCGCTCTTCTCCCTCTTCCATCCTCACCACCCTCGATGGCGGGGCAGCCAGGGGGTACGTAGGGGTTCCCCAGGTGGAGAGGGCGGTTGCGGTGCACTTGTGCCCACAAAACGCCGCCACTTGGAGGAATCGTCCGCGCCTCCCGTCCAAGGCCTGTAAGCTGACGGCCGCACTCGCTGCCAAGGCCTACAGTGCTGCGGGCCAAGCTGCCTCTGCCCTGCATGCCATGGCTATCCTGCAGGTACACCAAGCCAAGGCACTCAAAGCCATGCACGAGGGTGGTACCGACCCGGGGTTGATGCAGGAGCTGCGCACGGCGACCGACTTCGCCTTACGGGCAACGAAGGTCACGGCGCGGTCCCTCGGGAAGGCGATGTCCACGCTGGTGGTCCAGGAGCGGCATCTCTGGCTGAACCTGGCTGAGATGAGGGACATGGACAAAGCGCGCTTTCTCGACGCCCCCATCTCCCAGGCAGGCCTGTTCGGCGACACTGTCGAGGACTTTGCCCAGCAGTTCTCGGCGGTACAGAAGCAGACTGAGGTCATCCAGCACATCCTGCCCCGACGTGTCTCTCCGGCTGCCACCGTTCCGTCGCGGGTAGCACCTCAGCCTGCTCGTCGCCGTGGGCGCCCCCCTGCGTCCTCTACGCCAGCTCCGCCCCGTGCTGAGAGTTCTTCGAGGCCGGCGCATCGAGCCCCGCGCAGGAGAGCGGCGCCCCCCGTGTCACTCCCGGCTGCGAAGTCCTCCAAGAAGTCGACCAAGCGGCCCTGACACGGGCAACTCGGAGATGCGGAGAACTGCTCTTCAGGAGATGGCGAAGACAGCGCCACTCCTTCCCCCGGAGGAGGGCCGGGCGGAGAATCTTCAGTTTCTGTTTTGTTTTGTTCCGCCACGCGTCTCTGGCCAGTTCCTCCGGGAACACGAGGAGTGTGGTTGCGATGACCCAGGACGCAGTGCCTTCTGGGTCTTCCGGCACGACTCCCCATCGCTGCACCACTGCGGGTATGTTGACTGTCCCTTTGGTGCCACTTGTACGGTATCTGGGAGCGTGGCTTGCGCTGCCCAACCCGTCACGCTGGCTCATCCGGACGGTTCGACTCGGCTATGCGATTCAATTCGCCCGGCGACCCCCCAAGTTCAATGGCGTACTCGAGACTTCGGTGGCAGTCAAGGACGCCCCTGTCTTGCGCGAGGAGATTGCTGTCCTCCTGGCGAAGGATGCAATCGAGCCGGTCCCTCCAGCCGAGATGAGGACGGGGTTTTACAGCCCTTACTTCATCGTGCCCAAGAAGAGCGGTGGCCTTCGACCTATCCTGGATCTGCGAGTCTTGAATCGGGCCCTACACAAGCTCCCGTTCAGGATGTTGACGCAGAAACGCATTATCAAATGCGTCCAGCCCCAGGACTGGTTTGCAGCGATCGACCTGAAAGACGCGTACTTTCATGTCTCTATCCTCCCTCGTCACAGACCGTTCCTGCGCTTTGCTTTCGAGGGTCAGGCATGGCAGTACAAGGTCCTCCCCTTCGGGCTCTCCCTGTCCCCCCGTGTCTTCACGAAGGTCGCGGAGGGCGCCCTTGCCCCACTTTGGGAAGTGGGCATCAGGATCCTCAACTATCTCGACGACTGGCTCATTATGGCCCGGTCCCGAGAAGAGTTGTGCGATCACAGGGACTTCGTGCTTCGGCACCTCAGTCGGTTGGGGCTTCAGGTCAACCGAGAGAAGAGCAAGCTCTCCCCTGTGCAGAGAATCTCTTATCTCGGTATGGAGTTAGACTCGGTGAGTATGACGGCACGCCTCACCAGCGAGTGTGCCCACTCAGTGCTGAACTGCCTGAGTTCCTTCAGAGGCAGGACAGTGGTACCGCTGAAACACTTTCAGAGGCTCCTGGGGCATATGGCATCCGCAGCCGCAGTCACGCCGCTCGGGTTGCTTCATATGAGACCACTTCAGCACTGGTTACACTCCCGAGTCCCGAGATGGGCATGGCGCCGCGGTACACATCGTGTCACCATCACACTGATGTGTCGCCGCCTATTCAGTCCTTGGTCGGACCTTGCCTTTCTACGGGCCGGCGTGCCCTTAGAACAAGTGTCCCGGCACGTTGTTGTCACAACAGATGCCTCCAACTCGGGCTGGGGCGCGACATGCAACGGGCAGGCAGCCTCAGGGTCCTGGACAGGACCTCGACTGCTTTGGCACATCAACTGCCTGGAGTTGCTGGCAGTGCATCTAGCTTTGCGACGGTTTCGTCCGCTAGTGCTGGACAAGCACGTGTTGGTCCGCACGGACAACACTGCGGCTGTTTCGTACATCAACCGACAAGGCGGGTTACGATCACGTCGCATGTCTCAACTCGCCCGTCATCTCCTCCTCTGGAGTCAGACGTGGCTCAAGTCGCTGCGCGCTGTCCACATCCCGGGGGAGCTCAATCGTGCAGCCGACGTGCTCTCACGACAGCTCACTTTCCCCGGGGAATGGCGACTCCATCCCCAGACGGTCCAGCTGATCTGGAGTCGATTCGGGGAAGCCCAGGTAGACCTGTTTGCTTCCCACGAGTCCTCCCACTGCCAGCTGTACTATTCCCTGTCCCAGGCCCCCCTGGGCACAGATGCACTGGCACACAGCTGGCCTCGGGCTTTACGCAAGTATGCGTTTCCCCCAGTGAGCCTGCTCGCACAGACACTGTGCAAGGTCAGGGAGGACGAGGAACAGGTCCTGTTGGTTGCGCCTTACTGGCCCACCCGGACCTGGTTTTCGGAACTCATGCTCCTCGTGACAGCCCCTCCCTGGCGCATCCCCCTGAGGAGAGACCTTCTCTCTCAGGGGCTTGGCACCATTTGGCACCCGCGTCCAGATCTCTGGAACCTCCACGTGTGGCTTCTAGACGGGACGCGGCAGACCTAAGTGATCTGCCCCCAGCGGTGGTAGACACTATCACTCAGGCTAGAGCCCCTTCTACGAGGCAGGCCTATGCTCTGAAGTGGAGTCTGTTCACGAATTGGTGTTCTTCTCACCGAGAAGACCCCCGGAGGTGCCCGGTCAGAGTCGTGCTTTCTTTCCTGCAAGGTAGGCTGGAGCGTGGGCTGTCACCCTCCACCCTGAAGGTGTATGTGGCTGCCATTGCAGCACATCACGATGCAGTGGACGGCCGGTCCCTGGGGAGGCATGACCTGATCGTTAGGTTCCTGAGGGGTGCCAGAAGGTTACATCCTCCTAGGACACCCCTGATTCCCTCCTGGGACCTCTCTATTGTCCTGGCGGGACTTCCGAGGGGTCCCTTTGAGCCGCTGGATTCGGTTGAGCTGAAGTTCCTGTCTCTCAAGACAGCGCTCCTGATCGCGCTCACTTCCATCAAGAGGGTCGGGGACCTCCAAGCATTTTCGGTAAGTGAAGAGTGCCTTGTGTTCGGGCCGGCCTACTCTCACGTTGTCCTGAGACCCCGGCCTGGATACGTGCCCAAGGTTCCCACCACTCCCTTCCGAGACCAGGTGGTGAACCTGCAAGCGCTGCCTCTGGAGGAGGCAGATCCAGCCTTGTCGTTGCTGTGTCCCGTAAGAGCGCTTCGCATATACGTGGACCGCACCCAGAGCTTCAGAAGCTCTGAGCAGCTCCTGGTCTGCTTTGGAGGTCAGCAGAAGGGGAAGGCTGTCTCTAAGCAGAGTTTGGCCCACTGGATAGTGGACGCCATCGCCTTGGCTTACCATTCCCAAGGCGAGCCGTGCCCCCTGGGGGTGAGGGCCCACTCCACACGGAGTGTGGCCTCCTCCTATGCGTTGGCGCACGGCGCCTCTCTGGCAGACGTTTGTCGAGCTGCGGGCTGGGCGACACCTAACACCTTTGCGAGGTTTTACAACCTCCGTGTAGAGCCAGTTTCCTCCCGTGTGTTGGGTAACAGGTAATTGGCGGGAAGGGCTGGCTGGGTGTCTCGCTTGCTGCGCCATTCCCCCTAACACGGGGATGTGAGCGCCTTCTTCTCCCAGTAGAGTTCCCCGGTTGGCGTACCCTGGTCGAGCATCCTCCAGCACCCTCGGCGTCAGACTTGGCGGAGCAGTCTGTCGCCAGGCCCAGTACTGGCTTTAGCATGCCCGGAGCAGGTCAGCCCCTGTACTGGGCTAGGTGTCCATATGGCTGGGTTCCCTGCGGGTAATCCCATATGTGTATTCTTCCACGGTAAGGTTTCCCTCTTGGCAAACCCGTGTCTTCCCTTGACAGATCGCTCTGTCGGTCTCTTCTGGCAGCCGTTCCTTCCCTACTCCAAGGTAGGACCTGCCTCAGAGACTCTTTCCATATGTAGTACTGCCCCCTGGGTCAGTCCATATCGGTATATCCACATGTCACCTCCCTACGGGTAGGATGTGGTCTCCGTAGCGACCTTTCCTAAAGGCTCGCTTCCCCATTGTCTTGCCAGCTGAAAGAACAAATAGGGAAGATTTGAAGCAATCTTTCACTGAAGGTTGAAATCCCTTCCATTTACTTTATGTGGGCGGAACAGCAGCATGGCCTTCTCCAGTAGCGATGTACTCACCCTTTGGCCCCTTCGGTACCAAGGTCAGTGAATTTGCGCTGGGGCTTTGGGAAGGTTACGACCTTAAGCGTAGCTTTTGTGGCACGCCAAGGCTTGTCAACAATTGCAGCGCCTCAGGGTTGTGACTAGGTTCAGGTTATGGCGTTTTCCATAGGACCCCATTTGTCGGTCGACATAACTCGTAGTGACCGACAGATAGGGAACGTCTCGGTTACGTACGTAACCCTCGTTCCCTGATGGAGGGAACGGAGACGTTATGTCCCCATGCCACAACCTTGAACCATTCGCTGTTGCCGGGACACGTTCTCGGCTCCTCAGCGTAAAACCTAATGAGTGGATGCACCTGTCGCCCTATTTATACCCGCTGGCACGGGGAGTGGCTCAGGTGTGTTAATCCACTTGCCAATTTCATTGGCGTTTTCTCTTAAAATCAGAGATGATTGGCCTCCCAAGTGAGACCCCATTTGTCGGTCGACATAACGTCTCCGTTCCCTCCATCAGGGAACGAGGGTTACGTACGTAACCGAGACGTTCTTCATGTCTATCACCCACATGGATAGAGTAGTTCGGTAGTATTTTGTTTTATTTTCACCTGAGATTCTGAAGGGGGAAAAAAGCCCAAAAAATCTCTTTAATGCATTGCATGGACTCCATTATGGACATCTGTCTCCTATTAATGTTGTGAGGGACTAAGGGAGAAGCAAAATATGCTTAAAGGAGAATTAATTTAGGGGAATGCAGGGACTGATTCAGAATGTTAACACAAAACCTTGAAGTCTCTGCTGGAGCAGTAATGGGCAAGGCCAATGCAATCTGGAGAGGCTTTTTAATCCACACCGCACGCCTGCTGTAACTCACAGCTACTGACAACAAGCATCAAACTGTGATCTATCAAATCAAGCTCCAAGGACTGAAACGTCCTGGCTGCTTTAAAACTCTGAGGCAATGCTAAAAGCTTTAGTGGGACTGTTCCTGTCCCAGGCTGAGTGGAAACTCCTAGCTGTGAAACGCCAGTGTCTTGCTAGTTGCCACCCTAAAATCTAATGGCAGTTCCCTTTGGCAGCTGTCAGGTCATGTGTCCACTGCTTTTCTAGAGGTAGTTTTGGTACAATCTGCATTCTTGATTTTGATCTTCATCTCTACTATTGGGTTTAACTGTGCAGACACAGAAAAGAGGTCTGCTAGTTGGCAGACGAGTCAGGTGTCCAACGGCTTCTCCATTGTGTGAATTTATTTTTTAGTATTTCTTGATTTGCCTCACTCTCTGATAATGCAAAGGATCATCTGAGGTGTTTCACAGCAGAACTGTGTCCCGTTCACACTGCAGGGGGGATGTGGCTCTCTGTTCGGCCCCTATCTGGATGACAGTAATGAAATGTGAAAGGGAGGTAGTCACAGATCACAATATTTTGCACTTGCTGCGGATGCATCCTCCAAACGGGACCTTCCTCAGTCGCCGATGTTCTGTCGACAGCGTTCAGGTCTACATTCGTCTCACTTCCATACCACTGAATTTATTCTCCTCTATAGCTAAATAAGACATGTAGCTACAGAAAAAAAAATTTTAAGAAGAAGATCCACCTTCCTTTAATAAACGATAAGCCACTATGTGACCTTGTTTAAGCAACATGCAGCGACTCCAAACCAATTTAATGTCTGTAATCTGACATATTGTCAATATTTCTAAATTCCAATGCAATACCGAATGGGAAATTAAAAAATATATTTAATAAAATTATTTTTATAGGTTGTGAAATTTGGTTATTACATATTATGATGAAAAATAAGAAATATATATTTTTTTAATGTCAAATCATAAAAAATGGAAGTTGTTTTAATATTTTATCCAAATTACATTTTGATAATTTCTTTTTTTTCTCTTTTTTAAAATATCATGTGTTTTATACTGTATTTGTTAACAGTTTGTTTTTCAGAACAATCTTTGAATCTTATTTTGCATGATGAACCGAAAAAAGAGTATTAAATCAGAGCATTTAAAGAATCTTTTGTAGAGTTGAATATGTATTATAAATTATGAATATTTCATATAAATTAGCATAACTATTATTAGAAATATATGATTACAAATTAATCAAATGCATTGTAAATATACATTATACATTATAATCATAAAAACTTTTATTATGTATATATTATTTATTAAGTGTCTATTAATGTTTTAGTATAATTATAATTCCTTATCTTTTACAAATTATATGTATATAATGTATATATATATGTGTAAAATAACAATATTTTGTTTTACCAAGAGTACATTTAAAGAATAAAACAGTTTTACCTGTATAATACAAAGTATTACATTATCCGAAATACTGTATATGATCACAAAAAATCTAATATATAAATTTATTATATATATTTAATTACAATGGATTTTAATATCTAAACAAATATGATATATATTGTACTTTTAAATTATAATTTACAATACTATTATGTATAATGAATTGTAAATTATAATTAAAAAGCACAATTTTCAGTTTTCTAAATTGATAATTGTATATGCCATGCAAAGCTAATATGGCCATACATTTAAATACAACAGTAACTTCACATGCATATTGCACCAGTATGTACACTAGCCAGGTGTTGCCTGGGGTTTTCTCCACCTATCAGAAGAGGCGTGTTTGGAAACAGGAGATGTTGGCATGCTCTGGAAGAAACCAGCTGGATTAGGTGTGCCAGACATGCCACAAAACAGCTTTCTGGCACAAACCTGTGCCAACCTGAGATTGGCACTGGTGCAGATACACTTACAAGTCGCGTGTTAACACAGATGAAGAGCCTTTAAGACCATCTGCAGTGTTGAGATGTCAAATGGGGTCATAAGCAAAGGTCAGATGATGTTTTTTTAGCCTTTTCTATGTTTTGAAAGTGTGCAGGAGAT